>NC_064629.1:782107509-782419568 GCF_023864275.1 Schistocerca cancellata
CGGGAACTAAACATGATCACGCACATCGAAGATCATCCGCAGTATAGCAAAAAATATTTATGAACATATTTCGAATAAGTCCGCAGAAATATGACAGTGGAGTGCATAACAAAAACTACAGATGTTCGTGGGAGCCAAGGCGTACGTGTTAGAAAAAACTAGTGTTTGCGCGTTTCAAGCATGTTCGACACAATTTACAGGGTATGCATGACAGTGAGCTACTACGTTATGTTTATCAGGTAGCGCGCGACATACATTACAGTGATTTAAAAAAGGCACAGATTTGGAAGACGAAATATAACGAAATTTCAAACAAAACGTCAACTTAACTTTGCACAGTAAATTGTGGAATCGGCTCGAAAAGATATAAATGGAATAAACTAACTTACCCCATCGTTCAGTAAGGAATTTGTTTTCAATTCCCACCCATCGGGATTTGAAGAGGAAATGCATATGAAAGGAACCCTGTAAATTAGAGGTACTAAGAGAGTTGTATCAATATCAACTAACATAAATGCCTTGACGCATTCGTATATAATTATGGCGATTGCTAATCTGGATGGTAAATTGGCTGGAAAGTTATTTATTGTGTTGCGAGAAGTTTCAGGTGCTCTTCTCCCTACGATTCTTTCCGGTGTGCGTGATCATGCAAGGGCAGTTGGAAGTATTTATGTCACAGCAAGAACGAGTGAGGAAATAGGCGTAAGAGAACTACAAAAATGGTATGAGCTCTGCTTTTGGCCAATAGCTGGTCAAAATAACTTTCTTTTGGTTGATTCCTGGTCTGCCTATAAAACTCATAGTCCTTTAGAGGAAATTATCCCTTCTAAAAGGTGTGTGACATTGCAATTCATACCAACTGGAACTACTGGACAAACTCACCTTCTGGATGTTTGTTTTTTCGGTGCCTATAAAACGTATTATCTCACTATCTGTAGCTATACCTTAAATGATGTCAATTTCACGATACTCTCCCTGACATTGTTTCGCATTCGGTCTCATGCCATCACATTCCATCAGTTCTCATCACCCAGTTACACCAGTATGATTATATATGCATTCTTTGAATGTGAATATCTAGCTGAACGTGCTGCACGGTTTGTAGCTCCCAAAGAGTTCGCCTTCGATCTTGCTGCTGCGACCACTGTCACTCGGCATTTTTCATTCGGTGTTCATGGTGCAAGTTAATGGCATGTTTTGAACATTTCTTGAATGTCGACGATGTCCATTTTGTGAACTTCCCATAGAAGATTGATGTATGTACCTCCTAGACAATCATTTCCTTTCGCCCTCCTAGTGCACATGGTGAGTCATCAGTAGTTAATATTTTTACTGTAATATTTGTTAACACAACACTGAAATAAGCCTAACTAAAGATCGAACTTGCGACCTCACGCCCAAGAGGTTCCTCGTTATTGTGGGACGACAAGTGTAACATTCGATATCTGAATGTCTCCCAACGTATACAATATTCAAATAAGTTACGGGAATGCAGCCAGTTGCCGACATCACCCAGCTGGATTCCTGTAAGTTACTTGAAAATGTGTAACTTCCTTTCTGACGTCCCTACGTAGCTACGACGTCAAATATGATAGTACTGTATTGGCGCCACAATAGGATCACGGCATCTGAGTGTCATCTTAACACCAGTATAACTGGAACGCCAATGTATCTTCGCGGATATCCAAGTACAATGCAGCGACAGTCGTTCTGTAGCACGCTACATCCAACAACAAAAAAGAAGTAGTTTCAAGCTGGATGATCTGTCGAATCGGATAAGAACGAACAGACTTTCTTCTCTGATGTGGCGAATCGAGGATACATTCAGAGCTGATGATCATGTAGTCCCCATAATTTTTAATCTTGTAAGGGATTAAACAAGCGGCTCAGACTATTTAATGATGAACAGGGGTGCACATTTCTTGATCCCCGTTATTGGATATAGAATACTGGGCACTAGATAAGATGTGCTAAAACATGGGCGTTGCGGTCTACGTGGTGGAGTGCTTCCTGGTGACGTTACAGGTACAAATGACTCAGTAAGGAAAGTGTAAGCGAGTCCGAGACCAATTTAGAATCAATCTAGCGATACGGGTCCCCGACAGTGAAACCCAGTGACATAAGCGATTTTGACAACTGGCAAATTGTTGTAGCCCGACGTCTGGGGTCGAGCTACTCGGAAACGGTGATGGTGGTCGTCTGTTTATGTGTTACTGGCATGAATATACACTGAAGAGCCAAAGAAACTGGTACACCTGCCTAATATCGTGTAGGGCCCCCGCGAGCACACAGAAGTACACAACACTACGTGGCATGGACTCGACTAATGTGTGAAGTAGCGCTGGACGGAATTGACACCATGAATCCTGCAGGGATGTCCAAAAATCCGTAAGACTACGAGGGGATGGAGATTTCCCCTGAACAGCACGTTGCAAGGCATCCCAGATATGCTCAGCAATGTTCATGTCTGGGGGGGGGGAGGGGGGTTGGTGGCCAGCGGAAGTGTTTAACCTCAGAAGAGTCTTCCTGGAGCCACTCTGTAGATACTCTGGACGTGTGGGATGTCGCATTGTCATGCTGGAAATGCCCAAGTCCGTCGGAATGCCCAATGGACATGAATGAATGCAGGTGATCAGACAGGGTGCTTCCGTATGTGTCACTTGTCAGAGTCGTATCTAGACGTATCAGGGGTCCCATATCACTCCAACCGCACACGCCCCACACCATTACAGAACGTCTACCAGCTTGAACAGTCCCCTGCCGACATGCAGGGTCAATGGATTCATGAGGTTGTCTCCATACCCGTACACGTCCATCCGCTCGATACAATTTGAAACGAGACTCATCCGACCAGGCAACATGTTTCCAGTCATCAGCAGACCAATGTCGGTGTTGGCGGGCCCAGACGAGGAGTAAAGCTTTGTGTCGTGCAGTCAGCAAGGGCAGAATTATTATTATTATTGTTCTTATTTTCATGTGGAATTTCATTCTTTTGGTGCCTAGTACACCCGTTTATGATGATCACCGTTACGGTCTTTCAAATACAAAATCACTGAAAGCTCAGTATGACACAGCACTAGCAGGAAATGTGCTACTGAAGAAGCATAATACAGCAACGCAGTGATGTTACACAAGAACAATGGTGTAGATAGAAAGTTGAGTTGCTGGTATGAAAAAAAGGCTGTGTAATTGAGTTTCTGAGTTAAGTTGTGAAAACGTAACGAATCTGTTTAAAGAGTTGTTGCAACTTTTAGCTGGACGTAAAGTATCACAATATTCACAGCAAATACGGAAATGGCTCTGACCCTGCATTTTTACTCTGTAAGGTTTAGAGCTACTTACGAACGTTTGTGAAATTATCTCATTACTGAGAAGCTCCTTATTTATAAACGCCGGCCGTTGTGGCCGATCGGTTCTAGGCGCTTCAGTCTGGAACCGCGCGACCGCTACAGTCGCAGGTTCGAATCCTGCCTCGGGCGTGGATGTGTGTGACATCCTTAGGTTAGTTAGGTTAAGTAGTTCTAAGTTCTAGGCAACTGATGACCTCAGATGTTAAGTCCCATAGTGCTCAGAGCCATTTGAACCATTTATAAACAGTGAGCATCTTTTTCAGCTAGTGAATTGGGTAAAGAAGCGCATTATGTGAAGCATAAAGCTGTAATTCATGCATTATTTTATATGCAGAATAAATGATTTACGTTAATCTAAATCTTTTGAGGGAACAGATAAAGTTATTAGACAACTATATACCAAGCTTATTTTATTGTAATGACAATGAAAATGTTACAAAAATAGAATGTCAAAGAAAACATTTCAAAAATGAAATGTCAATAAAATACTGTAGACTGACATGTCAATAAAATATTGTAAAAATCAAATAGCAATAAATTATTTTCTTTTATTTTAAATCATCAGTGTTGTTAGTGAACCGTTTGTCGCAGTTAGTTGTAACATAAAGTTCTTTTAATGATTTCGTGATGCCTTCAGCTGCCGTTCTCTTTATTTCATGTACGATTGTAAAATTTTGGCCTTAGGCCATTTTCAAGTATCTATAACGGAAGTATTATGCAGCAGATACATTAGTGACCCTTGCCACTTTTACATAGGAACAAGTCATATCTATAGATATACTTATAACTTACTTTATGGATAATTCTTTTGTAGCAAATTATACCATGTACGTCCTTGCTCCTATTGCTTCATGTTATGCTCATACAGTAAGTTAGAGAGGTTTTACTCTATTTTAGGAGCAAATTACTTAGAAGTTGTTGCAAAGCTCTTATATATAAGGTCAAAGTTTTAACATACTTATCACTAGGAAGATTATAATTATTTTACAGAAATTTGTTAAGTAACCTACATATTCTGTTGTTCTCGAGTATATTTCATTATAGTTCATCATCTGTGTAAATATGACTGTATACAATTTCTTTAAGGTAACTCATAAATATTTGTTCTCTTACTGTGGGAGTACGTAGTTTTTGAACCTCCAAGAAGATAGGGTACACTAGCTGATATTTTCGTAAACAATTAATAAGTTCACTCAAACAGTCGAAAAAATTCTTTATTACTGTAGATAAGTCGAAAACGAAAAATCTGAGCGCATATTCGATATTTTTCGTAAACCAGCGACAACAGACATAATTATCCACAAGGAATCATGCAACCCGAGACTACGTGAACTCGCATATTTTCATTCTATGATACATAGACTGATCAATTTACCACTGGAAAAAGAAAGACTTAAGAAACAACCAGATCTTCTCCGAAAAGTGGCAATACATAAGGGTTATCCTAAAAACTTAGTAGACCCATTAATCAAAAAGAAAACCAATCAGACACATGCCAATCCCAAAGGTGAAATATCTTTAACCACAGACACAAACAAACCACAAAAAAAGTTCTGTATTGCCATATCTAGGTGTTATTTCCGACAAAATTACTCGATCTTTCAAGTACACAAAAGTAACACCAGGTACACAAGCACTAACAACCTACAACGATTAGTGAGACACATACCACGGAAACCAGAACCGTTTTCTCACTCAAGAATCTGCAAAATTAGCTGTGGAGAATGCTCAAACTTTTTACTGGACAAACAGGAGAGAAAGTTAGCACACGGTTTAAAGAACACATGACACTAAGGGAGAATAACACACAAACATTTGCTGCAAACTTAAAAGACACCAATAATCCTAAAATACAGGATGTTGCCGTAAGATCGTGCAAAAATGTAGCAGGACATAGAGAATGCTCCACTGAACAATTTGAGGCAGGGAACCTGGTTTTGGAGAAGCCAGCTTAAGAAGATATGAAAACAAACTTATCTATCGCTTTGTCTAGCATTACTGTTTTCCAGCGTATTTAAAACTAACAGGCGTACAAGTCTGCACGTACTGTGCTGTTTATTTACATGTGCATTCTTTATTTCCTGCAAGACAACATGTCGACGAGCGTGATTACTAAGAAGTCACGTTGCTGTTTTGTTTGTTTTAGTTGTCCATAAGGTGGCTCTCTTGTATCGCATTTACATTGTTCCATGACAGAATGTGCTATGAATCAACAACATGACGGTGCACCGCCTCACTCCAGTGTGGATGTCCCCAACCAACTCGATGCTGTATTTCCTGGTCGTTGGGTTGTAAAGGGAGGTCCTATTCCATTGTATGCGATGTCACCTGACCTGAGTCCTCTGATTATTTCCTATGGGGATATCTAAAGTCACTTGTGTATGAGACCCCAGTGGATACGGAGGAGGTATTAACTGCCAGAATTGTAGCTGCCTGTGATGTGATTCGAAACAAACCAGGGATGTTTGTCAAGGAGCGTCGGAATCTTGTTCACTGACGTCATGATTGCATTGAGGTTGGCCGTCAGTTTCAGCACATTTTGTAAGATGCAATACAAATGGTACGTTCGTTGTGTCAGTGATGGTATTTGCAGTTAACTGTAACTAATGTAAATAAAAAAGTGCACAGAAATTTGGTTTTATTTCTATTATCTCCTTAAGCTGGCTTCTGTGACTCCAGGTTCCCTACCTCAGATTGTTGAGTGGAGCATCCTCTATGCCCTGTTATGTTTTTGCGCGCTCTTACGGAAACACTCTATAGAGTGAACACTTCAAATATTACATAAGTTACTGGAAGAAAAAAATTATGGATGTAATAAAAGAAATTGAAATTTACGTCCATCTAAAATACCAGTCAGACAGAATTGAGCAAAAAGACCTGCGAAATGGGAAATTCCTAGATAACATTTTAGCAATTGTACGACGAAGCATTACAGAACCACAGAATGTAAAATTATCGGTACTTTCACTAATAGATGTGACAGTAATGCGAAACATCACGCAGTCATAAAACAGTTTTTTTTTTCTACACTCATAGTTATCAGTACTGTTTCATTAGAGAACTGTGATCGATTTTGTATATAAGATGTTTGTAACAACTATTCAAAAATGACGTGTTCCACAATAAGAGAACAAATATTTACACGTCACTTTAAAGAAACTACATACAGTCATACTTACACCAATGATGGAAGATAATCAAATGTAACTGAGAATAAAAGGATATGTAGGTCGATTAACAAATCACTGTAAAATACTTCTAACATTCTTAGTGTTAAGTGCTTTAAAACTTGGATGTTATATATAAGAGCTTTCCAACAACTGCTACAAAGTAAATTGCTCCTAAAACAGCGTAGAACCTCTCTAATTTATTTTATGAGCGTAATATGCAGCCATAGCCGCAAAGACGTACACAGCATAATTTCCTAAAGAAACATCCATAATGCGCCTACTATATCTACAGATATGAATTTTTCCTATATCAAAATCACAAATGTCACGAATGTAGCCAGTGTATAGTACTTCCGTTGTAGGTACTTGGAAATGGCCTAAGGCCGAAATTGTACAATCCTACATGAAAGAAAGAGAATGACAGCTGAAGGCACCACGAAATCATTCAAAAAATTCATCGCAGCTGCAGAGCCTTTCGCACTGAAAGTCATATAATTTTTTAAAAAATAATGAGTGATGTGAATAAAAAGTAGTCTAGTTCATAGTCTCTAGGGTCTTGATTTAGCGCCTACTATTTATGGAGTGAATAATTAGAAGCTAGGTCTAGGTCGATGTACCTTGTTCAGACGGAAAATGCAAGAAGATTCTACAGGGGTAGATGCAACCCAAGGGCAAGATACATCTTGTTTTTCACTGTGAGCCAGCGTTCGCCTGATCGCGACAAATTCTGTATCTGCACAAGTTCCGCAGTTAAAAAGTCCACATTTTCAGTTTCAACTCGTAGCAGCTGTTTGCATCTACTAATATCCCTCCGAATCTGATAACGTTTCTCGTCATGGCGCAGACTGACTAACAGTGCTTAAGAGTTAGCATGCACCACCACAGTCTTACGAAAAACCTAGATGTATCTCAGTGTGTAAACTACATTTTACTCACTATTCACAGTTTAAATCTAGCCCGGCCGGGAAAGTCAAGATACATCTTGGCATGTTAGAATCTACAACGTTTATTCACAAACAACTTAGAAACATCTCAAAATAGTGCGAGACCTAGTTACATCTCGTTTTTATTCACATCACTCATTGTCGTCCATAATTGATTGGTTTTCGAGGCTGTTACTGTATGCTTAAAATACAAACAAAAATTGAGAATTTTGAACAAGTCATCGATTCTGTTAGCTAACCATAACGCATTTCGTTAATCTTCAGGTTATACCTGCTGAAATTTCATTTATTTACGTTCAGTTTACGAACAACAAGAAGTTATCGTGAGTAGACGAACATATTTTGACTCGTATTGCAGTCTTATCTGCATCGAAAAGTTTATCCATATTTCGATTAATCTGTTACTTTTTGCTGCCAGTGCACACAAAAGCTAACAATGTCTACAGTTTTTTGAGGAAAAATTAAGCTAGCATGAGATATTTTAAGTTAGTCAAGGTAATTCCAAGAGGGCATGACAAAGCGGACGACGCGCTTAACTACAGAAAAAATGAGGACGCGAATTTACCCTCCGCCACACACCGTCTGGTGGCCTGCGGAGCAGGGATGTAGATGTAGATGTAGATGCTTCAAACATGGCGGACGTATAGCCACTCTATGAAATTTAAACGCGTTGTCTGTGAATTACGTTAACATTATTACAGGCTACCTGCATCTTTCTTGCTTGATGCCTTCCCCGACGACGATGGCATCTTCAGGAAAGATAGATGTCATAAGGAGAATCGTGCTACAGTGGTTTCTGCAGCATGATAGCTTTCTTGTCTCGGCTGCCAACTTCGCTTAATCTGAATCCAATGGCGCACATCTGGAACGCTATCGAGCGTCATCACCGAGCTCACAAAACACCGGCCCGTAATGTAGGGGAAATGCGTGACCTGTGGGCAGGGGTCTGATGCCACATAACTCCGGAAATCGAGCAAGGACTTTTCGAATCTATGCCGCACGGAAACGCTGATTTATTGAGCTCCAATCCTGAACGCTTTTTAACACGTGGTCACAGCGTTTCGAATTATCAGTGTAAAAAGCCAATGCTCGGGTTTCAGGATATCTGTGGAAGCCATGTACATGCCAGATGATTATGCATTAGGAGAGAGGAGTAGATCAGTTTCATCAAAAACAAACGGGAATATTCATCTATGGACAGGATGAAAATGTGTTAGTACGGTACTACAAGGAGCGATCAAAAAGATTACGTTCGAAGTCTGTACAGTACATAGTCGGTATACCAATCAGGCAAAATCGCCATGACCACTCAGGCAATCGTCCCACCGACGCACAAGGTTCAAGATACCAGTTTGGTAAATCACCGTATCCTTCTGCGTGAGCAAGTCCGTGACTACCTGCTGCATATCCTCGTCCGACAAGAATCGTCGACTTTTCAAGGCGTTTATTAAGGGACGAGAGGTTTAATAAACGCATGAGGAGAGATCAGGACTGTAAGGGCGCGTGCTAAAGTGTCTCCCACTTTAGGTTTGGCGTTACTTCTACTTTTAAAAGGGTGGCCTCCCAGATTGACTGGCATCTTGTGTCGAATTTCGAGCAGCACGGAACTGGGTGCACAATTCCCCAACGGCCATTTTCGACGGACATGCTGTCCCATGCGCATTCTGTATTCTCCGACGGATGTGTACCGGTGTTTATCCTTCGGCACCCAAGAAAATAATAACAGCACGTATTTGGTAATAACGTCGCCAATGTTGACATTTCCGCATTTACCGCACTCACTTCGGAAAGACACGAATGTCACAGTAACTCCCTGCCTACATGTCGGTTCTTATATGCCCTAATCGGAGTCGCGCTACGTTGCATATACGCTACAGCAACGCCCTCAAACGGAAGCTTTTTGATCGCTCCATATATTTAACTGGAGAACTGTTCATGGTGTGCTACTTATTATCAGTTATTGAACGTCATAACGCCCACATAATGCTAGAACACCAAAGGTGTAGAAACCAGAAGTGAATACTTAGCGTTACATTAAATTCAGACAGGAATATATAATGCAAGAATAGACCAGACGACAATGAAGCCACGCTCTTGTTGTCCTAAAGAACCCGATAATACTGGTTATCACAGATTCCGAATGCGCAACAATATGGTTGAAGGTAAAAGTCAAATGTGGATCAAATATGTTAACGGGATGATTTGAAAGAACATCTAAGTTAGCGGATCGGTTGTCAAAAGGCCACAGAGAAAACTTAGAGAATATCGCCGGTAAATCTCCTGATCACTCCATGGTAATAGAGGTAGATCTCGACTCACCAGCCGGCCGGAGTGGCCGAGCGGTTAAAGGCGCTACAGTCTGGAACCGCACGACCGCTACGGTCGCAGGTTCGAATCCTGCCTCGGGCATGGATGTGTGTGATGTCCTTAGGTTAGTTAGGTTTAAGTAGTTCTAAGTTCTAGGGGACTTATGACCACAGCAGTTGAGTCCCATAGTGCTCAGAGCCATTTGAACCATTTTTTTTCGACTCACCAACTACCCTGCTAGATTCATATTGGCACGTGATTAAAACGAAACCCAAACAGTGATTCGCGTCTGATTGTTCAAAACGTCTCTTATCTAATTTACCTTTAGATTTTATATCCATTCAACTACCACAGAAGACAGGATCAGTGACTGTAAAGGTGTGTTTACACCAGTGCGCCTTTTGCCTAGTCTCCGTGCGACTGTGCCTACCTCACAAGCAAGCAGAGGCCCATGTTTAGGTTCGTGGTTAATCCTCAACATGTGCGTGAGAGTGATTCTATTTACACTATGTTCGCACTGGGCGCATCTATTTCCGTTTGGAGCAAGCTACAACCGCACGGCGACTAGCTGCAAGGCGCACTGGTGTAAACGCAACTTCAGGCTATTATTGCATTAGTAACTACAGGCGCTATAAGTAAAGTTAAGAAAGGAAGGAAAATATGTTTGTTTAACCAGAGTGACAGGAGCAGTCAACATAAAATATTTAATCTGGGAACGAAGGTATGAAGTATCAATGGATGAAATTCAAGAATGTTTTACAATAAACTTTAGACATGAACGTTACGAGGCATATTATGAGGAATGGGAAAGTTCCGTCATGGTTCATTAGTCGTGTTAGGAAGCTGTTAGGAGATTAAAGAGAGCATAATCACAAATTTAAACCACGGCAAAACATTGTTAACAAACAAAATTGAAGGAAAGCAAATTAAGTAAGTAGAGTAAAAAATTTTGGCTGCCTATCCGACAAAAAATCGTAATAAGTTTTGGTCGCTCGTAAAGTCGTTAAAAGCCGGCTGGGGTAGCCGATCGGTTCTAGGCGCTACAGTCTGGAACCGCGCGACCGCTACGGTCGCAGGTTCGAATCCTGCCTCGGGCATGGATGTGTGTGATGTCCTTAGGTTAGTTAGGTTTAAGTAGTTCTAAGTTCTAGGGGACTGATGACCTCTGAAGTTAAGTCCCATAGTGCTCAGAGCCATTTTTTGAAAGTCGTTAAACGGATAATAGTCATCTACGGTTAATCAGCGGTCATACTTGCACGACGATACAGAGGCAGCCGAAATGGTGGATTCATTCTTTCGAAATTTTTCATCGCAAAATATCGTGCTACCGTGGATAAGAAAGATAGTGTGATAAGAGATCGTAGAATCCAAAAATCAAGTAAAATAAGTCAACGGAAGGAAGGAGACTGCAGAGAAGGATCGTCTATGCGACACTATATGGACTGCGCCGAAGAACTTGCTCCTTTTCTAGCAGTATTTTTTCTTGCGTCGGTAGAGAAATAAAGTCTTCTAAGTGATTCGAAACAGTCAAAGTTACTCCCTTTTTCAAGATAGATTGTTGGATATATGTGTACAATTAATGAATACGTTTTATCCTCTCATGTTATGCCCATTTACAAGACCGAACATCTCTTTAGGAATAGACACGGATTCCGCAAACAGTGATCTCCTGAAACCGAAACTTCTGTTCGTGAATGAGATCCAGATGGTATTTTCTAGCAGCGTTCAGGTTTTATCCCGTCTTCCCTGTCTTCCTAAAGGCGTTCGATGGAGTCCAGCACTCTCGCCTTGTGAATAAAATACGAACTTACAGAAAATCGGACCAGCTTTGCGATTGAATTGAAGACTTGCTAGCGGATAGAATTCAGTATGTCTATCTTAAGGGGAAGATGTGAAAGTAACTTTGGGCATCCTCCATGGGAGTATTGTGGGTCCGTTACTGTTCATGAAACAAATAAATCATCTGGTGGATAATGGCAGAACCTCGTTCTTTCCACATATGATACTGTCCTGTGCGGGGAAGTCGCAACGCCATGAAAGTCAAGCAAAATGCGGAATGTCTCGCAGAATGTCCTTAGGTTAGTTAGGTTTAATTAGTTCTAAGTTCTAGGCGACTGATGACCTCAGAAGTTAAGTTGCATAGTGCTCAGAGCCATTTTGAGTGGTTCCTTTTCTTAATTGAATTAAGCCCAGTGTTGTGTTTTGTTGTCTTACAAAGCAAATTATGAACTACTCCAAGTGAAATGAATGATTCTCTTTTGAATTAGTCTTTTTTACTATAATAATCAGAGAGAGAGAGTTGACCAAAGAAACTATAATAGTTTATGGGTCCCCCATCATATTCTTCACTTATTAGAAAAAATTGAACTATTACTGCTGCTAAGGAAAACTGATGTATGTAGAGGAGCTTAAAAGTGTATTTATGAGATTATTCGTCTTTATTGATTTTTTTTATGTCAGTTAAGATAAAAGCCTCTCATGTCCAAATTTAGTTCTGCACTTCATGCATTAACATTTCAATATTTGTTTAAGTAATGCTCTTGAGTGTAGCTGTCATTAGTATGATAAATTACTTCTTATAATTTACTGATGTGTGCGTTATTCGTAACTGCTGCTACACTTAGTTCAGAGTCCACTGTGCCAGTTTGTATCCTGTTTGCTGTTCAAAGGGAAATCTCAACGAAAGTAATTTCAATAACCAACATACAATTTTTTTAAACGCATATTTCCAAATTAATGTGCCTAACTCGGCTCGCGACAGTTTGTTTCCCTTTTTTCCTTCACTAATGATTTTATCACTTCCACTAACTCTCTGTTAATTTAATCAAATTCAAAATTATTGCCCGATACCTTTGTCCATTAGACACACGAGCGGTCAATCTTAAGAATCTTCCCAGAGCGTAACATTAGGTTGTTTCGCGGCAAGTTAGTGCTATAAACAGACCAGTAACCTGTATCTGTTGCTCTCGTTGTCGCTGTAAAACGAAGGCAATGGATCAGCGTGACTTGACCAGACGTGCAGGATGGCTCGCAGAGGTATGCGAGAACCGTACCGACAAATCAGTAAATTTGAAAGAGGGCGCAGGATTGGCATGAGAGAATGTGATGCATCCATCCGAGAAACTGCTGCTCGTGTAGGACGAAGTGTTTCGGCAGTGCAAACGGCTGTGTGCAGAATGGTTCACGAAAGGCCGTAGAACACGAATAGGTGGGTCACGACGCACCATCCCAATTATGTTAAAGATGTAATCAAAGACCAAAGCAAATCAGCACAAGCAGACTAAAGCAAGTGTGAAATCATATGGATAAAAAAGTAATTAGGTCTCATTATAAACAAAACAGTTACTCAACAAAGAAATCAACAGGCTGCACCTAGAGATAAGCATCTATCTTATGGTTTCCAAACTTGTAAAATTCTTAGATGTAGTTCAACAATCTGTGGATGAAGGAATGATAAAAATCTCATCGAAAACAAAGAAAAATCTTTCTGTCTTCGTAGCTAAAAAATCCACCAGCTCTCAATATAAATCACATGCTGAACAATGTAAATTCTAACAGGGTTGTGAACACAACTATCGTTCACTTGAACAACACAATAGTTAATTTGCTAAATAAAGTACTCAAACGCAATATTGCCACAAAACTTGATGGAAACGCTGTTCAGGCTGTAATTACTAACTCTAAAATAGCCTGCCTATCAGCAAAATTAAATAAAAATGAACAAAATGCTTAGCACATGCAGCAAATAAAATAATAAAGAAAAATTAAAAGCACAAAAACTACAAAGGAACACACATAATAAAGCTACTACACTGAAGCAAATCAATCAAAAACTAGGTAACAGTAAAGACTTTGTTGTTAAGTTAGACAAAAGCAATACAGCAGTAATCAAGTATGACTTGGAGTACATTAACAAAAATTCAGAAACGTAATTGGAAAACATTCAGAATACTGTGCACACCGACAACCACCCAACGTATGCTAATAACTGTAAGTAACGCAACAAAATCGATCTCATAATATGAACAATTCTCGCCACGCTCAGTGCTTACATGTTCCGTTTATACATCTTGCCACAGCTATACGACTCCCACAGTGCTGCAGACAATCAATAAATATGCGATACTGCAATGCCTGTGTTATACTGATGAAACGTTCCTTGGCCATGCATGCATGCCAAAAGGAACAGACACTGCGGCGACTACAGCCCTTATGAAATACAAGAAATGATTTCGCAATTGTGAATAAGGAGAACCATCAGCTGTAGTATGGAATGACGACATATGGAACTTTGGGTCTGGAGGTGAGTTATTCACGGATAACCAAATGGAAAGGCGACCGCTCGCCATAAGCGGGAAATCCGTGTTCGAGTCCCGGTCCGGCACAAATTTTCATTATCGTCACTCCATTCTACAGATGACGTCTGTCATTATTCGCCATTGCGAATTCATTTAATGTATATCAATAAATATGTTCCATGTGATGAGGAATACCTAGGCGATTCGAAACCTGTAATAAAAACTAAAGACGACTGGTTGCAGTAATCTGACGAATCTTTGAGTGTATTTTGATAAAGTTTTTCATCTGCACTTTCTTTGTCTCTGCGTTGTCATGGTTCTGTGAAACTGTAATCGCAAACATTTGTTTTATCACTGGGATACGGTGCGTTTGTGAGTATGATTCTGTGGAAATCATAGAGCTGCAGACGAAAAGTACGCAAATAGAGTAAATTTTCCGACTAAATATAAGCGAAGAGTAGTTTGTGGGTGGTACGTCCCCTGTAGCATAATACTGCCACCATTGGTCTACGTCCTTGGCGCGGCGCACGTTCAGAGCAGTCATTCGTCAGAATGACAGCGTCTCCGGACGCCACCATCCACCTGCTGTAACAAGTAACGTGATTCATCCAACCAGGTTTCACGTTCCCGTTGATCCACGGTCCAGTCTTGGCGAAATCTTACCCTCTGCAGCCGTAATTAACAATGTCGTTGGATCAACATGGGAACTCGTACGGATTGTCTGCTGCGGACTCCCGTGTTTAACAATATACGCTGAACCGTGAGCTCCGGAACACTTGGGCGTGCAGTATCATTATCCTCTGTTGTCAGATCTGACACAGATCGCCACCTAATCTACTTTACATATCAGAAAAGCCTCCGACCTGTACTTTATGTAATGAGTCGAAGATATCCAACACCTTGTCCCATACCCGAGGTTTCACATTCCTCCATCCATTGGCCATATACACTGAAGCGGCAAAGAAACTGGTATAGGCATGCGTATTCAAATACAGAAATATATAAATAAGCAAAATACGGCGCTGCCGTCGGCAACGCCTACATACGACAACAAGTGTCTGGCGCAGTTATTAGATTGGTTTCTGCTGCTACAATGCAGGTTATCAAGATTTAAGTGAGTTTGAACGTGGTGTTATAGTGGGCGCACGAGCAATGGGAGACAGCATTTCCGAGATAGCGATGAAGTGGGGATTTCCCAGTACGACCATTTCACGAGTGTACCGTGAATATCATGAATCCGGTAAAACATCAAATCTCCGACATCCCTACGGCCGGAAAAAGGTCCTGCTATAACGGAACCAACGACGACTGAAGAGAATCATTCAACGTGTCAGAAGTGCAACCCTTCCACAGATTGCTGCAGGTTTCAGTGCTGGGCCATCAACAAGTGCAAGCGTGCGAACCATTCAACGAAACATGATCGATATGGGCTTTCAGATCCGAAGGCCACTCGTATAACCTTGATGACTGTACGACACAAAGCTGTACGCCTCGCCTGCGCCCAGCGACACTGACTTGGACTGTTGGTGACTGGAAACATGTTGCCTGGTCGGACGAGTCTCGCTTCAAATTGTATGGACCGGATGGACTTGAGCGGGTGTGGAGACAACCTCATGAATTCATGGAACCTGCATGTCAGCAAGGGACTTTTGAAGTTGGTGGAGGCTCTGTAATGGTGTGCGGCGTGTGCAGTTGGAGTGATATGTGATCCGTGATACGTCTGCAAACGACTCTGACAGGGGACACGTGCGTAAGCACCGTGTCTGATAACCTGTATCCATTCATGTCCATTTTGCGCTCCGATGGACTTGGGCAATTCCAGCAGGACAATGCGACACACCACACGTCCAGAATTGCTAAAGAGTGGCTCCAGGAAGATTCTTCACAGTTTAAACACTTCCGCTAGCCACCAAACTCCATAAACATGAACATTATTGAGCATATCTGAGATGCCTTCCAACGTGCTGTTCAGCGGAGATCATCTCCATCCCTTAGTACTCTTAGGGATTTATGGACAGCAAAATTTATAGTGTCAGTTCTCTCCAGCACTACTTCAGACATTAGTCGAGTCCATGCCAAGTCTTGTTGTGGCACTTCTGCGTGTTCGCTTGGGCCCTACAGGATAATAGGCACATGTACCAGTTCCTTTGGTTCTTTAGTGTTGATCAAAACATCTACCATGACAATACAGTGCGTCTTGTTGAGAGGATCAAGTCTTATTCACGTGATGTCAAATGCATTTTTATGCCACTTTAAGTATCACCTATGATCTCAAAATAACAAACAATGACGCAGTTATATATGAAAAAGAAGTGTTATCTAAAAAACATATGCCGGGCACTGTGGCCGAGCGGTTCAAGGCGCCTTAGTCCGGAACCGCGCATCTGCTACTGTCGCAGGCTCGAATCCTGCCTCGGGCATGGATGTGTGTGATTTCCTTAGTTTAGTTAGGTTTAAGTAGTTATAAGTCAAGGGGACTGCTATAGGACCTTTGCAAAGCGTAAAAATGCATTAAATAGTCTTGGACTGTATGGTCAATTTGATGGTTCAAATGGCTCTGAGCACTATGGGACTTAACATCTGAGGTCATCAGTCCCCTAGAACTTAGAACTACTTAAACCTAACTAACCTAAGGACATCACACACATCCATGCCCGAGGCAGGATTCGATCCTGCGACCGCAGCAGTCGCGCGGTTCCGGACTGCAGCGCCTAGAACCGCGAGGCCACCGCGGTCGGCGCGGGACTTAACATCTGAGGTCATCAGTCCCCTAGAGCTTAGAACTACTTAAACCTAACTAACCTAAGGGCATCACACATATCCACGCCCGAGGCAGGATTCGAACCTGCGACCGTAGCGGTCGCGCGGTTCCAGACTGAAGCGCTTAGAACCGCTCGGCCACACCGGCCGGCTATGGTCAATTAGCCATAAAAGCAATCTCAAGGAAGAGAGATTATTAGTTACGTACAGGCCTACAGTTAGTTATTCTCATAGCGTAAACGAAAGCACATGAGACTGCTCTGACTTTGGCTCAAGTTTGATCCTTACTACCGTCTCATGTCCCATTTTTGTATCGCTCTCTTGTTCCATTTTCGTAAACCAAACGAAGAACATGTTTGGCGACATGGTCCCTGTCGGTTCGCTTGAATTTGCGTGAGCAACGGCCTGATTGGAGTGGGTTGGTTTGGGTTTTTTGGGGAAGGAGACCAGACAGCAAGGTCATCGGTCTCATCGGATTAGGGAAGGACGGGGAAGGAAGTCGGCCGTGCCCTTTAAAAGGCACCATCCCGACATTTGCCTGGAGCAATTTAGGGAAATCATGGAATACCTAAATCAGGATGGCCGGATTCGGGATTGAACCGTCGTCCTCCCGAATACGAGTCCAGTGTGCTAGCCACTGCAGCAACGGCCTGATTGGGTAACTTCAATGCCAATTAACTCGGAAACGGCGCAAAGTATGGAATTTTTTTCTTAACAATTATTTCTCAGCACAACGTACCCTGCAACACACTTACAAGCTTTTCAGACTGTTCCTGACCACCCTGTATAGGCGGAGCAGAAATGAACGGGGAATCATTCTAGCAACGATACAGGCTTCATGGGGAAATCCATTAACATAAGCGACTTCGACAAAGGGCAGATCGGTATTTAAGATTGTTATCCCAGATTACTATGGCAGATTGTTACGGCCTGGAAATCAGAATCTCGAAAACGACGGAGCTGGTTGGCTGACGTTCGCTACTGTTGCAAACGTCTATGGGAAGTTGCTGGAGGACAGTCAAACCACAAGCATCGGGAAGATGCCGGACGTCTATGCGTCATCACTGAAAGTGGAAGGCAGAGACTCTTGCCCGCTCTGTAAAGCTGGGTAGATGGCACCCTGTGGCAGATGGGGCGATACAGTAAAATGCAGGTGTAGGTACAAGTATTTCAGAGCACACCGTTTAGGATACATTGTTGAATACAGCGGACGACCTTACGTGTTCCCATGTTGACCTAACTGTGGTAGCGTCCAAAGATGGCTGTGCCACACCAAAGAAGACAACACGCATTGATACTATTTGCCCGGAGGTCGAGATACAGCCGAGCATGGCCTCTCTCGGCCCCAGTTTGTTCCCCCTTAAAGCAATCAGTATCATCTAGTTAGGTCACCAGGGCTATTCAAGTTTCAGATGGAACTGTACTTTTGTAAATATTGAACTTGTACTCCAAGAGAAGAGTTTGTAATTGTGTGCATCAAGTGAGACTTCACTGTTCAGACAGTTCTAAATATTCAGTCCCATGGCAGTAGTTGTATAGAGATGAGTGAATCGTTTTATCATTCTTGTACTAAAGTGAATCAATGTTTCAGCTGTTGAAGTTCAAATCAGCCATCTCCCAGAGCAATCAAATGAACCACATTTATGACCCGACGATTGTAGTTCTTCAGGTCGTAACACTGATTACTCTACTGGCCATTAAAATTGCTACACCACGAAAATGACGTGCTACAGACGTGAAATTTAACCGACAGGAAGAAGATGCTGTGATATGCAAATGATTAGCTTTTCAGAGCATTCACACAAGGTTGGCGCCGGTGGCGACACCTACAACGTGCTGACAAGACGAAAGTTTCCAACCGATTTCTCATACACAAACACTAGTTGACCGGTGTTGCCTGGTGAAACGTTGTTGTGATGCCTCGTGTAAGGAGGAGAAATGCGTACCATCATGTTTCCGACTTTGATAAAGGTCGGATTGTAGCCTATCGCGATTACGGTTTATCGTATCGCGACATTTCTGTTCGCGTTGGTCGATACCCAATGACTGTTAGCAGAATATGGAATCGGTGGGTTCAGGAGTGTAATGCGGAACGCCGTGCTGGATGCCAACGGCCTCGTATCACTAGCAGTCGAGATGACAGGCATCTTATCCGCATGGCTGTAACGGATGGTGCAGCCACGTCTCCATCCCTGAGTCAACAGATGGGGACGTTTGCATGACAACAACCATCTGCACGAACAGTTCGACGACGTTTGAGGCAGCGTGGACTATCAGCTCGGAGACCATGGCTGCGGTTACCCTTGACGCTGCATCACAGACAGGAGCGCCTGCAATGGTGTACTCAACGACAAACCTGGGTGCACGAATGGCAACACGTCATTTTTTCGGATGAATCTAGGTTCTGTTTATAGCATCATGATGGTCGCATCTGTGTTTGGCGACATCGCGGTGAACGCACATTGGAAACGTGTATTCGTCATCGCCATACTGGCGTATCACCCGGCTTGATGGTATAGAGTGCCATTGGTTTCACGTCTCGGTCACCTCTTGTTCGTATTGACGGCACTTTGAACAGTGGACGTTACATTTCAGATGTGTTACGACCCGTGTCTCTACCCCTCATTCAATCACTGCGAAACCCTACATTTAAGCAGGCTAATGCACGACCGCATGTTGCAGGTCCTGTACGGGCCTTTCTGGATACAGAAAATGTTCAACTGCTGCCCTGGCCAGCACATTCTCCAGATCTCTCAACAATTGAAAACGTCTGGTCAATGGTGGCAGAGCAACTGGCTCGTCACAATACGCCAGTCACTACTCTTGATGAACTGTGGTATCGTGTTAAAGCTGCATGGGCAGCTGTACCTGTACACGCCATCCAAGCTCTGTTTGACCCAATGCTTAGGCATATCAAGGCCGTTATTACGGCCAGAGGTGGTTGTTCTGGGTACTGATTTCTCAGGATCTATGCACCCAAATTGCGTGAAAATGTAATCACATGTCAGTGCTAGTATAATATATTTGTCCAATGAATACCCGTTTATCATCTGAATTTCTTCTTGTTGTAGCAATTTTAGTGGCCCGTAGTGCACATCGTCAGTTACGATTACAGTGGGAATAGGATATCGAGAGCGGATCGTGGACCGCCGAAAATGCGTTACCCGTCGGAAGAATTATGTTTCTGCGTACACCAGGTCCATGGTTGTGTCCGATTACATCTTCATCCAGGTGAACAGCTGCTCGAAGTGTACAGCGCACCACATACACCGGCCGGTTGGCGTCAGTATTACGCTATGAGGGACATTCACTTGGACGTCCATGAAACCTGTGGTAGTAATCGAAGGAAGCATGACAACTTTGAAGTCCGTGAAGATTATTGCGGACTACCTGCATCCGTTTGTGCTTAATGCCTTCCTTGACGACATTGTCACCTTCCAGCAGGATAACTGTCTGTTTTTAAAGGCCCGAGTTGCACTGTAACGCTCTAAGTGGCGTGACAGCAAACTCACGTTGATGCATTGGTCATCAAATTAGCCTAATCTGAGCCCGAGGGAATATTTCGGGGACGCTATCGGGCGCCCTCTAATTTACAGGAATAGCGTAGCAATGGTTCCATACTTACCGATCACACACAACCGCTCGCTCGACGAAACATTCGTACCCAAAAACATGCAATACTAATGCAACACCTATTTTTTATTTGTGCCCAACTTTACTTGTAAGGGGTGAAACACACCCAAAAGGTAATTTGGGTTATTAGGTTTAGAAGAAATATCCTCGTGTTTCTCATATAAAATTTGATATGCCATGAACGTTCTTGAAAACTGTACAAGCAGCTTTTGTAATAATTTGGAATTTTGCAAAATACCTCACCACCATTAATTAACTCTGAAAATGGAAACTTTTATTACAACAGAAATTAAAGAACTTTTAAGCAACATACTGTAATAAAGCTGGTTTCAGCCGGCCGAAGTGGCCGTGCGGTTAAAGGCGCTGCAGTCTGGAACCGCAAGACCGCTACGGTCGCAGGTTCGAATCCTGCCTCGGGCATGGATGTTTGTGATGTCCTTAGGTTAGTTAGGTTTAACTAGTTCTAAGTTCTAGGGGACTAATGACCTCAGCAGTTGAGTCCCATAGTGCTCAGAGCCATTTGAACCATTTTTGAACCAAAGCTGGTTTCTGAAATCTCGTTTTTGGAAAATAAGCTGTACACACTGTCCAGTCGGAGTATTTTCAACATACGTCATTAAACTATCTAAACATTTAATATTTGTTTTACTTATACGTGTTTTATCTTTGAAAGTGTTATTTTAGTTTTACATTCACATTTTTTTGCCGTTTTACATACGTGCGTTTTGTGTATTGAAAATAATAACTCATTACTACGATACAAAATCATTACAATTATGATATTTTGTAATTAAATGGTTAAAACATAACGTTTGTTATACCATGCACGTAACATGAACGAAATTTGTTCACATAATGTGCACATCGGAGACTACAATATAAAATAAAATTCGGCACGATTTGCAAATTGTACTGGGTGATCCTTTAAATATCCTGATTTCTATGAGGCATATTTCAGTTTATTGGTAAGCGTTGGCGAAGAGTACTGCTTATGATTATGTACTACTGAATGATGCGTCCCTATCGATTTTTCCGCGAGCGCAGTTGACTCTAACGACATCGCTGGTGGGATACTGGAGGGAGCATGTCCCGTGGCTAGGAAAAGACTATTAAGCAGCGCCCTGGACGGAAGGTGGGGGTTGAACAGAGCAGCGAGGCGACAGCGCGAAAGACAACCGCCGGCAGTAGCTCTGTGTGTGGCAGTCACGGGAGACCGGAGCAGACGATGGGTGCGAGCAAGCACCGCGGCGTGGATGAGATGCAATGGCGGATATCCTGTGAGGTGTAAAGCGTTCGGTAGCAAAGTTGAACGGTTGTTTCTATGGTGCTCTAGAACTTTGAAGTTTGGGAGACTGTGCTGGCGTCGCAGCTTATTAGACATGTTATATAGTGCCTCCGCTGCAGTCCTGGATTTTGAATTTATGACCTTGTAGGCATTTCAAGGCTTTAATAGCTAGTGTTTTTTCACCTCGCACTCTGTTCAAGTGGCTGACTGCGTATTTCTTCGCCACAGGTTGAAATTGCGAAAGCAGCTGTTTTGGCCTACTTACGTATTTCGCCGCCACGTATGACATTTGTGAAAGAACCATTTTGGGTTGTTGTGTTCTGTCGATTCTCCGTTTATTTCAGAAGTCTGATAATGCTCTGTGAATTAGTTTTCCGTGCTACCGCGGGATTGTTTTGTAATCGCAAACCGCCTGTGGTGGGTTTGTCCGCTCTTGGCCATCCACCGGGGGTGGCACATATTCTGGCTCTGGTCATGCAGTGTTTAATTGAGCTCAATGTCTGTATGATGGTACACGAATTTTCCGGGCTTAAGTTTCCAATGGTGTTTTACTGCTTTGCTCTTACTTTGTGTTATTGTAACCAATTGTCAATAATCAGTAGTCCTTTGTTGACGACGACGTATTGTTCTTAGATCCCAAATTATGTGATATTGTTATCGCCTGTGATGTAATACTAAAAAGGTGGTTAAAGCTGACCTTACGCGGTCACTTATTGCTATTTGTGAACGATAAAAATTTCTGATGAATACTTTATCATTTCCTTAAATAATTTCATATTATGGGCAAGGACCCATCGAGAATTACTTTAGTGTGATTCTGTCTTATACGGTTCGATGTAGAAGGAATTTACCGAAACTGTTCTCTTTTTAAATATAACTCTATGTTAATAGTTCCTGTTTGACTGAATCATTCTGTTTTCACCTGATGTTATTTCTGCTGGAACTTGGTCCTGTGTGTTCCGATTTTTAAAGAATAATATAATACTGATGAATTGAGCTGGGGTTGCATCAATGTATATCTTTTGAGTACCAACGAATGAAAGCTTTTACCGTAGCAAAGTTTTCCTTTAATAAGTCTAAGAACTTGTTCAATAGGTGTAAAATCATAATAGAGAGCGGTTTCAGTGACTACAGCTTCATTATATTATTTCTCAAGTGGAGACTGATATCATAATCATTCAACAGATCTAGACCTCAAAATCTTGTAGCAAATTTCTTTCAACATTGAAAGTTGTATGCGTCCCACAGTTGTATCTGTGCCGATCACCAGATATAAAGGTTTCTCATCCTCGGGTACTACGCTCTAAATGGTTCTTTCACATTCACCACCTCAAGAATATAACAATAATACAGGTATTTCTACTTCACTGAGAAAGAAAATATCTTTCAAATACGAAACTTCCTGGAAGACTAAAACTGTGTGCCGGATCGAGATGCATACTCTGGACCATTGCCCCTGGGGGGCAAGTGGTCTACGGATTATATTGCCCACGCACGACACACTACTCGTCCTGACAGCTTTACATCCGGCAGTACCTCGTCTCCTAAGGAGAGTTTCTGTGAAGTTTGGAAGGTAGCAGACGAAGTGTTGGCGGAAGTACAGTTGTGAGGACGGCTTGTGAGTTGTGTTTGGATAGCTCAGTCAGTAGTAACACTTGCCCACGAAAGACAAAGGTCTCGAGTTTGTCTCTCGATCCCGCACACAGTTTTAGTCTGCCATGAAGTTTCATATCAGCGCACAGTTCGCTGCAGATTGAAAATTTCATTAAGCTTTCAAATATCTTTTGACCTTGTCAGACGTTTGCCAAATTTCCACGCTGCCATAACGACATTTGGAGCTTCAAAAAGGGATTGTCAAGTTCTCGCTCCAAATGCACCATTAGTTCCTTTTAAAACCATGAAAAGGAGGGTAATCACTGCGAAAAAACAGTTTTGAGTGTCGTACCCAAGCATAAGAAACTTGTTCTCCGTCGTGTATATTATATTTTATGCGCATGGTGTAAAAAAATCGTTATTTTTTAAGCATTTCTTTACAGATTATCATAACTGTAATGATTTTATTCCGTAATGAGTTACTTTTTATTTTCACTTTACAAAATCTATGTATGTGAAACGATAAACTCAAAAACAAAAAAATATATATGTAAAACTTAAAATGACGATTTAAAACATAAGACAAATATAAATAAAAGAAATAATTATTAGAAAAATAATGAATGTTTGGATATTTTAATTAGGTACGTTGAAGATATTCCGACTGGACATTGTGTACAGCTGATTTTCCAAAAGTGGTGTTTCAGAAATCAGCTTTATTACAAATACATGTATGGGGACTGAAAACTTCTGTAATTCGTGCTGTAATAAGAGTTTTCGTTTTTCAGAATTAATTACTGGTAGTGAGGTATTGTGAAAAATTTCAAATTATTACAAAAGTTGATTATACTGTTTTCAAGATCGTTAATTAGGTATCAGCTTTTATATGAAAAACATTTTTATGTATCATCGTTTCGAAGATATTCTCTTTAAACCTAATATGGTAAATTACCCTTCGGGCTCCTGAAACTGGACACAGACAAAACAACACGTATTGGACTATTTTTCTCCCTGTGCAAACCGCCAACTTTCATCAAAGTTGTTTATTTACACTTGGCAATGTTACCTTGTAAGTTATTTTGTAATGCTGTGTGAGAGAACCTTCCAAATAATAATGGATGGCAACATAAATAGTATACTAAAAAATAAACTAATGACTCTCCCATGAATCCATGCTGGAGCCTGTTCTTTCCAAACTGCACACGTCAGACATGCCAGAAACAAAAGGACGTAAATCTGGTTATTCTGAAGTCCTGGCCTAGCTGTACAATGTAATCATATGTGAGATGCTGACAATCTTGTGTCGCAATATCTTAAAGTTGTTGGGGAATTCTCTGCTGACTGTAGACTGACGGTCAGCTGAAGAAAACCGGAAACAACCTGTTTCCATCAGAATAACAGAGAAGACTCAATATCCCCCAAAGTACACTTCAACAATAAAGTGCCTCCCCATAATCAGTTTCCTAGATACCATGGCTTCATACTGGATCGCACCCTGTCCTCTACGAAACACCTAGAGGCAGCGGCAGCTAAAGTCAACACACGAAAATTGTGCACAAATTTTGCGGCAGCAGGGCGGGAGCATATGCTTCCAAATTGAGAGATTCTACCCTAGGACTTGGATACTCTTTTCCAGAATACTGCTCCCTGTGTTGTAAAGGCATTTAAGGAAACTAGATGTCAAGCTACCACAACATGATGCGTATCATCAGTGGATGCACCAAACGTACAGACCTGTAATGATTACCCACGATGAGCTATATCGCTTCACCTCCATTACGCATGTGGGGCTTCTTGGTCCGTCAGTTGAAGAGGAATCAAAGTGACACAGAACTGCCATTGCATAAGAATATTCCTCATACATCACTGAGAAGGCTGAGGTCCAGGAAACCGACATCAGCGTTAGTGGAGCGACAACAAGACACAGACTTCAACATCATCGCTCAGTGGCGGACAACATCACATTGAGCCTGTCAGGACTTTCTGTACAAATGCGAAAAATCATCAGACCCTCAGTGTGACTGGGGTGCTCTACGTCAGTCAGTTGACCGTTGGCCATATTGCGAATGAGTGCAACATTAGAGCGTACCCAAGACCAAAACCAGATATATATGAACTGAAGGATGCTGCAGTTTCTTCATTGGATGGCTAAGACATTAATATGTTAGGTTTACGCTTGCTGCCCTTCTCTCTTAATTCAGCTAATTGTGTAAGTGTAGCTTTATTGTTCATTAAATTAGTCTTTACATTACTTACCTTTTTGTTCATTTTAATGTTCTTTTTATTGATGAATTTAATGTGCATGCAACTGGTCATCTTAATGTACAATTTATTGCTCCTTTTATTGGCTCTTCTTATAGGCCATTTTGCTGGTCGTTGTGGAGTCTATTGCGTCACTCATTGTGCTGTTCATTTTATTGGATATTTTACATCTGTTTTGCAACTAATGTACTTAAGGTTGATTATCTTGTCTTCTTGGCTTCTCATCTCAAGTAATATAATTGTCCAGTCTACCATATGAGTAAGCGTTTCTGCCAGACGATAATAAGTAGATTAAAAATAGAAAATGGTTCAAATGGCTCTGAGCACTATGGGACTTAACATCTATGGTAATCAGTCCCCTAGAACTTAGAACTACTTAAACCTAACTAACCTAAGGACATCACACAACACCCAGTCATCACGAGGCAGAGAAAATCCCTGACCCCGCCGGGAATCGAACCCGGGAACCCGGGCGTGGGAAGCGAGAACGCTACCGCACGACCACGAGCTGCGGACTTAAAAATAGCAGAGGGCCTATAACAATTCCTTTTGGAACATTAGATATCATTCTATTTTACTCGGTGTTTTCCGTCAGTTACTACGTACTGTGATATTTCTGACAGGAAAACACGAATCCAGTCGCACAACTGACGCTACATTCCAAAGGCACGGAATTTGATTAGAAGTCGGTTCTGAGGAATGGTGTCAAAAACATTCTGGAAATATCGATATATGGAATAAATCTGAGATCCCCTGTCGATAGCACTCATTATTCCGTACGAGTAAAGAGCTAGTTGTGATAGACCGTTACCTTCGTGATAGTTGAATATAGTATATATTCCAAAATCCCAGCCCGCCGGAGTGGCCGAGCGGTTCTAGGCACTACAGTCTGGAACCGTGCGACCGCTACGGTCGCAGGTTCGAATCCTGCCTCGGGCATGGATGTGTGTGATGTCCTTAGGTTAGTTATGTTTAAGTAGTTCTAAGTTCTAGGGGACTGATGACCTCAGAAGTTAAGTGCCACAGTGCTCAGAGCCATTTGAACCATTTTTGGTCCAAAATCCTATTGCAAATCGACGTCAGTGATATGGGTCTCTAATCATCGGACTATTCCTATTTCCATTCTTGAGTATTGGAGTGACCTATGCAACTTTCCAGTCGTTTGTTACGTGTCATTCGTCAAGCTAGCTGTTCATATGATTGCTAAGTATGGCCCCGAGGATACCTTCTTCTGAGTTACTCAGGTTGTCAGCTGTGCTTGATTAGAATTCTGGAATATTTACGTCGTCTTCCATCGTGAAAGAATTTTAGATGACTATACTTAATAACTCCTTTTTAGTAACGCTGTCATTGGTAATATTGCCGTTTGTACGTTTGTATACACTGCGAAGGCATTGATTGTGTTGTGCCGCTGGTGTACTTTACACAAGACCAGAATCTCTTTGGATTTTCTGTCAGATTTCGAGACAGTCTCATTATGGAAGCTATTCGAAACATTTTACCTTGAAGATCACACAAAGTTTCGAGTAGTCAGTCTTGAAGATTTTGTGTGTGTATGGTTTTTTTTTGTTATTTTTTTTTAATTTATCATACATTGTCTATCTTCTTAGCTTAGTGGTAATGTGTTTGCCCGTGCAGCGGGTCCGGGTTCGATTTCCAGACGCGTTGGAGAATTTAACCGTTCGTGGGCTGGGTGTTGTGTTGACCTCATCCTTATTTCATCATCACCGACACGCAAGTCTCCCAATGTGGCGTCACCTGAGATAATACTTGCAACCCGGCGGCCGAACTTTCCTGGATGGGGCATCCCGGCCATCAATGCCACACGAACATTTAATTTTTTTTATCATCCATTTTTGTTGCTTCTGTAACAGTGTTCCAGCTTCTTTTGTGTACCATGGATTATCAGTACTTCCTTCCGTTGATTTACTCGTTACAAATCTCTCAACTGCCAAACACTACTCTTCGAACTGAAGCCACATCAGGTCTACACTTGCATAGTTAGCTGGGAAGAAGGGGAGACTGTCTCTTAGGAAAGCGAAAAGCAGAATTTTTATCTTATTCTTTAAATAGATAAACAAAAAAAATCAAATGGCTCTGAGCACTATGGGACTTAACATCTGTGGTCATCAGTCCCCTAGAACTTAGAACTAATTAAACCTAACTAACCTAAGAACATCACACACATCCATGCCCGAGGCAGGATTCGAACCTGCGACCGTAGCGGTCACGCGGTTCCAGACTGAAGCGCCTTTAACCGCACGGCCACACCGGCCGGCTAATAGATAAACAGTGAGCTGACAAAAGTCATGGGGTAGCGATATGCATATCCAAAGATGGTTGATTGGTCGGTTGATTTAGGGGTGAGGGGACCAAATAGCGACGTCATCGGCCCCACCGGATTAGGGAAGTATGGGGAAGGAAGTCGGCCGTGCCCTTCCAAAGGAACCATCCTGGCATTTGCCTGAACCTATTTAGGGAAATAACGGAAAACCTAAATCAGGATAGCCGGACGCGGATTTGAACCGTCGTCCTTCCGAATGCGATTCCAGTGTTTTGAGCACTGCGGCACCTCGCTCGGTAAACAAATAGCGGAAGCACCGCGCACACAAGGTACAGAAGGACTGTGTATCGGCGGATTTGTCATTTGTACTCAGGTGATTTATGTGAAAAGGTTTCCAACATGATTTTGGTCGCACGTCGGGAATTAACAGACTTTGAATGCGGAATGGTAGTTGGAGCTAAATGCTTTGGACGTTCCACTCCGTAAATCGTTAGAGAGTTCAGTTTTCCGAGATCCACATTGTTAAGAGTGTACTGAGATGGTTGGTTGGTTGGTTTGGGGAAGGAGACCAGACAGCGTGGTCATCGGTCTCGTGGGATTAGGGAAGGATGGGGAAGGAAGTCGGCCGTGCCCTTTCAGAGGAACCATCCCGGCATTGGCCTGGAGTGATTTAGGGAAATCACGGAAAACCTAAATCAGGATGGCCGGACGCGGGATTGAACCGTCGTCCTCCCGAATTCGAGTCCAGTGTCTAACCACTGCGCCACCTCGCTCGGTGTAGTGTACTGAGAATACCAAATTTCAGGCATTATCTCACAACACGGACAACGCAGTGGCCGACGGCCCTCACTTAACGACCGAGAGGGGCGGTGTTTGCGTAGAGTTGTTAGTGCTAAAAGACAAGCAAAACTGCCTGAAATAACCGCAAAGCGGACGATCAAGGCGAGCACCTTCACGAACAACAAGACATCGCCTGCAGTGCCTCTCCTGTGCTAGTAACCATATCGGTTGGGTCCTAGACGACTGGAAAACCGTGGCCTGGTCAGATGAGTCCCGATTTCTGTTGGTAAGAGCTGATTGTAGGGTTTGAGTGTGGCGCACACCCCGCGTAGCCACGGACCCCGGTTGTCAACAAGACACTGGGCAAGCTGCTGGTGGCTCCATAATTGTGTGCGCCGTGTTTACATGGAACGAACTCGTTCTTCTGATCCAACTGAACCGACCATTGACTGTAACTGGTTATGTTCGGCTACTTGGAGATCATTTGCAGCCACTGATGGACTTCATTTTCCCAAACTACGATGCGTCATGCACAACTGTTCGTGATTGGTTTGAGGAACGTTATGGACTATTCGATCGAATGATTTGGCCAGCCAGACCGCCCGACATAAATGGCATGCTGTCCCCCCCCCCCCCGTTGCGCCTACCACGCAAAGGGACCGGGTTCGATTCCCGGCAGGGGACTGGGTGCTGTGTGTCCTTCATCATCATTTTCACCATGATTTGAAAAGCAAGTGGCCGAAGTGGCGTCAGTTAAAAAGACTTGCAATACGGCGCCCGAACCACGAAGGGGATATCCGGGCCAATAAATGCCATACGGCCATTTGATTTCCGTGCCATGGTACGTTTATGGGACATTATCGAAAGGTCAGTTCGTGCACAAACTCTTGCACTGGCAACACTTTCGCAATTATGGACGTTTATAGAGGCAGCGTGGCTCAATATATCCGCAGGGATTCTCCAGCGCCTAGTTGAATCCATGTCACGTCGAATTGCTGCACTACTGTGGGCAAAAAGAGCTGCCGCACGATGTTAGGAGGTATCCCATTACTTTTGTCACCTCAGTGTATTTGCTTTTACCTTTGGTGGATTTCGATGTGGCGGTGATCATTCTCTCTATAGTGCCCTTGTGGTCACTAATCCCAGTCTACATCGTAATTCTCGATATTTGCTTAGGATTATTTGTTGATAAGAGGTCAAGAAAGTTTTCGGTACCATTTACACTTCGATTGGACTCCTGATCTGATCTTATTGCTCAAAATAATTCTCGGAGAAAGCATTTAGTGTAATTTACGACGGCGTTTTGTACTTACCACCGACTTTGAACGTAAATTTTCACCAACATATCGAGGTTAATTTGAAGTCACGACCAACTATAGCTGTTACCTATCCGATATGCGACTCATGTTTTCTTTGAACTGTTGATCAACTAAACCATCTGAGTGGGTGAGAGCGCGGGGTGAAACGAACAAATTATTAATTTATTTCGGTTGTCAATTATAATCTCTACCAACACCAACTCACAGGAACTATCTACTTCAGTTTCTACAGAAGATAAACTACTTCTAACAACAACTGTATTTTATCTACCCAATCTGAACAGAATTGGGTACTTCGTGAAAACTGCACCTGAACTTATCCTGGCTTTAGCCAGTTGACGGAACCTATAACGATTTGAGCTTTGGTGCTTTCTATTAGCGCCTGGAGATCTGGTTCTTTACCCACACAGCTACAACAGTTTATAATTAAAATTTTGATTGTTAGTATGTCTGCCCTATTCCTGTGTTTGTCCTGCAGCCTTTGAAACTGAGGCCCATTCTACACTTTACTGAGGCACTCTAACATAAAAATAACCTCCAGCCCCTCCACAGAACCTCTGTCACACGTTTAGCCGCCTCCTGTATGTCGTGGACTGCTGACCTAGTAAGCAGAACCCGAAACCGCACCCCTAATGGCCCAAGTCGAGAGATCTGCAACCTACGCGGTAGCAGAACCGTCTGAGCGTCTGATGCAGAGCTGCACTCCTGCCCTGTACCAAACGTCCGCAGTCGGTCCTGCCAACAGTGCTACATATGGTGAGTACTGCCTCCATCTCGCAAGTAAAGCCGGCAGTCTTCGCTACTTCAGCTAGCAGACGAAAATCAGGAAAATCTCTTCTAATCCAAAGCGAGACACATCTTTAGCTCCAACATGAGCCACCACCTGTAGCTGGCTGCAACTTGTACTCTTCGTGGCATCCGGAAGCACCCATTCCGCGCCAGCCAGTGTGGCCGTGCGGTTCTAGGCGCTTCAGTTTGGAACCGCGTGACCGCTACGGTCGCAGGTTCGAATCCTGCCTCGGGCATGGATGTGTGTGGTGTCCTTAGGTTAGTTAGGTTTAAGTAATTCTGAGTTCTAGGGGACTGATGACCTCAGAAGTTAAGTCCCATAGTACTCAGAGCCATTTGAATCATTTGAACCCATTCCGCATCTGGGAAGATTTCCCCAGTATGCACATATATGCCCTCAGGATTTCTGCCACCGCCTGGCCATATTCCTAAGAATCTCCATTACACACCTAACGTTGGAGCTCGTAACTACCAGTACTGCCACCCTCTGTGAATGCTCTGATCTTGCGGGCTGCAAGGCTTTCTTTGGATCAGGGCAAGCAACTGAATCTGGCCTCGGTTCTTTATCAGCCACAGATAGTGCCACGAAACCTGTTTGTCAGACGAACTGAGGAGGCCTTTCGATTCGTCCCCCAGAAAGTTTTATCTGTCTGCCACTCAACCATTGGTGGGGGGAGGGGGTTATCCGCAAAGCGGAGAGTAAGCGGGGTTGTCACGGTAGTGGGCCGATCGGGCAACACAAGGGACGTTCAGGACGTACCCTGCATCCCCACATCAGGCACTTACGGTGATATCCATTGGAAGCAGCCTCAGGCTGCATGACTGAAGCCAGCACCACCTGGAGCTGTGAGCGAATGGTCACCAAATCAGTTCGCATCTGACTGCAGCAATCACAGTCCCTATCCATACTGAAGACGGTGGAGCTATAGACTACACAGTTATCGAAGTGTGAAACTGTGGATACAAACACGCTGCTGCCGCAGAGACGGGAGCTGTAGCCCAACTACAGAGCTCGGCAACAGAACTGACAATTTACACAATTTACACAATTTTTCCGAATACAAACAGCGGAAATATACACTACACAGTTATTAAAAGCCCGCATCTCGTGGTCGTGCGGAAGCGTTCTCGCTTCCCACGCCCGGGTTCCCGGGTTCGATTCCCGGGGGAAAGGGGGGGTCAGGGATTTTCTCTGCCTCGTGATGGCTGGGTGTTGTGTGCTGTCCTTAGGTTAGTTAGGTTTAAGTAGTTCTAAGTTCTAGGGGACTGATGACCTAAGCTGTTAAGTCCCATAGTGCTCAGAGCCATTTGAACCATTTTTGATACGTTTGAGAAAGGTACTGTGCAAGTGAACTGTGCATTGCAATAGTCTAATGTCGCTTTGGTTGAATTCGCATGTCAGTTCTGGTGAAGAAGCACATGCGACTGATGCCCATGGTTTTCAAGCAGCTGTATGTAGGATATGGTTAAGAAAAGGGTGTATGTTCAAGTTTTTGCTCGGAATCACCAATACCATCACCCACAAAGCATGCACCTTTTCACTTGACTCACACTGTATTTGTCGCGCATTAATCGATTTATATAAAACAGGGGATGGGGTACGAAATGGAAAAGATGGGTGGGAAACTCATGGTTTCCAGCCGCTTAGAACATTGTGGTAATGCAACTGCGAAAGCTGAAAATTCGCATCGGACCGTGACGCGAACCCGAAATCTCAGCTTTCCTAGATCGGTTGCGTTAACCGCCTCGGCGCACCGGACACGCTGTCCACCCCATCCAAATTCTCAATTTATCCCACGTTGCAATCCAGTGTCTCTCGCCCATTAACCTACAATTGTTGACTCCCGCAAGAGTTCGGAATATACTAGTGCATCCGCAATGAAACAAACGAAAAAGAGCCGTCGTGCACTTACAGAAATGTGTATTCTGAGTGCTTCCAGTTCTGCCGGATTCCAAATAAATTCCTGGGTGTATCTGTGATAAAACGACTGGATAGGACTTTGAGTCGTAATGTGTATAGGAAGACTACGCACACTGTTCGATACCTCTACAAGGATACTAACCATCACCCAAAAGATGTAATTACGACCTTGGTGGACAGAACTAACAAAATTTGCTAGCCGATTTATTTACAAGACGAATTGAACCATTTACTGTAGGCTTTTAGGAAAAATGGTTATTCTAGTAAGAAGGTGGATAGAGTAACCTGTCCAAGAAGAAGGAAGGCCAGGAGTAACAAGAAACAACAGCCATCGGCTGGTAAAGTATTACTAACGTTTATTCAAAATTATGGATCGCATTGGGAAAGTGTGGGCCATGTATGGGGTTGAAGTCATATTTAGACCCACCAAGAAGATAACAGAATGTGTGAGAACGACAAAAGGCTTCCACTAGCGACTGTTAGCGTGTATACAGTCCTATGTAGTTATGGACAGGTATGCTCTGTAACCACAAACAGAAGTGTCAATACACTCTTAGCTGAACACAGCCGGCCGGGGTGGCCGAGCGGTTCTAGGCGCGACAGCATTGAACAGCGCGACCGCTACGGTCGCAGGTTCATATCCTGCCTCAGGCATGGATATGTGTGATATCCTTAGCTTAGTTAGGTTTAAGTTGTTCTACGTTCTAGGAGACTGATTACCTCAGCAGTTAAGTCCCATAGTGCTCAGAGCCATTTGACCATTTGAACCTGAACACAGAAGGAACTCCCGTCTGTGACATACTGAGAAATCGGTAGTAGCACAACATGTTTTCCGACATAGAAACTATAAAATAAAATTCAGTAAGACGAGCGTTTTAGTGAAGACACTGCATTACAACATTCACATGTAAGTACTGGAAAAAGGCAGGCCTCATTCCAAAGTACCGTTATCTAATATGGCAGCGATGACGTCAATCAAGATGGCGGATTTTGGCGGGAAGTTTGACTTTTGGCGGGAAGGTGCCGCGAAGTTCAAATTCCAACATGATAATCCATCACACCACACTTACCTCACCCAAGCAAAGAAAATGGCGGGAAAAAAGTACTTGTCTTTATTATTTAACCAATTTCAAGCAGGTGTGTTCTCCACTGGGTCTGGACTCCAACTGGCTTAGTTCATATCGTCGCCACCAGATGACGCCACCGTGACGTCAGGTGATGAAGCAAGTAGCGTTATTCAAGATGGCCGTGCCCAGTGTTCTCACCACGAACTCCAGAGCCCAACTGACTTAGTTCATATCGTGGCCACCTTAGGGCGCTACCGTGAATTCAGGTGACGACACAAAATCGTCTGCTCTCTCTCTCTCGTGCGAGCGTTATAACAGGACACGCGCCGCGTCAGAGTCCCGTGAGCGATCGCTTACATCACATCCTCAAGCCTGCACCTTTATACTCGCGCTGTACATAGTCTTCAGTAAATATGCTAACCTATTTAATTGAACACAAGTGACACCAACATTGCTCATCTAGCCTATCAATTACCTAAGTACTTAATTCCATTTCAGTTTTAATCATATTCAATAAGTCAATTTACAAGTTCAATATTCAATGATCAAATGATAAGTTCCAGATTTTCCTACTATCAGCGCGGTGTTCATTCATGACCGAGCTCCCCCAACCCCTAGAATGCTGCACTCCTACTGGCTACTGCATTAGTCACGTGATTCGACTTCATAGAACCTAGGACTTGGAATCAATTTTCACCAATGCCACACCCAGATGGACATGAAATCAAATAGTTAAATTCTCCACCACGATCCTCAACCCAGCACCACACCCCATTACGGACCCATGTTGGCACACTATCGTGCACTAACCTGTATTAACATGCACAGCGCATGATGTCATCCAAGATGGTGAGGCGAAATGGCGGGAAAACAGATCTGAACACAAGTCTATATTGTGCTGGTGGCGTCTCCACCACGAGGTTTTCTGTCCAACTGACATAGTATACATTACTGCCATCAGATCGAACTGTCATCCCTCCTATGACCTAATCCTAGATGGTGGTCTCTAGGGGCGAGAATTATGCTAAAATTACTCAGGCTGCGCTAGGCTGCTAGGGAGAGTAAGGAAGGAGTCCACTCTATTTACCTTCGAACATTTTATTTAGAGATCGAATATATTTATCACACTGCGGCAAAACACTCTTCATCTTATGCTTGCACTCGCAATACACAGTCTGCAGACACGCAAACAACTCCTAATTACGCAAATAATTTAATCACAGGCATTTAGACTCCTCCTAAATAATTCAGCACAGTTATGTCTACACACGCTCAGTACTTGTAAACTGTCCAAATAACTCATACCACAACCTACAGACCTGCTTGAAAAATAATTTAATGAATGCCCGCAAGCACTCTCCGTCAACCCCTGTCCAGTAGAGCGCACAGACAAGCCCAACGACGTGGCACAACCGTCAGCTGTCAAACCACGCACAGGCACCTGCTAGGGTCCCACAAACATGAGGCGACCAGATCTCATTCATACGTCATTTCTGAGAAATTCCTATCTAAATACGTGTTCACCTAGACACACGTGCTGACGTGATAGCGCGGGAGCGCAGCTGCGAGTTGCCCCCAAACGCAGGCGAAAGTTGTATGTAAGCACCGTTGATGACGCGACCGGACAGGGGTTGGGCGTTATTTACAGAGCGCGCCCTCCAAGCAGGACCTCGAATGTGGGGGGGTTCCTTGCTACCCTCACTCTAACTGCGGTCCTGCAAAGACCCTGCAGAAATCCATTCCACAATAGCATAACACGCTTTCTCCTTAGCAATTCTAATGGACCGTACGTGACGTTTGACTGACGCTTCGCCACGCATAGATACATACTATCGCAAACGCATCTAGCAACGTTAGCAATCTTATACTCAAGTCACAATGCTATCTAAAATAATAACCAAGTCTAGCTCTAGTAAATTCCATAGTCCCTCAAAAATATTTAACGAGTGCTTTTGTACTAGTTTTCGTCTTCTCTCAACATGTATGCGCGAAAATTCCTACCCCAACAGAAACTATTTACAAAAATATCGCCGAATTCAATCTTCCTCCCGGACATAACGTGCCAGCCATCTTGCTCTCAACACACGCAAATGTTCTCACCTCTCCTATATCCCACCACAATCAATCGATCATTCTGATTCGCTCTTATCGAATTTACCAGTCGAATTACTGACGCCGCCGGTATCCAGGCACCACCCACCTTTTCTTTCTGGGACATTCAGCGGTTAAATTATTTTGCACAGATTGCTAAATTGCACTGACAGTTCCCTCAGTCTGTACATCCCCAACCTGTTGTTTCTCACTATAGACGCTACACTCAGCGGTAATAAGCTATTTTACACTGATCACATCAAGGGATCACCAATTTAGTATTCGAGGGCAGCGTGGAGGGTAAAAATCGTAGAGGGAGACCAAGAGATGAATACACTAAGCAGACTCAGAAGGATGTAGACTGCAGTAGGTACTGGGAGATGAAGAAGCTTGCACAGGATAGAGTAGCATGGAGAGCTGCATCAAACCAGTCTCAGGACTGAAGACCACAACAACAACAACAGACTGGAAATTATTTCTTTACAAACCCCAAACTTTAGCTAAGTCGAGCGTGCTCTAGGCCACTGAGTAACTCCAAACAAATAGATGAAAAATGCACACAAGTTGTTGTTGTGGTCTTCAGTCCTGAGACTGGTTTGATGCAGCTCTCCATGCCACGCTGTCCTGTGCAAGCTTCTTCATATCCCAGTACCTACTGCAACCTACATCCTTCTGAATCTGCTTAGTGTATTCATCTCTTGGTCCCTCTCTACGATTTTTACCCTCCACGCTGCCCTCGAATACTAAATTGGTGATCCCTTGATGTCTCAGAACATGTCCTACCAATTGATCCCTTCTTCTAGTCAAGGTGTGCCACAAATTTCTCTTCTCCCTAATTCTATTCAATATCTCCTCATTAGATATGTGATCTACCCATCTCATCTTCAACATTCTGCTGTAGCACCACATTTCGAAAGCTTCTATTCTCTTCGTGTCCAAAATATTTATAGTCCATGTTTCACTTCCATACATGGCTACGCTCCACACAAATACTTCCAGAAAAAACTTGCTGACACTTAAATCTATACTCGATGTTAACAAATTTTTCTTCTTCAGAAACGCTTTCCTTGCCATTGCCAGTCTACATTTTATATCCTCTCTACCTCGACCATCATCATTTTTTTGCTTCCCAAATAGCAAAACTCCTTTACTACTTTAAGTGTCTAATTTCCTACTCTAATTCCCTCAGCATCACCCGATTTAATTCGACTACATTCCATTATCCTCGTTTTGCTTTTATTGATGTTCATCTTATACCCTCCTTTCAAGACACTGTCCATTCCGTTCAACTACTCTTCTAAGTCCTTTGCTGTCTCTGACAGAATTACAATGTCATCGGCGAACCTTAAAGTTTTTATTTCTTCTCCATGGATTTTAATACCTACTCCGAATTTTTCTTTTGTTTCCTTTACTGCTTGCTCAGTATACAGATTGAATAACAGTGGGGTGAGGCTACAACCCTGTCTCAGTCCCTTCCCAACCACTGCTTCCCTTTCATGCCCCTCGACTCTCGTAACTGCCATCTGGTTTCTGTACAAATTGTAAATAGCCTTTCGCTCCCTGTATTTTACCCCTGCCACCTTCAGAATGTGAAAGAGAGTATTCCAGTCAACATTGTCAAAAGCTTTCTCTAAGTCTAAAAACGCGAGAAACGTAGGTTTGCCTTTCCTTAATCTATTTTCTAAGATAAGTCGTAGGGTCAGTATTGCCTCACGTGTTCCAACATTTCTACGGAATGCAAACTGATCTTAACCGAGGCCGGCTTCTACCAGTTTTTCGATTCTTCTGTAAAGAGTTCGTGTTAGTATTTTGCTGCCTTGGCTTATTAAACTGACAGTTCGGTAATTTTCACATCTGTCAACACCTGCTTTCTTTGGGATTGGAATTATCATTCATGGAATTAATATCCAAGTAGCCATGTTAAAAGCTATACCCATTTTACAAATTGTTCTACGACATTACCTCTTAATTATGTAGTTATCTTTTTTCTAGACAAATACCGTGAGCCGGCCGAAGTGGCCGTGCGGTTAAAGGCGCTGCAGTCTGGAACCGCAAGACCGCTATGGTCGCAGGTTCGAATCCTGCCTCGGGCATGGATGTTTGTGATGTTCTTAGGTTAGTTAGGTTTAACTAGTTCTAAGTTCTAGGGGACTAATGACCTCAGCATTTGAGTCCCATAGTGCTCAGAGCCATTTGAACCATTTGAGCCAAATACCGTGACGGTGATCGTAGGAATGTACACTCCTGGAAATGGAAAAAAGAACACATTGACACCGGTGTGTCAGACCCACCATACTTGCTCCGGACACTGCGAGAGGGCTGTACAAGCAATGATCACACGCACGGCACAGCGGACACACCAGGAACCGCGGTGTTGGCCGTCGAATGGCGCTAGATGCGCAGCATTTGTGCACCGCCGCCGTCAGTGTCAAGGCCGGTTCCCACTAGAGCGCGGCAGCGCGGCGTGCGGAAACGGCAGCGGCAAGCGTTTTCCGCGTTGACGCGGCGGCTCGCGGAATTGGCGTTCCCATCTGGAAGCGGCAGACGTTAGCGGTAGCCAATGACGGACAGCCACTGAGGTACGGGGCAGGACCCACTGAAACGCGCGGTGCGTTTGAAAAACTATATCTAGTTGGGTGAAGACATACCAATTTTTCATTTTCTGTACAATGTACTCTTTCACATATTCCATTATGCACGTTTTCTCATTTCACCATAAACAGATTTCATGACTACCGTTCATCATTGTTCACGATCTAGCACATTGCTTAAGAATCATGAAAGAATAATACATATTTGAAACAAAGTTTTCGAAACCAGATTTGAAATTATAAGACATTTCCCGGTGCAGACGCAAACCTACAGTACTTTATTAGTTACGAGCTGCAGTTTACAACTAAAGAGACAGTAAACGGTAGCAAATTAAGGAAATGGAACTTGAATAAGTCAATACCCACAGTTTTTCGATAATCTTAAAGTTAGCGTAATGCAACGACTGACTGAAACAGAGGAAGGAATCCGCTAGAATACGAATGGATATCTTTGAGAGAAGAAGTGGTGAATGCAGCAGAGTATGAGAACGGGAAGAAGGTACAGTAGAAATCGTTAGATAAAACGTGAAATATTAAATCTGACAAGAGGGAAAAAATATAAAAATGCAGCAAATAAAGTAGGCCATTGGAAATAGAAATGTCTAAACATGACGTTGACAGAAAGTCCAAAATCGCAACGTGATTTTGCACTTGGAAAACATAAAGGAATGAAAATGAGAAAGAACAAAGAAAACTTTGCTCAAAGGAGAAGCAACTGTCAAGAACTCATTTGGCAAGCCAGAACTAAGCAAATAAGAGAAGGCTACATAGTGGAAGGAATATGTAGACAGGAGAGGGGGAGGGGTTGTACAAACTAACATAAGTGCAATGTTAGATTCCTGTGAGATGTCTGAACACGCAAGGCAATTCTGATCCTACCACTTAACTAAGTAGACACACTGAAGAACAGCGAAACTGTGTTTATAGCATTTGCATGTTTAGAGAAAGGTTTTGACAATCTTAATTAAAACATTCTTTGAAGCTCTGCAGATGTCATCGATAAAACACAGGGACACAAGATTATCTACAACTTGTACAGAAACCAAACTGCATTTCTAAGACTTCAATGACTTGAAAGGGAAGCTGTAATTGAGAAGGCAGAAGTAGAGAGGATATAAAATGAAGACTGTGAATAACAAGAAAAGCGTTCTGAAAAAGAAAATTTGTTCACATGGAATATAAATTGTAATGATTGGGTACTATTTTACGAAGGTATTTGTGTGGAGTGCAGCCTTGTAAGTGAAACGTGGGTGATGAACAGTTCTGTCGAGAAGACAATGGACGCTTTCAAAACGTGGTGATCAATAAGAATGCTGAGGATTAGATATGAGGATCGTGTAACTAAAGAAGAGGTACGGAATTAAATAGAGTAGGAAGAGGAAATTACGGCACAACTTTGACTACAAGAGGGGTAAGTTGACAGGTCATATTATGAGGCGTCAAAGAGTGAGGACAAAGGGGTTGGGTGATAGTATTCTGATAATAATCATTTGTTCAAACGCTATTCTACTATTTTATCTGTTAATGTAAGCAGTGAATTTAGTCTTCCATGCACTCCTCCACAAAACATTTAAACCAAAACTGAAATCAGCTGAACACCAAACCTTTCAACCACTGTCTGACAACTACTGCATTCACTTTCAACTTTCTATAACTATCACAGGCTAGCCCCACACATATACAGATATAAGGAGAACAGAAATAAACAAACAATTTCAGCATATAATTCTTTAGGTTGGCAACATGTACATAAACAAACCAAACAGGAAGGGGCATGAGGTGAACACACTGTAGTTACGACTTCAAATCAGTGTTTTCGGTAAAATGTCTACAGCTAGTGACAGAAGAAAAAAGAGCGAACATGAAAATGTGCTTATGTTCCATAATATAAGTTTTAGTTCAACCTCCAGCATGTGACCAGGTGAGGGGAAACGTATATGTCCGCCAAAAACTCGATTCACTGTAAGTAATCAGTTATGCATTTAAAACAAAACTGAATCATTCTAGATTCCACCGAAAATGCCTTAAAGTAAAAGGCGAAACGCGTCTTGAACCAATAAAGTACACTCGATAAAGAAAAAAAAAAAACGTTTGTTACTTACCAAAGGAAATAATCAATAGATGTAGATACTTAGCAAATTACATCTTATGACATACCAGCAAATTAGTTTCTGTTTAACTTCTCATTCTACACGCTATTAAATGCTGTTTAAAATAAATCATCTATCCCTTCTGAAAAACTGTAGTTTCTTTCATATCTCGGTAGATAAACAGATTTTGGATATTTATCATGCGACGAAATACATGACTTTTTACAAGTTATCGTTTTCAAAAAAACGCTTTTAGATTTCTTGAACCGTTTACGAAATTTGCAGTTGATACAACCACATGGTTTACAACGAGCAGGACGAAGTATCGGTCGCGTCGCGAGCGATCCGCGCGCGGTCACCGCACAGCCCGTCCGCCGACATACCATTCAATATCTCGAGAACGGTGATAGCTATCGATCTGCTCTCAGGTTTAAAAACAATTTCGATATGTTGACTAAATTTCATACGCAATAATGTATTACCTAAAATGAACTGTACGCAAAGTCCACGCAATGCGTTTTTACTTCTGCACACTCATTAAAATTTCGTGTAAAGGTTTACGTAAATGCGATACAGCAAGTAACCACGACGAATATCGGAAAGAAATTCGGCCCTTTATCGAGAGAAGATATCAGGCTGTAACATGCCCAAGAATCAATTTTTTCTACCGAATAGTTTCCTTGGAATCGGATGATAAGTATTTCATAGCTGCCGCCGCGTCCGCGCCAGCGGTTCGGCGAAAGTTCTTGTGGCCCGGGGTTGCGTACCTGACGTCACGCTCAGCGCGTTCTGTGATTGGCGGCGCGCACCTGGGGCGCGTCACGCGGCAGCGGAAGCGGTTCGACATGGTCAAACCGCGACGCAGAGCCCGCCGCGCCTTGCCGCTGACGCCGTTTCCATGGCAACCACGCCGCTGACGCGCGGTTTTGACGCGCGGCAGCCCTAGTGGGAACCGGCCTTCAGCCAGTTTGCCGTGGCATACGGAGCTCCATCGCAGTCTTTAACACTGGTAGCATGCCGCGACAGCGTGGACGTGAACCGTATGTGCAGTTGACGGACTTTGAGCGAGGGCGTATAGTGGGCATGCGGGAGGCCGGGTGGACGTACCGCCGAATTGCTCAACACGTGGGGCGTGAGGTCTCCACAGTACATCGATGTTGTCGCCAGTGGTCGGCGGAAGGTGCACGTGCCTGTCGACCTGGGACCGGACCGCAGCGACGCACGGATGCACGCCAAGACCGTAGGACCCTACGCAGTGCCGTAGGGGACCGCACCGCCACTTCCCAGCAAATTAGGGACACTGTTGCTCCTGGGGTATCGGCGAGGACCATTCGCAACCGTCTCCATGAAGCTGAGCCACGGTCCCGCACACCGTTAGGCCGTCTTCCGCTCACGCCCCAACATCGTGCAGCCCGCCTCCAGTGGTGTCGCGACAGGCGTGAATGGAGGGACGAATGGAGACGTGTCGTCTTCAGCGATGAGAGTCGCTTCTGCCTTGGTGCCAATGACGGTCGTATGCGTGTTTGGCGCCGTGCAGGTGAGCGCCACAATCAGGACTGCATACGACCGAGGCACACAGGGCCAACACCCGGCATCATGGTGTGGGGAGCGATCTCCTACACTGGCCGTACACCACTGGTGATCGTCGAGGGGACACTGAATAGTGCACGGTACATCCAAACCGTCATCGAACCCATCGTTCTACCATTCCTAGACCGGCAAGGGAACTTGCTGTTCCAACAGGACAATGCACGTCCGCATGTATCCCGTGCCACCCAACGTGCTATAGAAGGTGTAAGTCAACTACCCTGGCCAGCAAGATCTCCGGATCTGTCCCCCATTGAGCATGTTTGGGACTGGATGAAGCGTCGTCTCACGCGGTCTGCACGTCCAGCACGAACGCTGGTCCAACTGAGGCGCCAGGTGGAAATGGCATGGCAAGCCGTTCCACAGGACTACATCCAGCATCTCTACGATCGTCTCCATGGGAGAATAGCAGCCTGCATTGCTGCGAAAGGTGGGTATACACTGTACTAGTGCCGACATTGTGCATGCTCTGTTGCCTGTGTCTATGTGCCTGTGGTTCTGTCAGTGTGATCATGTGATGTATCTGACCCCAGGAATGTGTCAATAAAGTTTCCCCTTCCTGGGACAATGAATTCACGGTGTTCTTATTTCAATTTCCAGGAGTGTATAAGCCCACGACGCAACCTAGTAATAAAATTACCGCATTTGAAAGTCAATCTGCTAAGGAACGTTGTACGTAAGTGGTATTTGCGACTACCTCACACAGCCCAAGCTACATAAATCTATAGTACTTCTAGCGCATTCTGTACTTGTTTATCTTCCGGTTCGCGCCGAACAATTTGTACATGGGAACAAGTATGCGGCAACTGGAGGAATCCGGGAAAACGTCGACATCGAAACGAATGGAATCAATTTTTTTCCGTCGAGGCAGTATTATACTTTATGCCTATTGTGGTACCAGTGATGCACGCGAGTTGACTATGTATTTGTTGCTTTTCAGGAGGAGAGAGAATGATTCACGTCTAAAATTACTTGCATCTACGTTAAAAAATAACCAAGAGTGGACGGGGTGATTGACTGAGAGGTACGGTTTAATGGTTGACTGATTCATTCTAGAGAAGGAGAAGTTGCTGCAGGTCAATTTTTTTCCAGTGCTCTGTCCGGATGCATCAGTCGTGTGACATAGCCTTCAGCCACGTGTTCTGTGTGTGGTTTAAAGCACTCTCTACTTGCGGTCGGTAATGGTAAACCTGTCGGCCATCAGAGGACTTCCATCTCGTGTGTGATTAAACTTGACACATTTCTCTAAACGAACTTTGATTAATGCGATCCTCCCTTTCGCATTCTGGCGGTAAAATTAAGACTTCAGCGTCATAACTAAGTTAGCGATAGGAGCTTGTGAGGTGCTGCAATCACCGTGTACACAACTGCCCGACACATGTGCGGTTTACATAGTTAGTGACGGAATCAATTGTAATTTTCACATATCGGACGCTGCTGCTATGCGTTTATCTGTTTCCTTGTAGGATGTACACCCCTCTGCCAAGGATCATTTTATATAGGCCTGATGCAGGCATAGTATAATTCCTGAACTGTGATCGAATGTGAACAGCGGACACTACACGTATCAGAGAACCTATATTGTGCTCGTATCACGCAGAGCAAGTATTTTAAGAAAGTGTTTTTTTTTCATTTTACGGTTCGATAAGATAATTTATGGTAGAAAAATCGGGAGGAAGGATGTATGTCATGGGCTTTAAATATATTTCTAACATTGGAATATTAACAACGCTACAATTCCATATGTCTGATAGGTCGCAAACGCATGCGATCTAACATTATAGGCCCGTTTTCAGTGCAGAACTTTTTATCCTTAGGAGTGCTTGTGTTTATGTTCTCTGTCTTACGAATACCTTCCAGATGCCGATCCTAGACTTTAGAACAATACTTTAGAGTTGATAGCTAGGTTGATTTACGTAAAAATGCGTAGAACTCCATCCGTCTGGGGCTCCATCGCGTATAAAAATCAATCGTTTGTTGTTCTTCTTAATTGTCTACTATTATATGCCAGCACTTTGAAATATGTTAATATACATCGATAAGGAGTGCTAAGATCCTCGACATGGTCGCATCTGGAGAAATCTCGTGCACGTGGATGGGTTATGATTCGGAAAGCTCAATTCATTCACGAGACGTGGAATATAGCGGTCTCCTTCTGGTCGGTTGCAGGTTAATTCGGTAACTGTGCTGCAGGGCTGCTTGGTCAGTGACAGTGTGATGAGGGTGTTTCACTCTCTAATTTTACCCTAAGACAGCGAGAATGCTCTGTGACTCCCATACGCAGAGAGATAGATCATAAATTAAACACTATGCTCGAGGTGATATAAATATGTGGAGCGCTGTGTGGTATACTTTGATGATTTATGTGTTCGAGAATTAAGACTGAGTGGATGTACTGCTCAGTCATTTACCCATGTTTGTAATGATACTCGCAGCGTGGAGAGGGCATGGTTTAGCTATGATACTGAAATTGGGGAAACATGCTGTCACATCATTGGCCGGTGTTGAACTTAGTGTAAAATTCTTCGTGCTATCAAGTGTGATGTTTGTTATTAGAGTACGTGGGTGGTGTCTTTTCCATCCCATCCTTCCATTGGTTAGCAGATAATGATTGACTGATATGGCTTGTTTGAGTTGGGGAAAAAGGTTTGGTGTATTGACAGCAACTCCTGGGTGTTGCTAGCAGCAAAACAGTGATCGCGTTCATGAGTGCAATATGAGGAATGAGTCGAAAGGGAATGCATAGTCGTCAGCTATTCCGTCAGTATGACAGACAAGTCTAAATGTAGAGCTCGTGAATCACCTTCCAACTATATTTTGGAGACTTACGCTTATGTTGTAAGTGTGTTTTATTTAAAATCGGCAGGTGTGTGGGGTGTTATGGTTTCCGCCGTAAGACACAGGGGGCAGTAGCAGCAGCAGTCTGAGGTGAAAATTCGCAAAGGGACTGTGTATAGCGCTAGGAAAGCTTGGCTGCAGGTTGCGCTATTCTGGGGAGTATTGTGAAATCTGTTTCTCTGCACTGGATCGCAATGCAGCGCTGCGTCATTGCGCCAGCATCGATGCCTAGTTGATTCCTAAATGGGATGAGCTTTTACAGTTCGTAATTGTTCTCTGTTGGAGGGTAGAGAATAACGATAATAGCACGTTGGGCTGACTGATTTGAATGGACGCGGATCTGTAGTACTTGTAGTAGTTTGGGTACGTACCACATTGCGCACGTTTCCGCCGAATGGTCAAAACACAGTCCTGTTGCACTAACTAAGGTCGTTCTGTTTCTACATGGGTTGCAGAAGGTGGTGGATATGTCTGTCTCCGACTTTTGCTCAGTTCGCACTTAAATTGGAAAGATCACATGCGGAAAGCTGTAGATATGGGATCAGTTGCAAGATGCATAGGGGGTGACTAAAACGACGTTGGAATTTTACTGTAGCTGCTAGGTTTGGGAAAGGTGACTCGTTTCGAGATATGACAGTGCCAGAAATATCATTCAGTTGTGGTTTTAATAATTAAATGAATTCTCAATAGGATCAAACGCTGGTATGTGCTGAATGGAAAGATCCGATTCGAAATGACTGACATCATTTCTAGCGAATAGCGTGACACTAGAGATCGGGGAAACTAGAGTACATTCTCTTACGATCTCAATCAGCAAATCATCTACTACTACTATTTTTTGTGTTCCTTCTCAATCAGTCATCGCCTACAACTCAGAAGATATATCGCTGAACGTCTGATATGGTCACGAGACAGAATGTGCTACAAGTACTATAGATTTATTTAGCTTGGGCTTTGTGAGGGAGTCGCAAATACAGCTTACATTCAACGTTCCTTAGCAGATTGACTTTCAAAGGCGGTAATTTTATCACTAGGTGGCATCGTGGGCTTACACATTCCTACAATCACCGTCACGGTATTTGTCCGGAAACAAGAAAACTACCTAATTAAGAGGTAATGTCGTACAACAATTTGTAAAGTGGGTACAGCTTTTAACATAGATACTTGTGTGCACCTATAGAATCAGGAGCGCTTGTGGGAGTAACATGCAGTAGTTGTTGGGATCGGGTTTTTTCTTTAACATGTGGTCGATTACGTGCCTCTTTCTATGACATGGTGGTAGGACTTGCAAGAAGAACATAAGGGACACGCACACGCATGGCTGATTTTCGGTCAGTATTATTTTGTATCGTAAGCAAAGATTTATTCACGAAATATTATAATTAGTAGTAGCAGTGGGTGCGTGATTAATACGTATTTGAGAATCAGGTTTATAAAGTATGTGTTTGTGGAAAGGAGATGACTATTCCTTGTTATAGGGAAGGTATGGATTTCACTTGGAGTACTGTGATAGCAAAGGGAAGAGTATGTTCACTGGTAAGGTGAACCGAGCGGGGTGGCGCAGTGGTTAGACACTGGACTCGCATTCGGGAGGGCGACGGTTCAATCCCGCGTCCGGCCATCCTGATTTAGGTTTTCCGTGATTTCCCTAAATCACTCCAGGCAAATGCCGGGATGGTTCCTCTGAAAGGGCACGGCCGACTTCCTTCCCAATCCTTCCCTAATCCGATGAGACCGATGACCACGCTGTCTGGTCTCCTTCCTCAAACCAACCAACCAACCAACCAACCAACTGGTAAGGTGGGTACAGATATTTCCATTTCTTGAGTTATCGCCTCGATCTCTAAATAAAATGTTCAAAAGTAAATAGAGTGGACTCCTTCCTTACTCTCCCCAGCAGCCTAGTGCAGACTGAGTAATTTTAGCATAATTCTCTCCCCTAGAGACCACCATCTGGGATTAGGTCATAGGAGGGATGACAGTACGATCTGATGACACTAATGTGTACTATGTCAGTTGTACAGTGAACTTCATGGTGGAGTCACTGCCTGCAAAATAAAGATTTGTGCTCAGATTTGTTTTCCCTACATTTCACTCCACCATCTTGGATGACGTCATGCGCTGTGTATGTTAGTACAGGCTAGTGCACGTTATCCTGCCAACATGGGTCGGTAAGGGAGCGTGGTGCTGGGCTCGTGGTGGAGAATTTAACTATTTAATTTCACGTTCATCTGGGTGTGGCATTGGTGAAAATTGATTCCAAGTCCTAGGTTCTATGAAGTCGAATCACATGACTAATGGAGTAGCCAATAGGAGTGCAGCATTCTAGAGGTGGGGGGAGGCGGTGCTAGGTCACGAAAGGAACACCACGCTGATAGTGGGAAAATGTGGAACTTATCATTTGATCATTGAATATTTAACTCGTAAATTGACTTATTGAATATGATTAAAACTGAAATGGAATTAAGTACTTAGGTAATTGATAGGCTAGATGAGCGATGTTGGTGTCACTTGTGTTCAATTAAATTGGTTAGCATAATTATAGAAGATTATGTCCGGTGCGAGTATAGAGGTGCGGGCTTGAGGCTGTTATGTAAGCGGTCGGTCACTGGCCGCTGATGCAGCGCATGTCCTGTTATAACGCGCGAGCGAGAGAGAGCAGACGATCTTCTATCATCACCCGACTTCACAATAGCGCCCTCTGGTGGCCACGATATGAACTAAGTCAGTTGGACACTGGAGCTCGCGGTGAACACACTGGGTGCCACCAGCTTGAATACCGGTACTTGCATCATGATCTGACGTCAGGAGAGCGCCCTCTGGTGGCACTGATGTGAATTAAGCCAGCTGGGCTCTGGAGCTTGTAGTGAACACACTGGGTAAGGCCATCTTGGATAACGCTACTTGCGTCATCACCTGACGTCACGGTGGCGTCATCTGGTGGCGACGATATGAACTAAGGCAGTTGGAGTTCAGACCCAGTGGAGTACACACCTGCTTGAAATTGGTTAAATAATAAAGACAAGTACTTTTTTCCCGCCATTTTCTTTGCTTAGTAAAAATAAGTGTCATGTGATGCATTATCATGTTGGAATTTGAACTTCGCGGCATTTTTCTGAGGGAGGGGGCATGTCACTTTCCCACCAGAATTGAAACTTCCTGCCAAAATCCGCCATCTTGGATGACGTCATCGCCGCCATCTTGGATAACGGCACTTTGGAATGAGGCACGCCTTGTTCCAATACTCATGTATAGAGAGACCATAGCGAACCACAAACACCATAATAAATAATGCACTATCAGACGCACATGTATAGAGAGCCCATAGAGAATCACAAACACTGTAATAAATTTTTATAGGAAAGAAGAAGGTGTGAAGACAGATAAAATATGGATGTCGACCTTACGTTAACAGAATGACAAACGGTTAATTTTTACCGAGAATGATGGCACCAGCAAAAAATAATAGCACGGTCAGCATAACATGACGAATAGTGGGGTCCTGCCATGTTGATCTATAAATGCAGAAGCCCTACAGCCATGACTGCAGCTGCTGTGTTATTTCCAAAAATGTCTCCCACATTCGGAGATGAAACGTTAGGTAGTGGATTTACACATTGAACCATGGCCTATCGGCCGGGAGTCTTAACTGAAAAGTCATAACATATTATTAAGTCACAGGTGAAAATTGAATGTAATCGCAAGTTCAAATATTAACCAGGTCTTTCTTTTGATCTGCTGTTCTTTACATCATATATATTCGTTGACTAACTCATATGTATTCATTTTCTGTGGCAGTTATGTTTTGGGTACATCGGACTGACCAGTATCTAGACTGGCTGAAGCTCTGAAACCAAGATTTAAATGACAGTCGCAAGGCCCTTCTGCAGTAAATACAAAGCATGTGCTGTCTTTGTGGTGTAGCAATAGGTAATTATGTCTGTTATATCATCTGGTAATCTCAATCTCACACTTTCAGATTAATATAATCGATAAGGCGTAACAAGCAATTGTCGCCTTCACCGAAAAAAAAGATTCAAAGTTTTGCTTAACACGTTCGATTTAGAAAACAGCGACCTTGGTTTGAAAGGTTCACAGACACTGTAATGCGAGCTACTGTATAATGGAAAACACAGCCAGCTTTGCGTGAATGTGATTCTTTTCAAGAGTTTAGGGCTCCGTTTACGCTTCAGTGAGCTGCCTCCCAGGTGCAAAAATTCACGTATTTCAATCTTGAATATAATCATGAGGGATTTGCCCAGTCGCTAATCATCGGGTGGAGAGCTACTCGCTTCCAACGGAAACCGATATCCTTCTGCAAGGGCCTCATTAACTTTAATTAGAGGAACTACGCCGAATTAACATCATCCCAGGAAGTGTGGAACCTCTATATATCGAATTTCATTGCTATTCCAATATAATTGGTTGCTTGATGGCTGCATCCTATATTTATGTAGAATAATTGTCTTATTTATTTACATAAACGTTTTCTTCTTCGTTACTCTCTCTCTCTCTCTCTCTCTCTCTCTCTCTCTCACTCACACACACACACACACACACACACACACACACACACACGTAATATATAGTGCACTGTTGCTTATTAAAAATCAGCTTTCCAGGTTGGTGATTTAATGTTTCTGTCGATGGGTTTGGGGATCATCGAGTTTCTACATATCGCTCGCATTTTATGTAAAACAAGCCCTCACATAGGTAAAGTGTATATACTAAAATTAGAAAGAATTATCACTACATAGTACAATGATAATCCGCCTACTACAATGGAAATTTTGTGATGCAGTACTAACACTTACAAATGAACAATGAGAAATTCACATGGTTTTTGTAAATGACACTTTAAATTTTTTGTTGCTGGCCTACCCTCTTAACTACAGCATTTATATTATAAGTATGGTGGCTAAGTCTATTCTGGTGCAGCGATTTATATCCTGTTAGTCTAATCTTTCCCTTATTAATAATTTATGGCTCCTCTCCTGATCCCCCTTTCAGTCCCCCAGCCTGTTGCCTTATACATAAATAGTGGACTATCCTATTGATTGAGGGATTGATAAGAGGATTTATTTATGACTATTATTTTTATCACTATAATTTATTTCCCAATTAGGATAATTTATCACTCTTACTGTTGTTGGCTTAATTATGGTAATTTATGAGCAAATATAGATGTCCAAAATGGCTGTCATTACTATTCTCCTTATCACTATAAATTTATCTTATTGCTGGTATAATTAGGACAAGCCGGATGGTGTGGTCGAGCGGTTCTAGGCGCTTCAGTCTGGAAGTGCATGTCTGCTACAGTCGCAGGTTTGAATCCTGCCTTGGGCATGCATGTGCGTAATGACCTTAGGTTAGGTTAGGTTTAAGTAGTTCTAAGTTCGAGGGGCCTGATGACCACAGATGTTAAGTCCCATAGTGCTCAGAGACATTTGAACCAATTAGGACAATTTATGATGCAGTATGGGCACCGAAGATTGGTTCCATGACCCTTATCCTTATTGCTTGTTTCATTATTTTAATGTATAACCTGATATGATAGTCCAAGACGGCTGCCGTGACTCTTATTCTTATCAGCCAATTTCTCGAAGTCCTTCTCAATAGCAGGAATCCAACTCTGGAATAACCTCCTATATTAGACAACTTAATAACATATTCAGCTTCAGAAGGCAGTTAAATACACATCTACTAAAGCAACAATAATGATTACCATTGTCCCTGTACACACTGGTTGCCCCTATACACCCTTCTTCCAACCAGATCTCATTTCCCAGTATTCTTATCTGATGCAGTCTCCTAAAAATTCCTTTCCCCAGAATTCGCTATATCAGAAAACATCTATTTTGTAGACCTACAAATTCTTTTCATATCTACCACTATTATTAAAGTTCTTATTGCCATTATTATTATTATTACTAGTGTCAGTAACAGTAGTAGTGCAAGTACTGCCAGTATTAACCTTATTAGTTCATAGTCAGTATTATTTACTCACATGGTCTATATAGGCACTCAGATCGTTTCCACACTACAGAGTGGGGGCAAATAAAAGTGGCTTGGACGAGTGGATATGATTGGGCGTGAATATATGCATGTAACCATACCCTAACAGGATGGAGCAACTGCCCATACAGACAGCCGAACCTTGAAACATGTTTACACAATCTTCACGCCTGACAGAGCTATTAGCAGAGGTCAGTGTGGTTGGAGTCCTAGCTGGCCACCCAGGTCAGCTGGTCTAATTGTGTGCGATTACTTTGTGTGAGGAGCTCTCAAGTCTAAGATGTATCACAAGAACCTCATAGTCTCCAAGAACTTAGCAAAACGTTTCGGATGAGGTTGCAGCAAGCCGGCCGTTGTGACAGAGCGGTGCTAGGCTCTTCAGTCCGGAACCGCGCTGCTACTACGGTCGCAGGTTCGAATTCTGCCTCGGGCATGGATGTGTGTGCTGTCCTTAGGTTAGTTAGGTTTAAGTAGTTCTAAGTCTAGGGGACTGATGACCTCAGATGTTAAGTCCCATAGTACTCAGAGCCATTTGAACCATTATGAGGGTGCAGCTTTTCCATTTCCAAAAGTGCCAAGAGATGAATGGTGTTCACTTTCATCATCTGCTGTACTCAGGTTATTACTGTATTTTCCTTCCTCTGCTGTGTTTCTTTGCACCTTAGAACTCTGTTCTCTGGGCCACTTTTATTTGTCCCACCCTGTAACTTTCATATTAAAATAGTTATTTCTTAGATAACGGTGATGTAAAAAAGTTAATGTAAGCGTGAAACCTTGGTCCAATGTAAGAGAGGGCCTGATGCCTCTAATGAGATCAGGTTAAATAAATAAATAAGAATAATTTATGACCAAATACGCTAGATCTAGGATGACTGCCTCTATAATTTCATAATCAAATATGGTAGTCGAAGGATTTCGCTCCCTGCCCCCCTCCCCCCCTTACCCGCCCCCCCCCCCCCCACACACACATATCACCCCCCATGACGGCACAGTGTAGAATGGCTGAAAATTAAAAAAAAAGAGTTACATCGCTTGTTTGACAGCTGTAAACTGCACATACTATTATTTAAATATTTAGGAACGTTTTCGTGCCCCTCAAAGACAAGTTTGTATTAGTATTACATTATAAACATCATATACATCATACAAGACATCACCACCACTGTGCAAGAGATGCAGTGGATTGAGCTCCAGCCTTCATAACCAATCTGAAAGCTGAATTTTCGGAAGCAATTTTCGGCGGGCAACGGGAAATATGTGTAATGATAATTGGTGTCTCTAGGCCATGTGGGAGAAACCTGTGGTCCAGGGCCTTTGATAGAAGCAAAAATGCACTCCTGTGGGATGTGCAGGGCGATTTATTATTATTATTATTATTATTGCTACAGGCAGATTTTTAGAGCAAAGATAAACAAGGAGATGAATCTGGCGCTCTTGAATATGTCAGAAACTTTTAAACGAAGCCGGAGTGGCCGTGCGGTTCTAGGCGTTACTGTTTGGAGTCGGGTGACCGCTACGATCGCAGGTTCGAATGCTGCCTCGGGCATGGATGTGTGTGATGTCTTTAGGTTAGTTAGGTTTAATTAGTTCTAAGTTCTAGGCGACTGATGACCTCAGGTGTTAAGTCGCATAGTGCCCAGAGCCATTTGAACCATTTTTTTACTAAACGAAGTATATTTTTTCTGTGCAACAATTTCTCTTTGGAGCTGCATGATATCCTTTTAAGCTCAACAGTTATAGCAGATGGGTTTTTAAGCAGTCACACCGTATGACTCGGTGTTTTAAGGAAGGAAGGGAACAATCGCAACGTTTTTATCATAAGCATTCCCACCACACCGCCTCGGTTGCAGACTATGACGGCCATCCCACCCAGCACCCACCGCCAGTGCTCCATTTTCGCCTCCATCACACGCCCTGGACCACAAGCTTCTCCCACATGGCCCAGAGGCACCAAATATCATTACATATATTTCCCTTTGCCCGCTGAAAATTCCTTGCGAAAATTCTGTATTCAGATTCGTTATTAAGGCTGGAGCTCAAGTCACGTTTGACGTATTTTAATTTTTTCAGGCCATACACTGATTCGTGTGGAACGTGCAAAACCTGCAGGAACAGTCAGCCTGCGGGAGTTACGGGGCGGTGGACCGATGGTGTACGCTGCGCTCTGTGCATCACAGCGCCGTTCTCCGAGTCGCTGTGCATTGTTTTAGGGCACTTGTAAATTAAGAGGGTGGGTCTCATGTTTACACCTTATTTAAACACAGTACGGGCTATAGCAACTACTGTACAAGCTTAGGTATTACAACTAACAGCCGCATGCCATCCACTTCGCCTGGTATTTCACGCACAGTTACAGACAGAATATTCGATTGTTATAATACATTGGTTTAATCGTACCTTGGATGCATCCTAGAGGGTCTAACCTACAATTCCTTAACCAGCAAGACTGTTTCATCTTCGGAACGAAATGAAAGTCATGGGTATATTTATAAAATAGCTTTTATTTTTCTACTGCCAGTCACTATTTCCTACTTTAATAAGTTGTGCATTTCGAATGGTATACACACCACATATTAATATAATACTTTCGATCATATATTTTATGCTAAGTGTTGTTCACAGAGTGCACTAAAAGCAACTGAGAGGGGAGCATGTTGAGACATGTCCACTGTCCTAGAGACAGCAGTTATACGCTGTTCCTAACTGAACCCTGATTTTAAAGTCAACCATGTCGAACACTCCACTCTTTGAACAGTATGTGGTGGAAATGAACAATGCACGCTAAATATTTCCGTACTCTTGAAGTAGTTCTGCATTGTGCTGCCACCCCGTGGGAGGGCGTTACACGATATTGTGCTGGCCTGTGGATGTAGTTGTCACTAACTCATGCGAGGGAAGTTACTGTACAATTCACAGCTGACGACAGGACATACATTTAATGGAACCGAATAAATTTGTGTTACGCATCTGATCCCATCTGGTATCTCGCCGCCAATCTCGGCCGGTAGATGGAATAAAAATTAGAATACTACACTGAAGCGCCAAAGACGCCGGCACGTCCTTCCCTCCCCGGCCCACTTCGGCACGCCCACCGTCCGTGTCCCCTCCCCTCCCCCTTTCCTTCCCTTCTCCGTCGTCTCCATCCCCTTGGCAGAACCTCTCAGTTTGTTCATCGTCATCGGTGTGCTATGTCAGTGTTGTGTTTGGTGCTGTTCTCCCTTGACGTCAAGAGTTGTGATTTTAATTGTGTGCAGGACTTGTGCATAGTGTTACTGTCAGTGATTGTTGTGTGCTACGCCGCTCATCGCTACTTTTATGCTCCGGCCATACTTCGCCTTGTGTGTTTTTTTATCGTCACAGTGCGTGGTTTTTTGTGTACAGTTTTTAGTTTCTTATCACCATTTTCCAGTCACCCTCTTTTTTTACGCTATCTTCTATTAAGTTTCCTCTTTTATGTGTCTGTTTCACCGTATTTCCTCCTTTCTGTTGTTTTTTAAATGTTTCCATGTTCTGTACTTACAGTCTGTCTCTCAGCTGAAGAGCGGCGCCTATGCTGTTGCGAGTCCGCACCTTCTGGGGCATTGAAATAAAAAAAGAAAAAAAAAGAAAAGAAAGGGATATAGCCATGCGTATTCAAATAAGGAGATATGTAAACAAGCAGATCTTCTCCCCCCTTTTTTCCCCCTCATCTGTCCCCCCCCCCCCCCCCTTATCGGCCTTCGTGTCTACTCCATCGTGCAGTGCTTACATGAGTGTTCAGTGTTGTGCGTCCCCTTTTTAAGTGGTGCGAACGGAAACCAGACTGTCGCTGTGTTTTTTAACTGTACCTGTCCAATTACTATGTGTTTTCATCAGCATAATCAAACCTTTGTTTTTATATTCTCACTTCGCAACCTTTCGCCATGTTACAGTTTAAACAGTCACCATTTTATCACCTGTTTTTATTGTTTTGCTATAGGCTCATTATGGTTTTAACTCTTCTGTAGGCTGCAGAGCGGCATACTGCTGCTACAATGGCATGTTATCAACATTTAAGTGAACTTGAATGTGGTGTTATAATCGGCGCACGAGCGATAGGACACAGCATCTCCGAGGTAGCGATGAAGTGAGGATTTTCCCATACTGCCATTTCACGAGTTTACCGTGAATATCAGGAATCCGATAAATCTCCCACACTGACGCGGCGGAAAAAGATCCTGCAAGAATGGGACCAACGACGACTGAAGAGAATCGTTCAGCGTGACAGAAGTGCAACCCTTCCGTAGAGTGCTGCAGATTTCAATGTTGGATCATCAAGTGTCAGCTAGTGAACCATTCAACGAAACATCATCGATCTGGTGTATCGGAGCCGAAGGCCCACTCCTGTACCCTTGATGACTGCACGACACAGAGCTCTTTACGCCTCTCCTGGGTCCGTCGATATCGACATTGGACTGTTGATGGCTAGAAACATGTTGCCTTGTCGGACGAGTCTCGTTTCAAATTCTATCGTGTGGATGGACGTGTACGGGTATGGAGACAACCTCATTAATGTATGGACCCTGCGTGTCAGTAGGGGACTGTTCAAGCTGGTGAAGGCTATGTAATGGTGTGGGGAGTGTGCAGCTGGAGTGATATGGGACCCCTGATACGTCTGGATACGAATCTAACAGCTGACACGTGCATAAACATCCTGTCTGATCACCTGAATCCATTCATGTTCATCATGCATTCCGACGGACTTGGACATTTCCAGCAGGACTATGCGACACCCCACACGTCCAGAATTGCTGCAGAGTGGCTCCAGGGACACTCTTTTGAGTTTAAACACTTTCGCTGGCCACCAAACTTCCCGAACGTGAACATTATTGAGCGTATCTGGGATGCCTTGCAACGCGGTGTTCAGAAGAGATCTATCTCCACCCTCAACACTCTTAGGGATTTATGGACAGCCCTGCACGATTCATGGTTTCAATTCTCTCCAGCACTTCTTCAGGAATTAGTCGAGTCCATACCACGTCGTGTTGTGGAACTTCTGCGTGCTCGCGGGGGCCCTACACGATATTAGGCAGGCGTACAAGTTTCTTTGGTTCTTCAGCGTATTACAGCTGGAGAATCTGTCTGCAGCTGTGCGTGCAAAACGAAGTGAGATGGATATAATGCATCCTCTAGTTACAATATCTAAGCTCGTGTGGCAACTGCTGTAGACCGTACTGAATTTAAACAAGGTGTAAACATTAGGCCCACTCTCTTTATGTGCAAGTGCACTATAACAAGACGAAGCGATTCCCAAAACATCGCGCAGACATACACAGTGCAGCACGTGATTGTCTGTGATCGGTCCACCATCTCATAGCTCCGCATTCTGATGGCGTGATGGCTTGTTTAATTCCACACACATCAGCGTATGAGCTAAAAAATTAAAATTAGTCAAACGTAAACTGAGCCCTAGCCATAATGACGGAAGTGAAAATTAAATTTTCAGAAAGAATTTTTGGCTGTAAATGTATGAAATAATATTTGACATCTCTGGGCCACGTGGGAAAAGCTTGTGGTCCAGGTCCAGTGAAATGGGGGCAAAAATGTAGACCTGTTAGGGTGGGATGCTGTGTGGGATGGGAGCTATGGCCTGCTGCCAAGACGGTGTGCCCGGCTTGGCTCTTGTACAGCCCTTGCTCCACAGACAAGTAGCATCACTCATAGTGGCTGGAGTACAGCCGAGGACAGCACTGCTAACAAATGCGCTCGCTGGTCGCGAGTGCCATGCAGGACGCTGTGAATATTTATAATAAAAACGTCGCAATTCTTCCCTTCCTTCGTGCTACACAGGGCGATAAAGTGCGACGGCTTAAAAAGTCTGTGCGATAATTGTTAAGCACCGAACTAGGGAATATCAATGTATGTGTGTGTGTGTGTGTGTGTGTGTGTGTGTGTGTTTCCGCAGCGTAATAGTTACGTAGAAGGGTGTTTTTTGGTTAAAAAATGAACACCAAATCCTCCACAGTGTAATTGTTATGTAGTAAGAATGAACTATATTTATCAAATGAATCCCTATACCTCAATAGCGAAGTTATTATGTAGCAAGAGTGCATTTGATTTAAAAAATGTCTCTCACACATTTAAGTGGACTAGATCTAAGATCTTTTTTATCCTTGTTGAGGAAACCTGCCTGTAACAATAATATTAAATTGTCCTGGACGCTACACAGGTGTGCTAGACATACACTGCACAGTACTAGCGACGTCTTGTACGGCGTGCAGCATGTCTAAAACGTAATAATGCAACACGTCTGTGAGAGAAACGTTTCTTAAAGCTCAAATAAATATCCCAAGCAATATACAGCTGTCAAAGAAGCTTCATTACTCAAAAGAATTAGGGTAACATAACTTTGAGCGTATGCCATACCCAATTGAGCAATAATTGAGGACTGTCTATGTTACCAAATTATGCCTTTACCTTTCACAAATTAAGTGCACAACGAAGCATCATTACATCCTCGATCGTTTACACAAAAAGAACAGAAATGTATTACAGGTGTCCAAAACCAAGTGGGAACAAACATTCATCCTGGGTGCTTTACATTGGACTTTAACAGCTTCAGTAATGTGTATGTCATCTGTGAGCATTTAGCACTGCCTGACATCTACGTGTAAGTCTACAGGGGTCACCATGTGGTATCCATTCCCATTCTTCAATGAGATCCCATGAGAGTTCTTGTAGAGTCTATAGTGGAACAGGAAGGTCAACGAACACGTCTGTCAAACATGTCTCACAAAGATAGGATGAGGTTTAGGTCGGGACTCTCCTTCGGCCATTCCATTACCCCAGTGTCCAGGCATTGCGGAAGATCCCTGCCGACGCCCACCACATGGGACCCGGCATTAGAAGGAATTCAGGGTCATCACTGTATGCAGCAGCCACCACATGCTCAATCAGGATGTGTTCGATGTTCTGCCTGGCGGTAATGCGACTATGGACCATGCCCCAAGGTCCATATGGTTGTCAACACATAAGCTTCCCAACAACACCAAGGAACCTTGGAAACTTCTCGATTTCCTGGATAAAGTTTGGCAGATACCACTCACATCGGGCCTCTGCTCACGGACACGACCATCACACTGCGTCAGAGGATATCGGTACTCGTCTATGAATAACACGTTTCGCCAGTGGTATAGTCGCCAGTCGATACGGGAACAGAAGAACTGACGGTGAGCTACAAGCTGTTATCGAGCAGGACATATGAGTCGTAAGGTCCTTCCTCGTAGCGTGCTCATTACAGTCTTATCGGAAACAGCAGCTCCAGTGACAATTCTGAGACTGTCTTGCAGTGCTGTGGTGGTATCTGCATGACGCTCCAACGCCGAGATGACCAGATAGCGACTTTCGAGTGGGGTTGTAATGCGTCAGCGACTTAATCAAATCAGCCCCGTCTCTTGACCTGTCTGTCTGTAGTATTTCCACAACCCCACAACCTGTGGATGACACATGGAGAGGCTTTGGCATCTGCAGCAACACGACCGACAATCCATCCTTCTAGGACCAAACAGATTGCCCTTGGAACTTGCACTGCATTAAGATGTCACACTGTGTGCGCTTGGTTGAATACAACTTCCAAAAACGGCAACTGCCATTTATGTACCTCCCTAGAAAACACAAGAAAAGCAGTACTTACGTCTGTCCGAGAGTTCACTTGACACCGTTATGCGTAACACAGCCAGTAGATGGAGAATGATTTTAGTCATAGCGTACACTGGAAGCTAAGATCTTAAGCCATGCAATAAGATCACAGTTACTATGTGTATCAAAATAGATTTAACATACCGCACATTGATACACATATCTCCCTTGTTGATTTGAACAGTATGTTCCGCTTCGATTTTGTAAATTTATCGCCGTTTTACACTGGTCTATGTCCACTGTGACATCATATAGGTGGTGGTGGGAGGGAGGAAATTCTTGGACCGTCATGTCTGATTTGACATCATAAATGGAGCCGTCTTGTATCCGCCATACTGGGTCTTAAATTACCTGCAATAAGGGTAAGGGTCATAGCAGCCACCTGGGACCGCCATATTGGGTCATAAATTATCCTAATTAAGCCAGTGATGTGGACAACAATCATAACTATTCTAGGTGTATAATAAATTATAGCAATAAGTATAAGGATCACAAATAAACCACCTTATTAACCACCAATGAATAAAATTATAGCCCGCCATTGATGAATAATGCAATTAATCTACAAGAGGGAGGTGTAGGGGGGGGGGGAGGATCATGGGGGTCATACGTAACAGAAGGAGGAGGTACGGATGACACATCTTAAATCATTGCACCAAAGCCCACTTAGCCTCCATTCTATTACATTTCATATCTTTCACAATTAACAATCGTTCTCATCTGTCATATTTAGTGGTAGATCATTGATAAATATCAAGGGAAAGCAATTGACTCTGAATAGAAGCGTGTAGTACCTCCAACTTTACACGACCGCCGACACATTCATATCTCTTACCTGTTCGTGGACGCTGGAGGACAACCTTCTTCTTTCTACTCTCCAGATATTAAGTAAACAGTTTTAAAGCTTTTTTAAAGCTTTGTCCTCAACCAATCGTCTAGTCCTGCTAATGGCTTACACACAAAAAGTAAACAACCTTTTCTCTGAATACTCCCTTAACTAAGCCAGACTGGGAATCTGACAGCAAATTATGTGTTCTGAGATCTGACACTATTTTTCCTAAAAATCACTTTCCAAAAAGTTTTGGAAAGACTGGCAGCGAAGAAATTGACCGGTAATTTTCTGCATTCTCTCTTTCGCCGTTTTTAAAAAGTGGTTTCGATACCGAGTATATCAGTCTTTCAGGCTACTGTCCATATCTAAAAGACTCGTTGTGCATTTTTTATGTGTTTATTTCTAAAATTCAACTTAACTATAATAGGTGTAGATGTACTGTCTAAAGCGACATACTCGACCCGGACTTCCCGCTTATCGCGAGATGTGTAAGAGTGGTAAAATGAATTAATAATCGATGAGAAGAAATACATGGATGTGTGACAGATGGAAGCTTGGTCGGTCCGTAGAGCGTGCTCGGTTAGCCTAGGTCGTAAGGCGACCGCTCGAGGTAAGCGGGAAATCTGGGTTCTGGTCCCAGTGCGGCGAAAAATTTCATACGCAGCTTTAGGTCCTACGAACGTGTGTCCGGATATGGATGGTGTGCGTGAAACGACAACAAATCAGCACTTAACACAGTACAGAGCTGCATCGCATCCACGTCACAACAGATGTTTAAAGTGGTTACCATGCGATGCAATGCACACGTCGCATCAAGGACTGCCGCACTCTTTCCCACGTTCCGGCCTCTCTCCGAAAAGCGTCACAAGCGTCGTGGAGGATCTGCACATCAGGAACTGATTCAGCATACGCAACGATTTTCAGATTCCACCAGACGTAAAAATCAAGGCGTGTAAGTCCGGTGATATAGCAGGCTATGTTACAGAGCTTCCACGTCCTATCCAACGTCTGCAGTATATGTTGTTGGTGTGTCGGCGAAGTATAATGTGGAAGTGGAGTGGTGCTCCGTCATGCAGAGACCACATAACCAGTCGTACTGCCAAAGGCACATTCTCAAGCAGCCCAGCCAGAGTATTCTGCAGGAAGTCCAGGAATGTTCATCTGTCGTGGCGTTATGGAATAATCGGTCTAAGTATATGGTCGCCAAGAACCCTACTCACACACTGATGCTCGACTGATGCTGATGAGACGCCTCAGCCCACAGATGACAATTATGGAGGTTGATGATGCCAGTTCCGGTAAAGGCTGCTTCGTCGGTAAAGAGGAATGATGATAGAAATCCCGTAACTGTGATGGTCTGGTGCAAAAATCATCGGCAAAACCCATCCCGTAGAGAGAAATCCGTTGCTGACAATCCTTGCAATCATTTCAGGTGATAGGGATAGTAGCAGTTGTCATGCCGGATACACGTACAGTAATCGTACTTCGGCTTACACGATGTTGGCAGGCCACTAGCCTGGAGCTTGTGCTAGGGTTAATCTCAATATCCTGTAGAACCTGGTCCTCCAAACGGTATAAGCACAGTCCGCCACCTCCCTGCTCGTTCGTCTCTCTGAAAGGATTTATGGTCAAACAAACGCCCAGAAAAGGGCTTGGAATGTTGTGTGATTTGGTCGGTGTCTGTGAGGGTACTTGTTTTGGTGTGGCTGTGCTTCTCTTGAGCGTTTCCATCTGCTTAGCTGTACACAAGCACCATTTAGACTTGTTCCCGACCTGAATACCGTACCATTATGCTGCTTACACTACACTGCGTCGATCACACAGCCTGCAACACACAAGGACCACACAGCATGTGGTCAGAAGAACTTTCGTACGTCAGCTCCATCTACTGAGGCAACAGTGCATTTCTGGACACATGTTCATTGGATCTTTTCTCCTCCATTTCCAGTCAGGAACCTGTTCCTGCAGTTTGTCTGTTTTATCAACGGTCGCCCTGTATATGGATTAAGTCTCGCGGGTACTCCGAGGAGAATGCAACAAAACTGCGCGCTTCCGTTCTGGATTCAACTTCCAGGGCTGTGTTGGACGAGGAAGTACGTAACCAACTCCACACGATCACTTTGGACTCCATATGTCTGTTTCGAACAGCATTAGAAACCCTCAACACCGTAGTACTCAAAGCAGGTGGGTTCTGGAAAACCTGGAAAGTACCCCGAATCACTGGTGTTGAGTTACCTTCACTGACGCGTGCAGTGTTCATCGGATGCCTGACGAAAGTCTTAGAACAGTACAGAGGCTGCTACGTATCAATTCACGTCCGTAGCATACTGTTCCGCAGGTTGATCGGGGATGTGGGATGTTATGTTCTGGGCCAATAACTTGTAGGATCGCCAGACATCTCACATAACTATCGAGAGTAATTTGTGGACTGTGCAGTATCGAGACAGGGTCATAAAATCTTTTGTGTACTTCTATAATCAACATTTCGGCAGTGAATTCGTCTTTCAAGCTGATAATTACGGGTACACAGCTCCCACATCGGAAAACTCTCGTCCAGGAGGCAGAAATCAATCTAAATGGTATGGGCTACAGTATCTGCTTGAGTGAATGCTGATATGAACTCAACTGAGCATCGTTGGGTTCAATTGGGACCTGCAGTGTGTCGCCGCAGGAACCCACTTCTCACGGTGGATGACGACAAGATAATTGAGAATCGACCGCGTTGTGGACATCATGCCATAGAGCATCTAAGACTGTTACAATGTATGCTATATTGCATGTTACCCAGTACACACTGATTTCCCAAATGTGTATTTCGAATAAGCTACCTCTTTTTTGTTTATTGTTTTGTTTCTATTACACCTTTGAGGTATGTTTTTATTTTAAAGCTTTATTCTTTCATTCTTTGCTCCCCTTGAATATTACCCCACACACTTTCATTCAAAGGCTGGTAGCAAAAAACTTGTTTTTACCAGTTTATTTATCTTAAAATGAAAATGATCACCGTTTTTGCAAAAACTGTTATCGTATAAGTTGTAAGCATATTAATGTTTTCAAATTGTTTGGGTACGATTTGCGATTTTCTTTGTATGAGATTGGATAATTCTTTCAGAAAACTGTAACTAATTCCAAACATTTCTTTATATATAAGGGGCAGTCAAATGAAAACGATATAAAGGAAAAAAGTAAGTAAACTGTCTATCAGTTCAAAAGTAGTCACCATAACTGTTAATACATTTATGCCACTGTGCGGTAAGGTGGTCATTGCGTGGATTTGGATCTCTTCGTCCGAAGCAAATCGACAGCCACGAACGTCGTTCTTCAATGCTACAAAAATGTGAAGTTCGCATGCGGAGAGATCGGGACTCTATGTGGCCGATGGGTAAGGGCTTCCCAGAGGAACTACTTCTGCATACTCGAATCAACCTTGGCAACATGTGGGATGGCATCATCCTGCAACAGAATGATGGGCGTTTGTACTTGATAGCGCGCTTCAGTTTTTGCGAAGTGTCCAAGTACTGCTGTGAGTTAATTGTGGTGCTGCGTTCCACAAGGTCAGTGAGCAGTGCGCCAGTGCAGTCAAAGAAGAAAGGTCATTATGACCTTCCCTGAGCTGACGTGCCTGTTCTTTAGACTTACTTTTTACCACTTTCTCGTTTTCATTTCACTACTCTTGCAGATAAGCATAATTTAAAATGAATGCCTACATCAGTACTAGTTAATAGCTTGTCTTCAGTATGAGAAGTATTTCGTTTTTTTTTCTGAATAAACTGTCACAAGGCATTCATTTCATTTGAACAAAGTGTTATAACAATCGAATCATTATCAAAACGAAATTGATTATACTTGTCACTAACAATAGCAATTAAAAATTTTGATTCAGATCTGAGTGTTCCTAATTCCAAATTTCGGCTGATATAGAAACATCCAATTAGTACTTGGTATCAGAGACTATCCACTCTGTTGAAACAGCTGTTCCACTTATAATGAAAAAAAGATACAGATGTCAACTGAGAGCAGAGAATTCTAATGTCAGACACAAACATGGAACATAAGCAGGGAAAACGGTTATGTAATTTAATACAATGTACAATAGCTTGACCAACAACTTTAATGGTCAAAAACTATATTGTAGCTTTGGGTTGGTGAAGTTAATTAAAAGTTAACAACTATATGTTTGCTCCATAGGTTTAGACAAGCCACTATATCCAGTGTTATAAACTTGTATAAAAAGATTGAAATAAAGAAAATTTTTAAGAACTGATAATGTCATTATCTCTTTACATCGGTGTAAATAAGACCTATCAGCTGAATCTTACTGTTTTATTCCCGAAAATCAAAGCATTGTGAGAGACTGTTTAACTTGTGGATAACATAAAGAAACTAATTCTTTCTATCGAGCTGTGAGATTTTCAGATATGCCTAAGGAATTAACGGAAGATAATGTCATGATTATCTTATGAGTTTGTGAATGGTAATTTTTTTATTCAAACAGTATATTATTATACGCATGATAGTGTTGAATAACGTGTTTAAATAGGTAGTGTGAACTAAAAAAGAATCTAAATGTGTAGGTGAACATAAATTCATATATGAAAATGAACCTGAATTGGAATGTAAACATAGATCAATGTTAACATAAATTTTATTGTCTTCTGCGATAAATGGGTATGATCCTGAGACTGTTAAGAAAGCAAATGTGAATGAAAGGGTTAAAGAAGACTGTAGTCATGAGACTTCAGACACAGTAAAAATAACTTAGGATTGAGTATCAGAAACAAATTAGAGATCAACCTATGGCTGATGTAAGTGAACAAGTTAAATAAGAGGCTGAACATTTAGGTGATAATGTGAAAAGAGCTGAGTGGAAAAGGAGTAATATTTTTATCTCATTGTTAACAACATTTTGGAAACTCATTGACGTTTAAACGTCACCAGAAAATTTATTTGATTGTATTTTACTCCAAAAGATTGTTGATGACATTATAAGTATTTCTGTCTCATGTATGAAGATATCACAAAGGCAGTACTTACATATACTGGGTTAAGTAATTCTAAATGTCTAGATGAACATACATATTTAAGAACAGAATTTAAAGATCGCAAATCTTGTATAGGTGAGTGAACTTCAACATGATAATAACAGAATACAATAAGGATGAGAGATTTAGAGCTACAGATGGCTTAATAAACCAATGACAGAAAGTGTTATTGTTGATACATATTCCAAAGAAAATATAAATACATAAGAGGAACTGTTGTTGCAAACTAGCACAGCCAGCAACAAAAGTGAAAACCACGTAATTAAAATCTTCAAGTTATGAAATATTATTGAAAATCATAGTGTCAGATATCCTAAATGCAACGAAATTGATTACTGTTCGCTGTCCATAGATAGGCAAGACATGGCAAATGAAAATTATACAGTGAGAAACTGAGAAATTGGAATGAACATAAATGTTAACAAAAGAATTAGCAATTTCATTGAAATAGTACTGAAGGTACATCTGATAAGGTTCGTAAACACTCCTCCACACCTACTATCAAGAACAAAAACCAGCATGTAGGTCTTTTTATGACGTGTAAGAGCCTTGCTAATTAGTTATTCGAGCCTTCTATGTGATCATTTCAGCTTTTAGTAAATACGAATAGTATTAATTTTACAAAATCCTCGAGTGCATGTTCTCTAATATAAGAATTTTTAAGGGTAAAGGAGATTTCATCAATTTTACCGTTGTCAACCTGTAACGCTGGAACCACTGAACTGCATTTACACTCTTAAAGTCATTCATTCGTTCCACAACATTCTAATTACTGGTTGATAAGATAAAATTGTGTGATTAATGTTTGTCACTGGTTTAAATTAAAAGTAGATAGGAAAGCCATTACTATAAATAATGAATTGTCATCAAGAGAATGAAAACTGGGGTTCTACAGGTCGAGGCATTGAATCTTAAATCCCTTAATTGGGTAGGTAGGTTAGACAATTTGAAAAGGGAGATGGATAGGTTGAAGTTAGATGTAGTGAGAATAAGTGGGGTACACTGGCAGAAAAAACAGGTATTCTGGTTAGGTCAGTACAGGGTTATCAATACAAAATCAAACAGGGGTAGTGCAGAATTACGTCTAATAATGTGTAAGAATATATGAATGAGGGTAAGCTATTATAAACAGCATAGTGAACGCATTATCATCGCCAAGAAAGACGTGAATCTAATACCACCACATTGTTTCGCGTTTATTATCGGTAGATAATGAACATATTGAAAGAAAATTTGATGAGATATATGATATTATTCAGACAGTTAAGGAAAATGAAACGTTAGTAGATATTGGTGGTGGTGGTAGGGGGGGGGGGAGGGGGGCTGGAATTCGATAGTTGGAAAAGGAAGAGAAGGAAAAGTAATAGGAAAATATGGAGAGAGGAATGAAAAGGGAACTGCCTGGCAGAATTTTGTACACAGCAATATTTAATCATTGCCAACTGGTTTAAAAATAATGTAATAAGTTAGTATACATGAAACAGACCTGCAGGCACCAGAAAGTTTCAAACAAATTATATAGTGGTAGGGCACAGACTTAGAATGATTTAAATTGCAAAATATTTCCAGGGACAGGTGTGGACTGAGCATAATTTATTAGTTATGAACTGTGGATACGAACTGTAGAAACTGCAGGACGGTAGAAATTTAAGGAGATGGGACTTGGAGAAGTTGAAAGAACGAGAGAATATTGAGAATCTCAAAGAGAGCATTAGGCAATGATTGACTAAAACAGGATTTAAAAGCACAATAGTACCCTTGGGAGATGAAATAGTGAAGGTACCACATAACCAAATTGGCAAAAAGTAAACCCAAAGTAGAAATCTTTGGGTAACATGTGAGATATTTAATCTAATTGACGAAAGCCGAAAATATAAAAATGCGACAAATGAATCAGGGAAAATGGAATACAGATGTCTCAAACATGAGAAGACAAAAGTGCAAATTCGCAAAGCTGGTATGGCTAGACAACAATTACAGCACTGGGAGAAAATGCAAGAACACGGGAAAGATAAATGACACCTGTAGGAAAATTAAAGAGATCTGAAGAAAGAAGAAGCTGTATGCATACCAGGAACTCAGATCGCAAGTCAATACTAAGGAAAATCAAGAAATCAGAAAGGTGGAACGAATATATATAGAAGGTCTGTGCAAGTGAAATAAACCTGCAGACAGTATTACAGAGAAAGAGAAGAGAAGTAAATGAAGATGAGGTGGGAGAAATGGCACTGTGAGAAGAATGTGATGGAACATTTAAAGACCTAAGACGAAATAAAACTCTTGGAGTAGACGATAATCCCTCAGAATTGTTGGCATCTAGTACACATTTAATCTTAAATGATCAAACACTGCTCAATAATAACACTCTTATAAAATTTACTTGGGTTCCATTTTTCCACAGATCTTCTCATTTTGTCTTTCCGCGTCTATACCTCCCACTTTTACCTGTATTAATTATTTGATTGAAATGGTCTATGCACTTCATATACTGGATTGTATGTAGGTAATTCTTCATACCACAAATATATAATACGAGGTGCATTCAAGTTCTAAGGCCTCCGATTCTTTTTCTCCAGACTGGAAAGAGATAGAAACATGCGCATTGTTTTAAAATGAGGCCGCGTTCATTGTCAATACGTCCCAGAGATGGCAGCACCGTATGGCAGATGGAATTTTACTGCCAGCGGCGAGAATGAGAACTGTTTTAAATACTTAAAATGGCGACGTTTTCCTTACTTGAACAGCGTGCAATCATTTGTTTTCTGAATTTGCGTGGTGTGAAACCAATTGAAATTCATCGACAGTTGAAGGAGACATGTGGTGATGGAGTTATGGATGTGTCGAAAGTGCGTTCATGGATGCGACAGTTTAATGAAGGCAGAACATCGTGTGACAACAAACCGAAACAACCTTGGGCTTGCACAAGCCGGTCTGATGACATGATCGAGAAAGTGGAGAGAATTGTTTTGGGGGATTGCCGAATGACTGTTGAACAGATCGCCTCCTGAGTTGGCATTTCTGTGGGTTCTGTGCACACAATCCTGCATTACGACCTGAAAATGCGAAAAGTGTCATCCAGGTGGGTGCCACGAATGCTGACGGACGACCACATATCTGCCTGTGTGGCATGTCGCCAAGCAATGTTGACGCGCAACGACAGCATGAATGGGACTTTCTTTTCGTCGGTTGTGACAATGGATGAGACGTGGATGCCATGTTTCAATCCAGAAACAAAGCGCCAGTCAGCTCAGTGGAAGCACACAGATTCCCCGCCACCAAAAAAATTTCGGGTAACCGCCAGTGCTGAAAAAATGATGGTGTCCATGTTCTGGGACAGCGAGGGCATAATCCTTACCCATTGCGTTCCAAAGGGCACTACGGTAACAAGTGCATCCTACGAAAATGTTTTGAAGAACAAATTCCTTCCTGCACTGCAACAAAAACGTCCGGGAAGGGCTGCGCGTGTGCTGTTTCACCAAGACAACGCACCCACACATCGAGCAAACGTTACGCAACAGTTTCTTCGTGATAACAACTTTGAAGTTATTCCTCATGCTCCCTACTCACCTGACCTGGCTCCTAGTGACTTTTGGCTTTTTCCAACAATGAAAGACACTCTCCGTGGCCGCACATTCACAAGCCGTGCTGCTATTGCCTCAACGATTTTCCAGTGGTCAAAACAGACTCCTAAAAAAGCTTCGCCGCTGCCATGGAATCATGGCGTCAGCGTTGTGAAAAATGTGTACGTCTGCAGGGCGATTACGTCGAGAAGTAACGCCAGTTTCATCGATTTTCAGAGTTATTACATGCAATAACTCTGTTTCTCATCGACTATCCCAAATGGTTCACAGAACTTCTATTATGAAGCCTTTCCACCAAAAAGCGACGAAAGAATCACGTAACACAACTGTTGGTCTGTACTATTGCCTGTATAAAATTATATACATTTATCCTGAACGGCTGTTGGTAGTCTGTGATTTACGTGCGGACGTATATGGTACTAGTACGGGGAAAGGAATGTGACACTGTGGTTCGATGCACTGAATGGTTCAAATGGCTCTGAGCACTATGGGACTCAACTGCTGTGGTCATAAGTCCCTTAGAACTCAGAAATACTTAAACCTAACTAACCTAAGGACAGCACACAACACCCAGCCATCACGAGGCAGAGAAAATCCCTGATCCCGCCGGGAATCGAACCCGGGAATCCGGGCGTGGGAAGCGAGTACGCTACCGCACGACCACGAGATGCGGGCGATGCACTGAAGACCGGTCATATTACTCACCTGCTGTGTAACGGTGAATGCAGTCGGTTGCGAAACTATGTTATAGCCGTTTTCCAGTTGACATCCTTAGTTCAAAATGTTCAAATGTGTGTGAGTTCTTAAGGGACCAAACGGCAGAGGTTATCGGTCCCTAGACTTACAATCTACTTAAACTAACCTATGCTAAGGACAACACACCCACACCCATGACCAAACTAACCTATGCTAAGGACAACACACCCACACCCATGCCCGAGGGAGGACTCGAACCTACGGCGGGAGGGGCCGCGCAATCAGTGACAGGGCACCTCTAACCGCGCGGCCACTCCGCGCGGCTGACATCCTTAGTATCCAGCTGACAGTCTGTGTCACACCGCATCGGTTAAGTAGGGCTGGAGTACAGAATTTTCTCATGGCAAAGTATGTGTTGCGAAACAACAGAACGAAAATTAGAGACAGTAATAAAAGCAATGCACCGTACTATAAACTCGTTTCCTTGGTCTTCGCTTCAAGCATACGGATGGAATTGCTGTAATTCTCAATGCATGTTCCATCAGTGAAATCAAAGAACATTTCTGTTGTCAATGTGAACGTGAAACATTAATTAAACCTCTAACATCTCTGTCATGTAATGATTTCTCTAACTCCATCGGTAAGAAGTAAGTTGCGGATCCGCAGTCATTACAGGGTTGCTAGTACAGGCTGATCAAAGTAAAACTAGTCCGAAATGTGTAACCTAATGGCAGATTAAATCTATGTGCCGTAACGGGACTTATTCCTGGGACTTTAACCTGTCGATAGAGCACTTACCTGTGAAAGGCAGTGGTTCCAGTTTCGAGTCCTGGTATCGTACACATTCTTAATCTGCCAGGAAGTTTGAGATCAGCGGCCAGTCCGTTGCAGAGTAGGAATCCATTATGGAAACAATCCCCACGGCTGTGGTTAAGCTATGTCTCCGCAATATCCTTTCTTCCATGAGTGCTAGTCCGGCAGGTACGCAGGAGAAGTTCTGCGGACTCTGGAAAGTAGGGGATAAAGTACTCATGAACGTAAACCTGTGAGAATGTGTCTTGAGTCGTGCTTGGATTGCTCAGTCGATAGAGCACTCTCCCGTGAACGGCCCAAGTTCGAGCCCGGAGCCGGCATACAGTTTTAATCTGCCAGGAAGTTTCAGATCAGCGCAGAATTCGCTACAGAGTGGAAATTCCTTCTTGTCCGAAATGTGTTTCCTGAATTCCGGGGCATAGTAATCTAAACAGAAAAGAGACAATTATAAAACTACTCGAAAGGAGTTCTAATAACAGAAAAAATCGCTCAAATGAAAGATATATAATGCAGGAAAAGTCCGCTAAAATTGCTGCCTCACTAAAGATCACGCACCATTTGCATCATAAAATCAGCATCGCATGTTGAACAGCCATTAAATAATTTTAAGATTTTTGTTTGGTGTGCAGTTTACAGACAAGTTTTTTTCTGCCAGCCTGTACATTTGTAATTGAAAATTCGACTCTATAGAATACTAATAATTTATTCTTAAGAACAAAGTTTATGCTAATGTTCCGTATTCCTTCTTTTCTGTCTAAAAGAACGACAGACAGTTCGTTTGCCCTTACACCAAAAGGGGAGGTGGTTGAGGGGCAGTACAAAATCTTATCTGCCAATAAGGCTATATTATTTATTACGGTGATGGGAATACAGAAAATATGTTAAGTCTGTCAAAGAGATCGCATTTAACATGAAGTTTTCGCAACAACTATACTCTGAACTATTTGCGATGATTGCTGATAACGGAAGAACAGTAGAGGTAATCAACACGCAAAAGAAGGCAAACTTTTACGAATTTCATTGATAACCTTATTAAGTTTGTAAGGTTAATCTTCTGGAAAATTTTCAAAGACCTGTGCTTGTAGAGAGCGTAGCGCATAGCATTGCCGCAAAAACCTGATACAGATGAAAACCTGAATAGTTAGTAGCATTATAGTGCGAGCGTGACGATACGTAAAGGGCAGGAAATTCTGCACCTGTAGGCCTAAGTGAGAACTTTAGATATTGTCTGAAATGAATCAGGAACCACCGTAGAAAATTTTAAATAACTAAGTGGCTGCTTATATATATTATGTTTGCTCTGAGACTCTTATTCAAGCACTAAGTCATCATTTTACTTTTATTTTTGATACTAATATAATTAAGACAGTTTATAAATTATATGATGGCTAATGACATACACAACTATAGCACTAAGAACAGAGATTAACGGAATGGATTGACACAATTTGTGAGGGCAAGACCCAACAAATATCTTAGAAATCTCTCATAGAGATCATGAACATGAGCGCTGGCTGCTACATTATTCACAGTCTTATCGATATGAATCTGAGAACATGGATTTTCCGCAGACCAGTAGCCTCATTGTTATCTGAAGGAAAACAGGAAGAATAATATTAATCCGCAACGTGTAGGTATAGTATTAATGAACTGTGCCACTAAGCAGGAAAACACAAAGATTTAACTGGATAATGCTGAATAGTGCAGTTTTTATCGACTATTGAACAGCAGTCGCTGACCAGCAAATTGACCGTGTATGGTTTCATACGTCTATCGGTAGAAGGTTTCCAAAAAAAGTTAAAAAGACAGCACTCCAAATTAAATTCGAATTCATCTTTAAACATTATAGGTGTGCTATCTGTTGTAAGGTGGATGAAACCCTTTTTTTTAAGGTCAAACATTGGCAAGAAAGTTTGTTTAATGCACTGTTTTCCTTTGAAAACTGGAGCGTTGATCTGTTACGTGTGAAATGTCTGCTATAAACAGCGCACAGCAGAAAATAAATTCAAGCTTAGCGTGCGGCAAGAAGGCGCCCAAGAAATTTTGTGTCGTGCCGTGAAATTTCCCTACGCTGCGCCGGCCACTGACCCGAAGGCCGACTACTTTTTATTGCCAGATCGCTGCTGTGAAAGAAAAATTTCCGTGCTCGATTCACAAGCTTGTCCTTGAGAAACGCTATCGTACAATGCCCGGACTTATTTAAAGGGTGAGCGCTCGAATGAGCGCCGCCGTGGAGTCGTACCGGATTGGCATCAGCCCTAGTTTAAGTATGCGGCCGAGTAATCGCTTGCGGTGCATCAAAATCTGTTTAAAATGCAAATGAAAACTGTCAGCTCGGCAGGCGATAACACTCTTTCACATCAACATCATATCAGTACGCCACGAGCCATCTGAAGGTATGAGGCGTAGGCTACTTCTGGTAGCCGTAACTGATCACTCCTTCCCTGTTACATTCGCGAATGGCGCGTGGGTAGAAACATCTGTATTAAAGGTAGGAGACGAGATACTGGCAGAAGTAAAGCTGTGAGTACCGGCCGTGAGTCGTGCTTCGGTAGCTCAGATGGTAGAGCACTTGCCCGCGAAAGGCAAAGGTCCCGAGTTGGAGACTCGGTCGGGCACACAGTTTTAATCTGCCAGGAAGTTTCATATCAGCGCACACTCCGCTGCAGAGTGAAAATTTGATTCTGGAAACATCTGTATTAGTTCAAATTTCTCAATTTTTTTCGTTGTGGTCATTTCGCGAGAAGCATGTGGAAGGAACTAGAATGTCCGACTCTTCCCGGGACGTACGCTGTCGAAATTACAGTAGTAAACTTCTCCGTGTCTGCCACTGGAGTTTGCTGAGCATCTCTGTAACGATTTCAAGTTATCTAAACAACCCCGTGACGAAACGCGTCACGGGGTTTTCTGTTTCTATCTTTCATTAATCCTACCTGGTAATGTTCCCACATTGATGAGCAATAGGCTACTCAAGGATCGGTCGAATAAGCGCCTTATAGGAGATTTCTTCCATGGATGAATTACATTTCTTTAAGATTCTTCCTATGAATCCCAGTCTGGCATCTGCTTTTCCTGCTGTTTGTTTTATCTGGTCGTTCCACTTAAGATCGTTCCGGAAGGTGACTCTTGGATATAATGTTTCCAGCAATTTGTCATCAATGGCGTAGCTGTACGATAGTGGATTTCTTCTCCTATGTACGCACAGTGTGTTACATTTATTTATTTTCAAAGCCAGCTGCCAGTTCCTGTACCATTGGTTCAAATGGCTCTGAGCACTATGGGACTTAACAGTTGTGGTCATCAGTCCCCTAGAACTTAGAACTACTTAAACCTAACTAACCTAAGGACATCACACACCTCCATGCCCGAGGCAGGATTCGAACCTGCGACCGTAGCAGTCGCGCGGTTCCGGACAGCGCGCCTAGAACCGCGAGACCACCGCGGCCGGCTCCTGTACCATTCTTCAATCCTCTGCATGCCCTCTTATACATCGCTACAGCCTTCTGTCGTCGCTACTTTCTTATAGACAACGCATCATCTGCGTACAGTCTTACGGAGCTTCCCACGGTTTTTATTAGATGACTTACATACCTTGTACAGTACCGGACCTGTCACACTTCCTTCAAAAAATGGTTCAAATGGCTCTGAGCACTATGGGACTTAACATCTATGGTCATCAGTCCCCTAGAACTTAGAACTACTTAAACCTAACTAACCTAAGGACATCACACAACACCCAGTCATCACGAGGCAGAGAAAATCCCTGACCCCGCCGGGAATCGAACCCGGGAACCCGGGCGTGGGAAGCGAGAACGCTACCGCACGACCACGAGCTGCGGACACACTTCCTTCAGGTACTCTAAAAATTACCTTTACTTATATCGCTTTGATATATTAAGAACGACGTGTCGAGTTTTATCTCCAAGGAAGTCTTGAATCCAGTCACAAATTTCGCGCGACACTCGGCAGACTCGTATTGTTTTCACTAAACGGCAGTACAGGACTGTGTTAAACGCTGATGTTAAGTCAATGTACACAACGTCAACCTGAGCGCCGTTGTCTGCAGCGCAGTGGATCTGACGGAGCAACAGTCCGAGCTGAGTTTTGCAAGATCTCTGTTTGCGGAATCCATGTTGATTTTAATAGAGGAGATTTGCGTTCTCCAAAAACGTCATAATACATGGGCATAAAACATGTTTCTAACTCTACAACAGGCTGTTGTCAACGTTATAGGTCTAGAATTATGTGCACGTGGATTCTAGTACCCCTTTTGAGCACTGGAATGACCTGCGCTTTTTTCTAGTCGCTAGGGACCATTCGTTGCTCCAACGACCTACGGTAACCTGCTGCTACAAGAGGAGCAAGTCCTTCTGCATAATCTCTGTAGAGTCTTAAAGATACCTCATCTGGACCACAAGCCTTTCCCCTACAAAGTGATTGTAATTGCCTTTTTATTCCGTGATTACTTCTCGCAATATCTGCCATTTTAGTGTTCGTAGGATAACTGAGAGAGAGACCACGAATTAAGTATTTCGACCTTCATTCTATTATATCCCGTTTAGGTGTCAATATGGCCACTGAGTGACTGATTAGATGATTTTCAAGCATTTACTGATTTTACAGAAAACCAAAACCTCACGACTTTTAGTAGGTCGGTATGCAAGCTTTTACTTACGAAGTCATTGAACGATCCTCTCACTGCTCTCCTTAAACTCATTTTCTCTTCGTTCAACTATCGTTTGTCAGCAAGGTTTTGACCCCTCTTCAGTCTTTGATGAAGTTCTCTCTGTTTATGTAGCATTTTTCTAGTACGGTTACTAAACCACGGTGGCTCACCGCTTACCTTAAAACGTTGCTTGGAACATACTTATCTGAGGCATACTGAACGATGCCTTCTAACTATTTCTATTTTTGCCTCACATTTACGTCCTCAGCACGGAGTATGTGATGGTTACTACTCAAATAGTCAGCAATTTGCATCCTGTCTCACTAAGTAAATATATTTTCCTACCTTTCTTAACAGTCCTTATAGCGCCTGTAGTCACTGATGTTATCACTTCTTTATGATCACTGATACCCTCATCTAGGTTAAATTATTCTAAAAGTTCAGGTCTGTTTGTTGCTAGGAGGTATAAAATGTTACCTCCACGGGTAGGTTCTCTAACTATCTGCTCGAGGGCATTTTTGGGCAACACAGTCAGCATAATGACACACGAATCTGTGTCTCTGACATCAGATTTGATCTCATGGCGCTGCCATGGCACACCTGGGAAGTTAAAAGTCTTCCCCATTTTAATAGCATGATCAGGAAACCTTTCCACAAAATTCTACTACTTTTTCCTGAAACGCTCTAGCACTACAGCTCCTGTCCCAGGTGGTCTCTAAAAGCATCCGATTATCATTTTAGATCCATCTTTGATAATTAACTTCACCAAAATTAATTCACATTTGGACTGCGTGATGTTCTCACTAGATATTATTGACTTCTTTAGAGCAAGAAATACGCCGCCATCACTGGTATCTAACCCATACTTGCCATAGATATTCCACCCCGAAATTTTTTAAAAATTCTTGATTAAATAAGAATGAAGGCTGACGTCTAGCGTAAATAGTGGTGCCACTGTGAGCACTAGATACATCTGCATCTTCACGGATACTCTGCGAATGACACTTAAGTGCCTAGCAGAGGATTCATCAAACACCTTCACAATATGAAACTTCCTGGCAGATTAAAACTGTGTGCCGCACCGAGACTCGAACATGGGACCTTTACCTTTCGCGGGCAAGTGCTCTACCGACTGAGCTACCCAAGGACGACTCACGCCCCATCCACACATCTTTAATTCCACCAGTACCTCGTGTCCTACCTTCAAAACTTCACAGAAGCTCTCCTGCTTCATTCTAGAAACATCCCCCGGCCGGCACTCACGAAGACGGCCTAATAATTGCTGAAGGTGAAGGGAGAAGGGCGAGAGAACGTCTTATACCTCAGTCCCCAGCGCCGATGCAGGGAGATGGTGTTGCGCATCGACAGAGTGGGATTCAACGCCATGCGAACCGTATTGCGACATTAAATATCAATGACGTGCGTTCACCGGCCAAAATACACCTACTGAAGGAAACGATTTGGGCATCTGATGTGGATATTGCTTTGCTGCAGGAAGTACACATATCTGCACTCCCGTACATCGCAGGCTACCAATCCTATTCGTCACATGGAGATCACAATGGGAGTGAGGTGGCAGTTTACGTGCGAGATGGCTTCCCAGTGGAAAACGTGTGTTACCTTCCCTCGGCTAGGGGAATGGCTTTCACGACGTTTGGGACACGCATCATCAATCTTTATGCACCGTCGGGAAACAATCGGCGGCGGGAAAGGGCGCGATTTTATGCAGAAGACATTGCCCCACTTTTCCATGGACGTTATGAATGTGTAATAATTGGTGGAGATTTCAACTGTGTTCTCAGCCCGAAAGACCAATGGCCGCAAGCAAACATCAGCCAAGGTTTGCGACTCGTTGTCAACGACCTTGTACTTAGTGACACGTGGGAATTACGACATGGAGATGCACCGGGATACACCTATGTGACAAGTCATTCGGCGAGCAGGTTAGATCGCATTTATATCTCACGTGCTCATGCAAATGATGTCCAGGACGCGGAACGCTGGCCATTGGCATTTTCTGATCACAGCGCTTACATCTGTACGGTGCTTCTTCCCCGTAGAGAGGTGTGGAACAGTAAGGCCCCGTGGAAATTAAACATTCAACATCTACATGATCCTGAATGCCGTCACCGGATCCTTGAGACATGGACGATGTGCGAGCGAAGGGTTGGAAGGTATGCGACGAAGCTTGATTGGTGGCTGACTTGTGCTAAACCGGCGCTTCGCCGTACGTTCATCTCATATAGCAGGGAGATGGCAGAATGGCGCCGCCGAACGACCGACTTTTATTTTGCAGCGCTGCGCGACCTGGACGATGGTCCGCCTGGACAGGACGTCTGGATCGAACGCAAAAGGATAAAAGCTAAACTAGTGGCTTTAGCTCGGAAACATCTTCAGGGAACCATGGTGCGCGCCAGATGTCACGATACGATAATGCACGAGATTCCTTACATGCACCACGTCGTGAATGAACGAAAGCACCGACGACGCGTTTTGGTACGGGAGTTAATTACCCGCGAAGACCGGAGAGTGACGCGTCAAGCGGACAATGTCTCTGCATTCGTCGACCATTACCAACACATCTATCGGGAAGAAGCAGCCCCTGTCGATGACCTCGAACGTATAGCCACGTACGTCTCCCGTACACTGACGGTGGAAGCCGCGGGAACCTTACTGGAAGCCATTAGCTGTGAGGAAGTACGTGATGCGATCGCAAAGGGTGCGTTGAACCGGTCCCCAGGCATTGATGGACTTCCTGCTGAATTTTATCGAGAATTTCGCAACGAAATGGCACCGCGATGGACGGAAATGTACAACGAGATGTTAAATTCCGATGCGCCTATTCCACCGGGTTTTATGGAAGGCCTCTTGGTGCCAGTACATAAACCGAAGCCAGGAATTACGGTCACAAATTATCGCCCCATCACCCTGCTTAATGCCGACTATAAGATCTTTGCACGGTTGCTAGCGTCCCGATGTCGTATGTTAATTCGTAGCGTTCTCTCTCCAGAACAGACGACACCGGGTGGATCGGTGAATGTGCAAACAGCTACTGGCGAATGCCGTGATGTGATAGCGCTGGCGGAGGAGTGCCGGCTTAAAGCGGCGATGGTGGCGGTTGATTTTGACAGTGCTTTTGATAAGGTGCGCCACAACTATCTGTACGCTGTACTGGAACAAATGGGATTTCCAGACCGTTTTACTGGTCTCTTTAGAAGGATTTATGGGGGCGCACAATCCTTGGTACAGGTTAATGGGCGTATAGCAGGGCCCATTCAAATTCGACGATCCATTCGCCAGGGCTGCCCTCTTTCGATGCTGCTGTTCGCGATAGCGTTGGAACCATTAATTGGGAGGCTAACAAATTCTCTTTCTGGGACGGAACTGCGGGGCTACACCTTCAAATGTCGTGTCTATGCGGACGACCTCCTGCTGCTCGTTCGTTCTGAAGAAGAGGTGAAGACGGTCCTTGAACTGTTGTTGGACCACAGTGTGACGGCGGGTAGTGCAGTGAAGATGAACAAATCGGCAGCAATGCCGGTTGGAAGGGGCCTTACGCCAGAAGAAATCAGTCCGTTTCCTTGTGTGCAACGATTCCGCTATCTCGGCATAGACTTTACCTCATCTGTAAAACATACTGCGGCAATTAACTACCGACGTATTTTACAGATAACACGTACCATGGTCCGACAACATCTCCTACGGCGCCTCGATTCTTTGCAGCGAGTCGAATATCTGAACACTTATGTGGTTTCTCGAAAGGTGCATATTTCGCAGATCACGCTCGGACGTCGACTTCAATCAGCACTAGGCTATTTTGTGATGATTGGATCGCCCCTCAAAGTGCGATACACAACGCTCACGCTTCCTACGGACAAGGGGGGACTCGGACTTACGAATGTTCACTGCCGAGCGACGGCGCTCCTTCTAGCCACGATGTACAAGCAATGGCGTAGCGGGCGTGATTCCCTTACATCCCGCCTACTGGATCTCCTAGTTCCAGCGTCCCTCACACCTCCGGTAGCGGTGGGCAACATTACGCCACATTTTGCGCATGTATCAACATTTATCGTGGAACTTAGTTATGTCAGAGACGAGCTTCCGCGCACGAGACCACCATGCGCGAAGGATTTTTATGTTTGGCTGCAACGACGGATAAGTCGTAATGTCATTGAACTCAAACACCACAAGTTGCATTGGCCGAAGATTTGGAGACATGTGCACCAAAAATTCCTTCCTACCTTCGTTCGGGCACTGTGGTTCTCTGTCACCTGTGGCAAGTTCAACACCAACGAACGACTCTATGCAATTGGACTAGTGGACACTCCACTATGCCCGAAATGTCGCCAAGTGGATGACGACCATCACCGCTTAACTTGTATCGCGGTGGAGGACGTATGGCTCCTAGGAAGACAGATGGTAGCTTGCTACCTCCGTGTGACCCCGCAACATATTACACCTGCTTCCTTCTTATATCCGGAGAGTGACTACTTTCCGGCGACTAAATCACACTCGATCATCTGGGTCAAAGGTTGGACGATCGCGTACCTCTATGGGGATGCTGCCAAGTCGCGACTCAACTTTTGGTATTTCTTGCAGCAAGCCCACAATGAGGTTCATACACTCCTGGAAATTGAAATAAGAACACCGTGAATTCATTGTCCCAGGAAGGGGAAGCTTTATTGACACATTCCTGGGGTCAGATACATCACATGATCACACTGACAGAACCACAGGCACATAGACACAGGCAACAGAGCATGCACAATGTCGGCACTAGTACAGTGTATATCCACCTTTCGCAGCAATGCAGGCTGCTATTCTCCCATGGAGACGATCGTAGAGATGCTGGATGTAGTCCTGTGGAACGGCTTGCCATGCCATTTCCACCTGGCGCCTCAGTTGGACCAGCGTTCGTGCTGGACGTGCAGACCGCGTGAGACGACGCTTCATCCAGTCCCAAACATGCTCAATGGGGGACAGATCCGGAGATCTTGCTGGCCAGGGTAGTTGACTTACACCATCTAGAGCACGTTGGGTGGCACGGAATACATGCGGACGTGCATTGTCCTGTTGGAACAGCAAGTTCCCTTGCCGGTCTAGGAATGGTAGAACGATGGGTTCGATGACGGTTTGGATGTACCGTGCACTATTCAGTGTCCCCTCGACGATCACCAGTGGTGTACGGCCAGTGTAGGAGATCGCTCCCCACACCATGATGCCGGGTGTTGGCCCTGTGTGCCTCGGTCGTATGCAGTCCTGATTGTGGCGCTCACCTGCACGGCGCCAAACACGCATACGACCATCATTGGCACCAAGGCAGAAGCGACTCTCATCGCTGAAGACGACACGTCTCCATTCGTCCCTCCATTCACGCCTGTCGCGACACCACTGGAGGCGGGCTGCACGATGTTGGGGCGTGAGCGGAAGACGGCCTAACGGTGTGCGGGACCGTAGCCCAGCTTCATGGAGACGGTTGCGAATGGTCCTCGCCGATACCCCAGGAGCAACAGTGTCCCTAATTTGCTGGAAGTGGCGGTGCGGTCCCCTACGGCACTGCGTAGGATCCTACGGTCTTGGCGTGCATCCGTGCGTCGCTGCGGTCCGGTCCCAGGTCGACGGGCACGTGCACCTTCCGCCGACCACTGGCGACAACATCGATGTACTGTGGAGACCTCACGCCCCACGTGTTGAGCAATTCGGCAGTACGTCCACCCGGCCTCCCGCATGCCCACTATATGCCCTCGCTCAAAGTCCGTCAACTGCACATACGGTTCACGTCCACGCTGTCGCGGCATGCTACCAGTGTTAAAGACTGCGATGGAGCTCCGTATGCCACGGCAAACTGGCTGACACTGACGGCGGCGGTGCACAAATGCTGCGCAGCTAGCGCCATTCGACGGCCAACACCGCGGTTCCTGGTGTGTCCGCTGTGCCGTGCGTGTGATCATTGCTTGTACAGCCCTCTCGCAGTGTCCGGAGCAAGTATGGTGGGTCTGACACACCGGTGTCAATGTGTTCTTTTTTCCATTTCCAGGAGTGTAGATGGTCACACTATGGGAAAACCTTTGCCAGCTATCTTCACGCAGTCTTCCTCGACCCCCCACGCAGTTGGGATGTGCCGGGTGCAGTCGGTGTGCACATTTGACGCTTCTCTCACCGCTCCATATGTAATGCACATACTATACCATGAACTGATCTACATGTTCCTTTTAACAGAGTGATCTTTATGGAAAATAAATAAATAAATAAATAAAAACAACATCCCTGTATCCCTGTCCCTTTACAAAAAAAAAAAAAAAAAAAAAAAAGTCGGTAGAGCACTTGCCCGCCAAAGGCAAAGGTCCCGAGTTCGAGTCTCGGTCCAGCACACAGTTTTAATCTGCCAGGAAGTTTCATATCAGCGCACACTCCGCTGTAGAGTGAAAATTTCAACCTTCACAATAATTCTGTATTATCCTACTCTAGAACAACGCGTGGAAAAAACGAACACGTTCATCTTTCCGTGCAAACTCTGATTTCCCCTTTTTTATTATGATTATCGTTTCTCCCTAAGTAGGCTGACGTCAACAAAATATTTTCGCATTTGAAGGTGAAAGTTAGTGATTTAAATTTGTGAGGAGATATCATCGCATCAAGAAACGCGCTTGTTTTAATGATGTTCACCCGAAATCTTGTACAATGTCAGTGACACTCTCTCCCCTAATTCTCTATAACGCAAAACGTGCTGCCCTTCTGTAAACTTTCTCGATGTAGTGCGTTAACCCTATCTGTGAAGGATTCCACACCGTGCAGCAGTACACCAAAAGAGCACGGACATGCGTAGTGTTGGCAGTCTCCTTTATAGATCTGCTGCGGCTTATAAGTGTTCTGCCAATAAAACACAGTCATTGGTTCGTCTTCCCCACAACATATTCTGTGTGTTCCTTCCAATTTAAGTTGCTAGTAATTGTAATATCTAGGTATTTATTGGAATTTACAGCCTTTGAATTTGATTGATTTATCCTGTAACGAAAGTTTAACAGATTCCTTTTAATACTCACGAGGATGATCTCTCACTTTCCATTATTAGGAGTGAATTCTTAATTTCCACACAACACAGATATCTTGCCGTGGCGGACGGGCTTATCCAAGTAAGATAAGCCGTTGCTGATTGCCGAAATTGTGCAGTCATGCACATTGAAGAGTACAGATGGTGTAATGTGCATCTCAAACTCACAGCCGTCGTATTGCGATTCATCTGCAATTTGTAGCCGACCCCATTTGCGGTAAGACGCTTACAACGACATCTAAATTCTTTTTTGTTCCGCGACGTTTCTCTCTTCGACAATCATATGCTGTTCAAATTTGACGTCACTCTGAACAATGGTTCTCGTTCTACAGCATTTTGGAACTGCAACTTCAGCTATGGACACCTTGCATATCGACACACTTCCTTATGAAAACATGACTCTCTCTTCTCGATACGCATCACCTGCTTACTATACATTACACTCTCCAATTCAACTAGCTTGTTCGCTACTGGCTGCCGTTATCGTCTCTTCCATACCATGCCACTCCATCCTATCGACGTTCGTTACATTACAATTCAATACAACTATTGGATGAATCCGCAATCATCAATAAAAAGAGCTTCATAATAAATTGCGTTCAAACGCTGCCCAAAACAGCATCAAACATATTGAGCCGTGGCGACTGGCGGTTGGGTGTTCTACTTGCATCGCTGATATCGATATTCGGCTGTCTTGCTATCTTTGACTGCTCCCCCCGGCGGGTTTTCCGAGTGAACGTGTGACGAGTGAGTCTCCAGTCGGCGTTCAACTAGCCAACTTGTGTTGAAGCCAAGCCTGCGTCCCTAACCGTGGTGCATGGGCCTCGCCGTGATCGCCACCCTTGTCTTTTGTCGCGCCGGATGTACGGTGCCGATCATGGGGTACCTTGACGTGCAAAATTGTGATGGGTTCGTCGTCTCATGCTGAACAGCTTCCCAGCTCGTGATTTGCAAGCTCCAAGTTATGTATATGACTTTTATTCTGTGTTTAATTAAGAAGACTGTTGAAACTTGTGGCATGGGTAGCTGCCGGAGATGGTTCTGAACTTGGTTCCACACTGGCTATTTTAAGGAGGCTGATGTTCCTCATTTCGTTTCTTATCATCTGTGAAGTGTGTGTTTTAAGTGGTTTTCGTGCAAATTTTAACTTGTTTCAGGACACATTGACCGCTTTGGGACTGATTGCGGTTGTGTACGCGCCCGGCAGCCGTGACGTTAATGGTTTAATCATTTGTCACAGCAGGATTTGGTATGTTTATTTAATGTTGAAAGTGCCTTAAGGCAACTGGAAGTGATCTCTAAGTTTCCTGCTAATTTACTGGGAGACGGGAAATGTTAGAGTATTGCTCCATAAGAATTTGGGGGCATGCTTATTATATATTCCAGTGGGGCTGTCATTTGACTTTGTTTTCATTGCAATCTGTTTGTGCTGCAGGCCATTTGTTAAGTCTGCTCGTTTCCTGGCGTCGGTGCGGTCTTGTCAGGACCGCCCATTGTGAGGCCAGTCGGACTATATATAAATATATACCGCCTGCTAGTGAAACATGGACTCTCGGGACAGAGGAAGATCAGAAGCTAAATTCTTTTGAAATGTGGTGCTATAGACGCATGCTCAAAATAAAATGGATCGACAAGGTCACAAACGAAGTGGTTCTGGAAAGAGCAGGTGAGAAGAGAAGCTTCTGGAGTTTCATTGTTAAAAGAAGAGTGCAATTTACAGGCCATCTATTAAGACATAAAGGACTCCTGAACACAATCATAGAGGGATATGTCGAGGGAAAAAGACCAAGAGGAAGACCACGACTGAGGTACATGGATCAAATCGTGAAAGATGTGGGATGTAACACCTATAAAGAAATGACGATAAAAGCTGAAAGACGCACAGAATGGAGACAAGCTGCCATTGTAACTGTTGCAAACCAATCCTTGGATTGACCACTACAGAAGAAGAAGAAGAAGCTAGTGAGCCTGTGCACAAGCCGTGGGGAATGAACGCTCATATTGCCTGCCGGCCGTAGCGTTATTGCTTCCAAATACTGCTGTGGGTCTTAACGCTGTTCTCTAAAGTTAAGTGCAATTTGGGAATCATATTGAGTCATTATGTCCGTTATTTAAGTGAGGCCACTTTGTTAATATTAGCATTTCTGTAAGTCATTTTACTGGTTGAGTAATTACTAGCCATTCTTATTTAGCACTTATGTTAATCGTTTGTGTATCTTTAATGAATGTGCAACTTGTTATTTTTCCTGCGTGCCAGTTTTGCGACCATGGTTGGCCCACTTTGCATTTTTAGTATAAGCATGTTTCACTGTGGACCTTTATGTGGGCAGTTCAGTTTCATTTAGCTTTAAGATCTTTGTTTTGTTAATGAAGTTGTGGTATTGCGTGGCTGTGTAACTTTGGGTTGGAAGTGTATAGTGTTACTAGTCTTTTTAGATGTGGTTAAAGAAGAACAATTGTTAATGATTGATTATTTTACCGTGCCTACTATCTATGATTTTGATTGCGGACGCAAAATATGATTCTTATTCGTGTTTAAAGTGAAGTTTCGTATATTGCATCAGTAAGAGGGCAAATGTCCGAACCGAAGTTAATTATTAAGTCTGTTTTGAGTCACATTAAAATTGTAAAACAATCTCAAGCTTGTCCATCACTAGTGATCCCGGGCTTCCTATTTCCCTTAAATGACTGTGGTGAGACTGTAATTTTTATTTCTTAAAAAATTGAGTAGTACCACGGTTCACATGTATACACTGCCAGACATAAAAGGTGAAGCACACAAAGGGGAGGAGGAAAAGTAATGCAATTTCACGGTTGATAGGGTATGTGCTGTTATTTAGTGATTACAAAATTGAGTCAAATTTTCAATGAATTTGGCAGTATGAGCCAACTTACCAGTATACTGTTTACCGCTCTGACCTGGGTACGTGCAAAGATTCGGCTGTGTAGGGTGTCAAAGCCGTTTTAACTTCTGCTGAGGAAAGCTGGCCCGCAACAGTTGGAAGTGGTTCTTATATCCTGGATGCTGGCACCGGAATGGATTTGATGTCTGTGCTGGTCTCACACGTGATGTGTCAGGGGCACATCTGGGGATCTTACTGGTCGCAAGGCCGACCGGAGTGGCCGTGCGGTTCTAGGCGCTACAGTCGGGAACTGCGTGACCGCTACGGTCGCAGGTTCGAATCCTGCCTCGGGCATGGATGTGTGTGATGTCCTTAGGTTAGTTAGGTTTAAGTAGTTCTAAGTTCTAGGGGACTGATGACCACAGCAGTTAAGTCCCATAGTGCTCAGAGCCATTTGAACCATTTTGAACTGGTCACAGGGGTACGTCAACACCACGCGGACGGTTCAGTGATACAAACCATGTGCGGAGCATTTTCCTGCTGGAAAATATCGCTATGATATTGTCGCATGAGAGCTGATACATGACAGTGCAGGATGTTTGTAAGGTGCCGTTGTGCCGTCAGAGTTCCCTCGGTTACTACCAGCGCTGACCTGAAGTCATATACACAACATGGCGCCTGGAGTAACAACGCTGTACCTCTCCGAAATATTTGAATAATGGAGTCTCTGCCCAGGTCGCTGCCGATGATATAAATCCGAGATGGTAGAGAACCGTGATTCACAACTGAATACAGTGTGAAGCCATTCATCAGCAGTCCTTCCCGTACACGATACCACTGGAGAAGCATCTGATTGTGTTACGGTCTTAAAGGAAGCCTACAACGCGACAGAAATTCACAAGGCATGCGACCAAGCCTTATGTGTGCTTCACTTTTTTTCAGGCAGTGTATATTTATTTCACTACCCACATATTGAGGCCTGTATGAGTCCCTGTTCTAATACCAATAAATAAATAAAGTGTGAAACTTATTGCAGTTTGCTACAAACAATGGCTGTGAAATTACCAGTTAAGCTACCTGGGTTTGGATCCACCAAATAGTTAAGCAACGATCACATTTTCCACGTACCTCGTGAGCTGAATCATATTATTTAATTGATTCTCTAAAACTTTATCGGTTTGTGTTGATGATAGTTGGCATTATAATGAATATTAAATAATGAAACACTGGAGATGGAGTAGTATATGAATGGAAAATACATTTTTTATGGTGACCTATGCTGAAATTTTAAAAGCACCAACGCGAAAGTACAGATGACAGCTTTTCGCATAAGAGGGTTGGAATTAATCTTTTCACTGAAACGAACACCGAAAATGTAGTGTTTTAAAACGTGATGCCAAGAACGGTAGATCAACAAAGAGACGACCATCGACGCTGCAGTCTGTATTAAAACGTCAATTGTGAAGCGATACGCGATGTACGAAACTTGTGAAACACTCAACCAGAAATACAACAATGAAACTATTAACAGAAGCATGGAATTTAAGCAGGACGCATGTAGCGAAAGGTGACTACGAAGTAAGCAGCCCAAATATGCATTAAAATTTCATGGACGACGAACAATTGTAGGCTTCGATGAAGGACACCAATATTCTGCAAAGTAAATGGCTTGTGGTCGAAAGAAGTGGAGCCACAGGAGAGAGTAACAAAATCAATATACGGTGTACATGCTCTGTTGCTCCATTACTCTGAAGATACGAGAGCACTTTTCCAAGTTTATGAAGAGATTAAACTTCCGCCTAGGGGAACGGTGTGGCTACTCATTTATGAGATCGGGCTAACCCTCCTTAAAGGGCACCTCTGTTCTGCAATTAATGGCTGCAAAGATACCGGCGTGCAGATACAAGCAAAAGTAAGCACCATTCCACGTAGCATTATTTTCTGCAGAGGAGAGAATTTGTTTTTCTTGTTCTGTTTCCAGTGTTAGTCTAATTTATCTTTAGATTTGTGGTTACGTCTTCAATTCAAACTCATATCTATTTTGACCAGAACTGGTACCAGACGTAGCCACAGGGGCCATTTCCGTTCTCTAACAGATACTTTTATCCTGATAACTGTATTTACTCATTCAGATAGCCTAACAAAGAGGTACGGTGGTACACTGCTAGTTATTTAATTAGTTAGCAACATGCTCCAGGGATCACTTTGCACGATATATTGTAATGATATGGAACGGGTCGTCGCAATACAATGCGACGTAATACCAGAAAAAAATGACATTCATTACTCCATATTATGGTTGTCCTTAGCAAAAAAAACGGTTGCACAATGCTGCAACTAAAATTTTTGATCATTGACCCAGTGATATAAAATGTCTGACAGACAGAAAACTGAAATTTTATAAGAAACTGAGAAAGATTCTTGTTGATAAGTCCTCCTATTCCATAGAAGAATTTCCATTATTGTAATATAAATAATAGTATCAAATCTTGAATGTAGTGGATTATTTATAGTGAACTTGATGAGGGAATAAATATCCTGCGAATCAGTAGTCAGACTGCCCAACTCCTTAAACAGATGTCTACAAGATGATTGTGGGAGAGCACCACATTATTCTCACACGGTGTTTTAATGCAATGAAATCTTTCTTTCTTAAAGATGAGTTACCCCAGAACATTATTCCACGTGACATTATTGAATAAAAATACGTAAAACATATTAACTTACTGATTTCTCTTTCTTACCCTCCCCCTCCCCCCGGCCCCCTCAAGATATGCAATGGTTTTAAGTGCAAATACGGCTGAACTAAATTGTTTCAGGAGTTTCAAAATGCGCTTTTTCTAATTTAAATACTTGTCAACATGGAGCGATAAGAATTTTGAAGTTTCCACCGTATTTATTATTTCCTCAACATGTATTATTATCATTGGAGTAGTACCTCTAGATGTACACAACTGAATATGTTGGGTCTTCTTAAAATAGAGAGTGAATCCATTCGCTGAAGACCAGTCAATTACACTTTTAAGAACTTTGTTTACCATTTCTTCTGTTTCTGTATGTATGCTTGAATTGATTAAAATACTAGTGTATCTGCGAAAAGAACTAATTCTTCTTGTATACTAGATGTAAGTTCATTTACATATATGAGGAACAGTAGTGGACCTAAGACTGAACCTTGGGGAACACCATTCATTATTTCTTCCTGGACTATATTGCTCCACTTCTGCATTCTTTATTCTTTTGATTAGATATGGCACCCATTGGTTGGCTATACCACCAATCCTATGAAGTGTTAATTTATCTAGGAGAATACTGTGATGCACTCAGTCAAATACCTAGAGAGGTCACAGAAAATACCAACTGGTTTTATTTCATTATTTAATGATTGTAAAATCTGGTGAGTGAACATGCAAGTGGCATTCTCAGAAGAGCAACCCTTCTGAAACCCAGAATGTGATTTGCTAAGGATACTATTGTTGCTAAGATGAGATAATATTCTAGAATCTATCACCATCTCAAAAATTTTGGAGAATGATGTCAGCAGTAAAACAGATGAGTAATTATTGACATCTCTCTTTCCGCCTTTCTTAAAGAGGATTTGAACAACGGCATATTTTAGTCTCTCGGGAAAAATGCCTTGAGCTAGTGATGCAGTACATATTTCAGATAAGAATGAGCTTATCACATGGGAACAAATTTTAGTACTCTTTTGGAAATACCATCAAAACTAGATAGCGTTTTATTTTTTAGAGAATGTATAATATTCTTAATTTCTGAAAGAGAAGTTGGTGATACGTTCATATGATTGAATTTTATGAAAGTTACATTTTCAACACACTGCTGTGATTTTACACTTGAACTGTTTATCCCTATGCTTTCTGCTATATTTAAGAGGTTATAATTAAAAGCATTTGCTATCCGTGACTCATCATCTATAGCCCTTCTAATCAGTTCAGTTGTGCTGTTGTGCTGTTCTGTGGCTGGTTGTCCTGTCGCTTGCTTCACTAAATTCCATATTGCCTTAAGTCTGTTATCAGAATTACTGATTTTTAACATTATGTGCATATTCTTTGTTTTTTTAATAACCTTTCTTCGTAATTTTGAGTATTTTTTGTAGTGTGCAACTACTGCAGGATTCCTATTTCTTCTTGCCAAAAGATACATTTCCTTTTTCCTTTCGTAAGATACTTTAACCTCTCTAGTGATCCATGGTATTTACTTGACTGTTTAGTGTCCTTTGTGACTAGCTTATGCGGAAAGCTATTTTCAAATAATCATATTAGTCTATCACGGAATAGATTAAATTTTATGTTAGCATTTGGTTTTATAAATTCATCCCATGTCATCTGCTGTAAACTATTCTCAACAACATTCATCCTGTGGGCCTTAATTATTATAACTGATTTACGCTGTGAAGTATCGATGATGTAAGGTGCTGTGTTATTTATCCTAACTAACTGTGCATCATGATCATACAGAGCATTTGTTACTTAGTAAACAGCTAGTTTCTTACTCTGAGTGTCATCAAACAAAACATTATCAATTTGGGTCCTACTGTCTTTATCGACAGGTATTGGAAAGTTAATTACTGAGCTGATTTGATCCATTATAAATGGTTCTGAAAGCCTGCGGCTGTGAAAACAATACGTTTGTTTATAAATAACTCATCTGCTACCAGTCACGATTTTCTTTATTTTTCGCACGACGCGTTATGCCATAACAAACACAAAAATCGCACTTGAAAATGGGAGTCATTTCCCGAAACGCGTCGTGCGAAAAATGAAATAAAGAAAATCGTGACTGGTAGCAGATGAGTTATTAATTACTGAGCCCAAATTGTAGGATCCAAATAAGGTTTCCATATCATTTTTCCTATTATAATCCTTTAGAAAATCTGTATTGAAGTCACCACAGAATATTAACCACTTGCTGCCGTCTGACAGATACACAGTAAAGAATCCAGATTCCTCATAAATAGTTCAAAATTTCCTAGTGGGGATTTATATAGAGTAACAATTAAAAGTGAACTATTTTCCAGCATTAATTCACAAAGAAACGCAACACCAAAAAATAATTAGTGTAGAGTAATGAAAACTGGAATGCGCCTGTCTAGGTAATATACGTTAGTAATTAACATTATGAGATTACAGGTTAACGCAAGCGCGAAATAAGCCATTGCAAATGAGAAATGCTGGTACATTAATAACTGAAGTAACCGCCAGAATGTTGAATGCAAACATGGAAACGTGCATGAATTGTGTTGTAGAGCTGCCGTATGTCAGTTTGTGGGATAGAGTTCCATGCCTGCTGCACTTGGTCGGTCAATAGAGCGACGGGTAGTACTCTTTGTGGATGACGCCTTAGTTGTCGTCTGATGAAATCCCGTATGAGCTCGATTGGAGACGGATTTGGTGATCGAGCAGGCCAAGGCAACATATCCGCACCCTGTACAGCTTGTTGGGTTACAACAGCTTTTTGTGGGCGAGCGTTATCATGTTGGAAGACACCACCTGGAATGCTGTTCATGAATGGCAGTACAACAGGTCGAATCACCAGACTGACGAACATATTTGCAGTTCGGTTGCGTGGGATAACTACGAGAGTTCTGCTGCTGTCATACGAAATCGCACCTCAGACCATAACTCCAATTGTACGTTCAGTGTGTCTAGCATGCAGACATGTTGGTTACAGGCCCTCAACTGGCCTCCACATTATCAATACGCGGCCATTACTGCCACCGAGGCAGAATCAGCTTTCAGAAAAAAACACATCACACCTTCATCCTTCCCTCCAGTAAGCTCTGGCTTGACACCACTGAAGTGGGAAACGGCTATGATGGCAGTGGAATTCGCGCCACAGAACGTGTGGCTCGGACTTGTACTTGAAGTAACCAGCTTGTGTAACAGTTCGTTGTGTCACTGTGGTGCCAACTGCTGTTCCAATTGATGCTGCAGATGCAGTACGATGCGACAGAGCGATACGCCGAACACAATGGTCTTCCCTCTCAGTAGTGCCACGTGGCCGTTCAGAGCCCAGTCTTCTTGCTACCATTCATTCTCGTGACTACCACTGCCAGCAGCCATGTACAGTGGCTACACTCCTGCCAAGTCTTTCTGCAATATCACAGGAGGAACATCCAGCTTCTCGTAGCCCTACCACACGACCTCTTTGAAACTCAGTGAGGTGTTGATAATAGCCTTAGAGTTGTTGTTTTTTTTTCTAATATCAACTCTACATGCCAAATCTTAAATGTAACTAACTCTACGATCATTACAGCGTCTGGTTGAACCAAATCTGATATGCATCCTTATCCAACTGGCGCGAGAAATCTGAATAGACATCCCCTTTCATGTGCAGAAACAGGCCTACCAACTTTCTTTTACGTCGCACAACTCACTCTTGGCGTTGCAATTACTTTTGTTTTAGGGGAATGGGACTTAACTGCTAAGGTCATCAGTCCCTAAGCTTACACACTACTTAAACTAAATTATCCTAAGGACAAACACACACACCCATGCCCGAGGGAGGTCTCGAACCTCCGCCGGGACCAGCCGCACAGTCCATGACTGCAGCGCCAAGACCGCTCGGCTAATCCCGCGCGGCCCTTAGGGAGACGTTGGTGCGCAGCCAAGTGGCGAAAGAGAAAGTATGTGTACGCGTCGACCGTGCACTGCACTTAGTAGTGGAGAAAACAGATAAACGGGGGTTGGAAAAAAAGAAGGGGATGTAGTGTATTTCCTTACAGCGGAAGGAGTGCGGGGAAAGGAAATACATCGAAGAATGGCCCAAGTGTAGTGCGAGCAGCGCATATCAGTTGCAATAGCGACGCACAATCCTACCTGTGGGGCAATAACTGCCACCATAACTTGCCGGTCTGCAACAGTGAGGGCATCCATCTATTGGACAGCGGTATAGATAACGCGATGTGGCGTTCCAGATAGTGCATCATCGGTCAACGACACCCGTTCTTCTGAGAATCGCATGTGCAGCGCCTTGATCCTAGCAATGGATATGCGGTGCTCTCCGTACACCTACGCCATTCTTCGACGAAATCCGTTCCTCGCACCCTTTCCGCTATAAAGAAACGCACTACATCTCCTTGCTCTTCTTTTGAACCCTCAAAACTTAACAATACCAAAATTAGCGTAAGGAGGGCTGTGTGTCAACCGTTCATTGAATAGGAAAGTAAAATTCTATCTACCAACTTGGCAGAAAATCCTAAAAAGTTTTAATTTTACTTTAAATCAGTAAACTGATCGAAGTCATCTGTCCAGACACTCTGTGACTGTAATGGCAATGAAACAGAGACTGGCACAAAAGTGCCGAAATACTAAACGTATTTTTACAAAACTGTTTCACAGACGAAGACCACGCTGTAGTTTCTCCTTTAAATCGTCGCACGAACGGTAAAATGACAGATACAGAAGAAAGTGACTGAGGAATAGATAAGCAACATTAATCGTTCAAGTGAGGAAAGCCACGGCATCTGACGGGATACGAATTCAATTGTACACAAAGTATTCTAAAGATTACCTCTCTTCTTGCAGCTGTGTACTGTAGGGCTCTGGATGGATTCAGAGTTCCTAATTATTCGAAAAAGTATAGGTCATTCCCGTTTTCAAGAAGAGTCGTCGAACAGATACAGAAAAGTATAGGCGGGTATCTCTGACTTCAGTCAGTTGTAGAATTTTGGAACATGGTTTGTTGTTGTTGTTGTGGTCTTCAGTCCGGATACTGGTTTGATACAGCTCTCCATGATACAGTAAAGCTGCATGCCCTCGGGAAAAATTACGGCTGTAGTTTCCCCTTGCTTTCAGCCGTTCGCAGTACCAGCACAGCAAGGCCGTTTTGGTTAGTGTTACAAGGCCAGATCAGTCAATCATCCAGACTGTTGCCCCTGCAACTACTGAAAAGGCTGCTGCCCCTCTTCAAGAACCACACGTTTGTCTGGGCTCTCAACAGATACCCCTCCGTTGTGGTTGCACCTACGGTACGGCTACCTGTATCGCTGAAGCACGCAAGCCTCCCCACCAACGGCAAGGTCCACGGTTCATGGTGGTTTATGCTCGCATATTATGATATGGGGACCGAAAATCTCCTCTGTAGGAACCAACATGGGTTCCGAAAACATCGATTGTGGGAAACCCAGCTCGATCCACTAGTCCACGAGGCACGATGCAGACGACGAATTAGGTGCCATGTTCGTTGGCTTCGGGAGGCATTTAATACAGTTCCGCACTGCAGCGTAATTAACAAAAAACAAGCGGATGGAATATCAGCTTACTGTATGACTGACTTGAAGAGTTTCTAGCAGACAGAACATAGCATGCCATTCTGAACGGAGAGAAGTCTTCAGGCGTAAAAGTAACCTCGGGCGTGCCCCAATGGGGTGTTATAAGACCATTACTTTGCACAGTATATACAGGGTGAGTCAGGAGGAAAGGTACACGCTTTGAGACGCGATATTATTAGTGATTCTGAACAAAGAACTGCATATGGACATACGCCCTATTGCGAATGGTTTCCGAGAAAGAACACTTATAATATACTTTTGTACGTTTTTCTTTAATAACTCGAAAACAGCACACTCCAACGAAAACGTGTCTAAGTACACAATTTAATTTGGTAAAAAAAGTGTTTTTTTATTTATTTATTTTTTTTTACTAACAGTTTGCGCGGAGAGATAGCGAGAATGTTGAAAGTCTTGTGCGACGCTCGTGCGCTTTAGCTTAGGTACTTTTTGTACGCCAGTTTGTGGTAGCTTTCTGACTTGATAGACCACAAGCATCCTGTATCAAAATGTTCGTCTCAACTTCCTCTATGTTACTGTGGCACGTTGTAAGGAATGAAAATGAATAATACAGAAAATAAATAGAAATGTACATGAAAAGTGTTCAATCTCGGCAACCATTCGGAATAGGGCATATGCCCACATCAAGTTTTTTGTTCACAATCAATAACGCTATCACCCGTCAAAACACGTACTTTTCCTCCTGACTCACCTGTATATAAATGCACTGGCAGATAATTTCAGAATTTCCATGAGGTTTTTCGCGGATGAAGCTTGTGAGTTAACGAGCATTTCGCTCTCATTTAAGTATATGACCGAAAGAGTCAGCCTTCAGGAATTGTGACACGAACCCTGTCGTCCAGGACCGTGCGCCAAAAAGAGTGCAGATTCGCCACGAGATGGGGAAATTCACCCTAGTCTATTGTGCTGTATTGTACGAGTGAGGCAGACAAGAACCTACGTCATAGTGAAACCCCGTAGAAGCCGTTTGTGGCCAGAGAGACGTAGCAGTGTTAAGTATGGCGGACGTAAGATTGGCCATAAAGAGAAACATTTATGAAAACTATTTAATTCTGTAGCAATGCAGGGAATAAAGTCACAGTAATTTTAATCTACCATACTTCATAAATTTTCGTGGTGATCCCAATAAAACGTGAGTAATGACCATATGACTAATAGTTTAGGATCTACTGTTAAAGTGAAATTCACAAGTTTTGCAACTAAAACCTGAATGCTAAAATCTGAACGCTTTCGTCGATCTTAACGATCGACATTTCATATAGAAGCGCATCATTAAAATGACAAATGTTGTCAATATCAACTCTGTAATTTCATTTGTTTAAGAGATATAGTAAATTTAAATTATCAGTATTTTCCGTTGATCATCAGATCATCATTTCCTCCACACAAAACACACTGAACAATGACAGCATGACACCTTATTGAATCATTAGGTAATAGAATATTTGTTGTATAGTTTAGTGCAAAATAGTTACTTTTGTTCTTTATTTATTTATCAGAAAGCACATTGGTGCAAGGCTACTGGCCGTGACATTCAAAGTTAAGAAGGAAATTATATTGGTTTTATGTAAAGAATTTAACAATGGATATTATTTTTACTTTATTTAGAACATGAAAGTGGTCAAGTTTTAATTATTTGAATATGTTAAAATGTAAAATAATGTAGAATAAGCGGTAGCCAATCAGATGAACGGCTTCAGGAAAGGGAACTGCACTAGTCGGTTGAGCGAATATGTTCGGAGCGCGGGAAGCGCGGCCAGAGACGGGCAGAGGGCCACCAGTGCTGGTGCAGACGCGATAGCGGACAGTTCGGAGTATTTTCGGGGGCTTAGTCTCTGAGCGGTGAGCAGTCACGCGCCTGGTAGGAACTCTAACTTTTCGTTTAAATATCTAGGTGGAGTACTGGACTTGTGTTTCACGATGAGATTGTGATTGATCTAACTCTGTCAAATGGATATGCGCTCGAGTATAATATTAATTCTAAAAACGACCACTTTCGCTATTAGTTTTCTTTCTGAATAAACATTATTCTAACCAAATCGCAAGTGTGTGGCCTACATCATTTATGGGTGGTTAACTTAGTTCCCGATATTATTATTATTGTTATTAAATGTTACATTAACTTCGTTTCATACAGTTTCGCAAATTTCCCATCAGCCACACAATTTAACCAAGGGGTCACAAGTGTATAATTTAGGACGTGTAATGCGACACGTGCGGTTCAACCCCTAGATGAGTGTGAGCCAAGGCATTTCGACGAAGAGGAACCGCATATGAGGCCGAACATCTTTAGGATGTTAGCTTAAAATTGGAGTTTCGTCCAGGATACGAATCTGGAAAGTGTTAGTTGAGAGATAAGAATCTTGCAAAGAGTTGGAACAGGATTGGATTTTGGAAAGTGTTAGTTGCTGAATATGAGCTCTGGAAGTGTTTCCAAAAATATTATCTGAACTTCGATAGGCAGGACCTCTCGCAAAAGTGAAATATGAGATCGATTCAGGACTGAATATTAGGTTTCTTTAATAGTTGTGAAATTACAATTGTAATTGTTAACGACATTCTGTGATCTAGGTCCCAGGTCTGTGGCAGTTTGCATGGGGGCTCTGAGCTACGAATTTTGCAGCAGTTGTGTGCACTGAGCTTTGCAGTGGTTAGGAGTGATAAAAAAGAGACGTGGAAGAAGAGGCGACATCGAAAGCACGTGGCTCCAGCCAGCAGTGGCATCTTGAACGGCCATTCATCGCGCAGCTGCGGTTGCAGTACCACAGCAGAGGCTACGAGATCGAGATGTTCAACGTCGGCTTCAACTGCAACATCGGCAGCAATACAATGACAGAAGGATCCAGCACGACAAAGCTAAGTACCTGCACTGATAGCGAGATTATTTATTTATTTATTTAATCTGGCACTATTTGGGTCATCAGGCCCTCTCTTACATCTAACCAGGCATTCTACTTATTTTGCTTTCATATGTTTTAGTAGGCACGTTAAACAAATGTACAATAGTGAAATAAACAGTTACAAAGGCACAATTGGAAAAATAGACATATATACAGTTTATATTCGTAGATGATAAGAAGTGCAATAATCAGACATTGTGATAGAGACAGATTTTAGATAGGAGTGCTAGCGGTAGGGGGTATGATGGAGACTGATGGTGAAGGGAGGAAAAGAATAGGGACATGATAAAACATAATTAAGGAAATATAAAGGAAAAGAAGATTGCGTGGCTAATGGAGATAGATGAGGGAGGAAGAAGATAAAGGAGCATGATTGGAGACACTAGCTTTGTTATTTGACAGAAGGGATGATTGGCCTTGTACAATAATTTTGTGGGAAACGTTATGAGGGTGATAGTAGGAAATGTTTCAACATCTTCTTAAAAGCAGTAGGGGATTGAATTTTGCGCTAGGTTCAAAATGACTCTGAGCACTATGGGACTTAACTTCTGAGGCCATCAGTTCCCTAGAGCTTAGAACTACTTACGCGTAACTAACCTAAGGACATCACACACATCCACGCCCGAGGCAGGATTCGAACCTGCGACCGTAGCGGTCTCGCGGTTCCAGACTGTAGCGCCTAGAACCGTTCGGCCACCCCGACCGGCCTTTGCGCAAGGTAAAGGGTAGTTGTTCCAGAGACGGACAGCGGCAATTGAGAAGGAGTTTGCAAAAGTTTTTGGTTTGTGAATGGGCACAGTTAGGATACCAAATAACCGTGACCTCATGTTTCGATTATCATGGCATAAAATGTGTTTAATCTCTGAAGCGAGGTACTGGAGTGCTTGCTCGACGAGCAGCCAGTGAAGTAGACATAGAGTGTGGTAGTCACGCAATTTATCCGGCCGCATCCAACCTAGCTGGGAATATGAAGCACTAAAATGATCATATCGGCGAATGTTGCAGGTATAGCGTACACAGGCGTCCATGGTTTGTTCTAACTGTCTTTTGTTTTCACTACCATGCTTTGTTGAATTTCATCACAATAGTGGAGGTTCGGTAGGACGAGTGCTCCACGTCCTGTGGAAATACGTTCCGTAACTTTTTGAGAGCATAGAGATAAGCGGACGTCTTCTGGCACTCTGCGACTGTATTCTCTTCCCAGCTGAGATGCTCATCCAAAGTTACACCCAAGTTTCTAACTGTTTTCCGATATGGTATTGGAATACCGTCGAGCTGAATAGAAGGCAGCCGTTCGCGGAAATCTGAACTCATTAATTTCTGATAAGCTATTAAGATTACTTGTGTCTTTTTTGCCTTTAGTTTAAGCTGCAGGTTTTGCACCCATTTCACCACTGAAGACAGATCATCATTCATCTGAGTGATTGCAGTGTTTATACCTTCAGGTCTGACGCTTAGGTACGCTGGAGGTCGTCGGCATAGAAATTATATGAGGACAGAACCGACGAAATATCATTGACATGTAAGGAAAACAAAAGTGGTCCTAAGACTGATCCTTGTGGTACTCCAAAGGAGACATGTGTCCAGGAAGATTTTTAATTTATACAGACAACACATTGCTCTCCGTCTTTTAAGTAGCTTTCAAACCATCTCACTGCAGTATCTGAGAAATTAAGCTGTTGCATTTTTCTGAGCAATATGTCAAAGTTAAAAATGTCAAAAGCTTTGCTGAAGTCTAGTAGCGTCAATATTGTTGCCGTTCGGCTTTCTATGGCATATTTCAGGTCATCAGTTACTTTAATTAGGGCAGTGTTTGTGCTGTGGTGTTTTCAGAAATCGGATTGAAATTTGTTCAAATGGTTCAAATGACTCTGAGCACTATGGGACTTAACATCTGAGGTCATCAGTCCCCTAGAACTTGGAACTACTTAGACCTAACTAACCTAAGGACACCACACACATCGATGCCCGAGGCAGGATTCGACCCTGCGACCGTAGCGGTCGCGCAGTTCCAGACTGAAGCGCCTAGAACCCATCGGCCACAGCGGCCGGCCGATTGAAATTTGTCATATAGGTTGAATTAATGCAGGTGTTCAGTGATTTGATCATGAACAATACATTCAAGTGCTTTGGAAGCAGCAGGCAGTAGGCAAATTGTTCAGTAATCACTAGGCAGTTGCGGGTTTTCGATATTAGGGATGTGTCGAATTATGCTTCTTTTCCATGCAGTGGGGTGTACTCCGTTCACGAGGGAAAAATTAACTATGTCAGTTAAGACAGGTACTAAAATATCGGCAAAATTCTTAATCATAGTTATACTGATATTGTCATTGCCTATCGCATAAGAAGAGATTCTCATTATCGCTTTTCTTGCCGTATTTGTTGTTACGTGTTTTAGATGGAAGGTATCGTGGTTAGTTATCCAGTTAGGGGATTCTTGTGGACGGTAATTATCAGCAGTATGGATATTCAGAGGTTCAGTGAAGAATTCATTTAATTCGTTAGCTGAGACTTGAAAAGCAGTTTCCGATTTTGCCTTTCCGACCTCCAAGCTACGGAGATTCTTTCACAGAGTCGTGGGCGTCAGATCGCTGCATACAAGGGAGCGAGAGTGCCTCATTTTAGCATTGCGAATGCATTGTTTAACTCTGTTTCGCAGCTTTCTAAATTCTTCGAAACGTTCCGGTATCGGATCTGCCTTGAAACACATGTGAGCAGCATCCCTATTATTCATTATTTGATGTAATTCAGTTGTCAGCCGTGGAGCAGGAGATTTTCTTACGGACTGTGCGTACTAGTGCATGTTTGTCATAGAGGGCAGTGAGTTTATCACCAAATTCAACAATTTTGTCGTCAATTGTAGGTTCTCTGATTATTTGATGCCATGATATTTCTCAGCAATCGGCTGTTAGAGCATCAAGATCAATACATTTCATGTTCCTACTTGCTATGTAACGCGATTTGATGCACAGAGTGGGCCAGGAATATTACATCATGTGCTGAGAGGTCTGGGGCCGAGGTTTGACCAACATCTCTTACTCCGTCAGCCTTTTTCGTTGCGATTACGTCTATAAGAGTATGACTGTGCGCCGTATGGTGTGTAGATTGTAATGGAAGAATGTTCATGCTATTGCAACTTAACAATCTTCTTAGGTTTATTGCGGAGGGAGTGCCTCTTAGCAGGTCTATGTTCATGTCCTCCATTGCGATGACATGTTCGTTTTGACACTGAAGTGAAAGTAATTCCGACTGAAAGGAACTCATTCAGCTTATTTTCGATTATGTATGGCTCTGTAATTCAATCGCCAATAACGGACTTCGCTAATATTAAGCAGTCGGCCAGTTTGTGTGGGTCCGAAAATACTAGCGAGCCGCTTAGCCCGAAGTCGGAGCGGGAGAGCGCGATCGGCGTTGAATTTAGTAGGGCAAATAGTCCGAAATCAAGCAAGGGAGATGAATCTAGAGGAGAGATGATGTCGCAATTAATGCAAATGATAAGAGGACTGGGATCCAAAATATGGGTGACGTAAATTTAAAAATTGTTTCTGTTAAAACCGATATGGGTGACGTAAATTTACAGATTGATTCGGTTCAATCCGAAATGTCTTCGGTTGTGAAAGACGAAGTAGGTAAAATTGCTATTGGAATCTAGCATTTGATAGACGGAAAATTAAAAACCATCAGGGATGAAATAGGCAATATTTCTGATGAAGTTGGAATACTTAACTGTAAGGTAGATTAAGCCGAGAAAAATTTCAGTGATAAGGTGGAGAAGTTTCAGGCAGATCTGGGAGGCAACTTAAGAAATTGTATGAGTAGGGAAGATGCTCTAATGGCTGAGACGACAGGCTATTCGTAACTTATCCGTTCGAATAGGGAAAGGGGAGAAAGAAGTGAATAAAATAAACGAACAAGTAGAATCTGGCATTAAAATTGAAAATGGTGAAGTTAAAAAGCAAATCAATGAAATAAAAAGCGAGTTGAATTCTTTAGCTGCACATCAAACCTCGATAGTGATCAGTGTTCCGTGGATCTACTCGGGAACGGTCAAATGTTTTGGAGACAGCCGGAAGTATCACCCAGTAAATTTTCTAGCAGCATTCAGGGATGGTCTTGTAAGAGGAATGTCCGACGAGGCGAACATAAAATTCGTGAAAAGACTTTTGGAAGGTGAGCCGCAATCGTGGGCAAATATACACAGTGATACGTTCACTACCTACTAAATATTTGAAAGCAGTTTTCTGAACAATTTCTGGAGTGAAGCGAAGCAAACGCGACTCCAAAATGAGTTTCTGAACGGGCCAACATTTAAATTCGGAAATGGGTCGATGCGACAATTTTGTAAACGTGAGCTTGCGAGATTAATGCATGTGAAACGTACATTGGGAGTGCTTACTGAAATTACGACGCTGAAAAGGCGATTACCGAAAAATTTGCAGTGAGATCTAGTGCACAGTCGTAGCAAGTCAATGTACGAATTTTTTGAGTTTGTAGAAAAATTAGAACGAGCATTGAAATTTAAAGCGCCAAGTCAGCAGGCAAATAGTTTTCAGGGTGTGAATCATGATTACACTCCGAGTAATTACTATGAAAGACATCCCAGAAGGTATCAACGGAGCGCAAACAGCAGTTTTGATAAGGAAAACTGTTACAGGAACTCATACAATGATAAATTGGAACGGATACTTTCGTGACAGGGACCGACACCAAGAACGTAGATTTGAGGGACCGGCACCTGGCGAAATGAACCAGCGTAATGGGAAATCGGGAAACTAAGTTTCGCCGCATCTCAGGTCCGGAGATGGCAAAATAAACAGGCGATGAATAGAACGCGAGTAAACGGAAATGTGTTAGGTGTTAATAAATCGGCAGAAAGGTGTCAGAATTTTGAAATAAAATTAGTAAGAGATGAGAATCAAATAGGTAAATTTTCAAATCAGATAGTACATAAAAGGCGTAATCCTAAGATAATGAAAGATAATGATAAAGGCGATGACGACGATTTAGGGCTAAATGATTTGTTTTATGAATGTGAGACAAAAGAGTGTGTGAATGTAAATACAATGAAAGATTCTATGTGCCAAAAGGAGACTGAGGTGGAGCTGAATTTGCTGGAGTTAGATGGTATACAAAATTTTAAAGAGGTACTAACCAGCGGTAACAATTACAGTGATGAAGGTGATGATGTTTCAGGCGATTTTGTGACGGCGAAAGTTGTTAAGGAGGTTAATAAGGGCGGCGTAGCATTAGTCTAGTCAGCTCTTGATGAATTTGTGTGTGTATCGGCGGATATTTGTGAATTACTTTTGAAGGAAGGTAGTAATGATGTTTTATGTGCAGAAGTTACGAAAGTTAAAGCTGTTGGTATTGATACTTCAGAGGAAGATATCTGTGTGTATCCTTCTGCTAATGGAGGTGAACCCGAAAGACTGGGTGGATCTGTGGATCTTGAATGTTTGTTTAAGAATGAATGAGGATCTCAATTTGATGTGCGATCTGTAATTAATGTAGCGCAGGAGCGTGTAGGGGAGGAAATGGTATTATGCTCAGGTTTAAATCAAAACGCAGCGGAATTTAATGACACTGTTGATTATGAAATTGTACGATGCTGTTGCTGTAATTTATGTGATGCAACGGCAGAAGATGGTGAAACTATGAACGGTTCTAATATTGGTGATTTTTCAACGGAGGTACATTAGGTTTTATGTAGCCAGTTGTATGATGTATCAGCGGCTGTTGAAAGTGGTGTTTGTAAAGACGTGGAAGTAAAAAGTAATGCTTTATTTCGTGATAATGATGTTGTAGCTACTAATGTCGATAATTTTAAGGGAGAATAAAGTAAGTTTGATTCTAATATAGATACTGATATTTGGACAGAATGGTATCTTAATCCTTTCGGTCACGAACTTTTTTTTATGAAAGAAAATCATGGCTTTGCTGTCCAGTTCTTCGAAATAAATTATGATTTTTCAGATGTATAAAATATACCGCTGTGCCCCACTGTGGGTGATACTACGAGTCCCCAAATGAGGACATTGTGCTAAGTTGGTGCAGTGTAAGTCGAAAAGTAGAAGTGCTTTATTTGATTTTATTCCACCAAAATACATAAATGACACAAAGCTTACATAATGATTATACGCATAAACTATGATTTTTACACTTGTGAAGAATGATAAAGAAACAATTTTTTTCCATCCAGACATAAGTGAATGTTAAATTTTACGGGGGCAGTTCAATAAGTAATGCAACACATTTTTTTTCTGAAACAGGGGTTGTTTTATTCAGCATTGAAATACACCAGGTTATTCCCCAATCTTTTAGCTGCACAACACTATTTTTCAACGTAATCTCCATTCAATGCTACGGCCTTACGCCACCTTGAAATGAGGGCCTGTATGCCTGCACGGTACCATTCCACTGGTCGATGTCGGAGCCAACGTCGTACTGCATCAATAACTTCTTCATCATCCGCGTAGTGCCTCCCACGGATTGCGTCCTTCATTGGGCCAAACATATGGAAATCCGACGGTGCGAGATCGGGGCTGTAGGGTGCATGAGGAAGAACAGTCCACTGAAGTTTTGTGAGCTCCTCTCGGGTGCGAAGACTTGTGTGAGGTCTTGCGTTGTCATGAAGAAGGAGAAGTTCGTTCAGACTTTTGTGCCTACGAACACGCTGAAGTCGTTTCTTCAATTTCTGAAGAGTAGCACAATACACTTCAGAGTTGATCGTTTGACCATGGGGAAGGACATCGAACAGAATAACCCCTTCAGCGTCCCAGAAGACTGTAACCATGACTTTACCGGCTGAGGGTATGGCTTTAAACTTTTTCTTGGTAGGGGAGTGGGTTTGACGCCACTCCATTGATTGCCGTTTTGTTTCAGGTTCGAAGTGATGAACCCATGTTTCATCGCCTGTAACAATCTTTGACAAGAAATTGTCACCCTCAGTCACATGACGAGCAAGCAATTCCGCACAGATGGTTCTCCTTTGCTCTTTATGGTGTTCGGTTAGACAACGAGGGACCCAGCGGGAACAAACCTTTGAATATCCCAACTGGTGAACAATTGTGACAGCACTACCAACAGAGATGTCAAGTTGAGCACTGAGTTGTTTGATGGTGATCCGTCGATCATCTCGAACGAGTGTGTTCGCACGCTCCGCCATTGCAGGAGTCACAGCTGTGCACGGCCGGCCCGCACACGGGAGATCAGACAGTCTTGCTTGACCTTGCGGCGATGATGACACACGCTTTGCCCAACGACTCACCGTGCTTTTGTCCACTGCCAGATCACCGTAGACATTCTGCAAGCGCCTATGAATATCTGAGATGCCCTGGTTTTCCGCCAAAAGAAACTCGATCACTGCCCGTTGTTTGCAACGCACATCCGTTACAGACGCCATTTTAACAGCTCCGTACAGCGCTGCCACCTGTCGGAAGTCAATGTAACTATACGAGACGAAGCGGGAATGTTTGAAAATATTCCACAAGAAATTTCCGGATTTTTCAACCAAAATTGGCCGAGAAAAAAATGTGTTGCATTACTTATTGAACTGCCCTCGTACGCAATAAATTTTGGTTTTGCCTTTTCAACCCGGTTTCTTGCACCTGTCAAATGATGCCCAACGTTGTCCAAACGAACTTCAGCTTCTGGACGAACTTCCGCATTGGCTCGTTTTGAAGTACTTGAACCCTCACTAGTGGAACGCCCCTTTTTCCAGGCAGCTGACTTATCTATTTTTGTCAGTACTTTGGTCACACTTGCCCTCAAGTGAAGCAAATCAGTGCTCTTATTTTTAGGAGCACCTAATTCTGATGCGTTTTTCTTGTACCCAATCCATACATTTGCACATGCAATATCAGTTGCATGTGCAAACATGTGTCCACTTTCAGGTTGCAAAACTGGCTATAAACTATCGAAAATGGCTGTCTAAAGTCTTGTTCGGTTTCAAAAGCAGCTAACTGCGTGTTATCTTTGTGTGCAAAGCCTGCTTAATTCCCAATAGGTGTGGCTGTGGCCCTACAATGTCCGGATACAAATCACGTGAACAGACATCAGACTTACCTATCTGGACATTCAAAGCTTCCTTTCAGTCTGTTACGATTAGCATGGATATTTTTCTTATTCAGCTTTGAGTTGGCTGTGCTGTACGCAACAATAGCATTCTTGCCGCCAATGCATTGCCGTTTGGATGGGACGAGTGTTCCGTGATTATCTCAGTGTCACTTATTATGCAGTTAGCGGGCTATGCGTCTAGGGTACTCAGCTCACAATATACCGTATGATATAAAACGTCCAACATTACCTTTATCATTGTCCTCTTGTTCAAAATTTTTGCCAGGATCATCGGATAGAACGTCAATTTCTGATAAATTAAGGAGCTCTATAACTTTTTCTGTAAGTGGTCTTCACCTATCTTGGACACGGGGCATTGTGAAATCACCGTAAGATGACTAAAAAGACAGCGAAATAATGTCCTAAATTTCTATGCTATTACGATCTTTCAATCACAATGTCCTCATTTGGAGACATGTATAAAGTTATAAATATGTCACTTACCTTTCGTTCTGTAAGACTCCTTTAGTTTTCACCTTCAAGAATGCACCTCTCTACGCACAAATAGTTTTTTTTACCTGAAGTCAGAAGATATTAACCAGCTGATGAGAAGTACAAATAGTACTGGGAAGCGTCCATGTTACTGTGCACATTCAGGTTTGTTTTGTGGTTCCACTGATTGACAGGAGATGTCGACACTGTTCTCAAATAGACTCTCTGCTTGTGACAATATGAGGACAACAATTACAAATGGTAAAAATTAACGAATTTTATCGTACTAAGCGTTTATTTTGTATGTTCTTGTATGAGAACACCATGACTGAAAGGGTTAAGGAGGAATGTCATTTTACTGTAACCGATTGGCGATTGTACGGTAGAACATTACAATCGTTATTGCCTCATTTGTGGACTCGAGAGAAGTTTAAGACATCGAGAGGTCTAGAAGGGATAAAAAATGAAATTGGGGCAAAAGAAGCATTTAATGAATTATTTTGGGACGAGTACGAAATTGAGGGGTGGACCGAACGTAATGTGTGTACTCTACAGATGGAAGATGGTGGTGGTTAGTGTTTAACGTCCCATCGACAACGAGGTCATTAGAGACGGAGCGCAAGCTCGGGTTAGGGAAGGATTGGCAAGGAAATCGGCCGTGCCCTTTCAAAGGAACCATCCCGGCATTTGCCTGAAACGATTTAGGGAAATCACGGAAAACCTAAATCAGGATGGCCGGAGACGGGATTGAACCGTCGTCCTCCCGAATGCGAGTCCAGTGTGCTAACCACTGCGCCACCTCGCTCGGTACAGATGGAAGAGAAGGACCGAGACATAGAGAATAATTTATTGAGGAAACAGTGTTTAGAGCGAAAAGAAATGATTCATGTATAGCCTATCACTGAAATTAAAGTAAATGAAGAGAAATTAGACGCGGTGCTCGATTCTGGAACTAATGTGTCGGAAGGTTTTGTACATAGGGTAAAGAAGAAGAAATTAGTACTACTACCTGTAAATAGTGTAAAAATTAAACCGGCAGTTGGCGGTTTAAGTAAGCCGATAAGGCAAGAAGTGCTCTTGGAATTCAAGTGCTAGGAGGATCATTTCAGTATTATAGGATGTTTTGTAGTGAATGGACTTGTAAAAATGTGGTAGTAGGAACAGATTTCTTATGTAAATATAAAATTCGCTTCACTGCGTGGGAAGGTGCTTGGATTTTGGAATTGAGGGTGAAAAAAGGGAAGTAAAATTTAAGAATCTTTTGACAGGGGACAACCAGGTTGCACACATCATAATTACACATAGTTGGGATGAAGAGAACAATATGTGTGACAAGATAAAGGAAACGGTAGAAGCAGTAGAAGGTAGAGAAAAAGGAGTTATGTGAATAGTTGTGCCGTTATGAGGACATATTTTCTGATCGTCCCGGTAAAGTAACAGACTTCGAATACTCCATTAAAGTGAAGACGCACGAGCCGATTAAGTGCAAGCCTTATATAATTCCTATTGCTGATCAGGAAGGCGTCAGGGCCAGGTTAAGGCAAATGCTAGAATGGGATACCATAGAGCAGTGTAGGAGCGATTATAGTAATCCCATTGTAATTGTAAAGAAAAAGGACAAATCGGTTAGAATCGTGTTAGACATGTGTAAGATAAGATAATTGGAGAGAACTCGACCAGCCTGGTAATATGGAGGAACTGCTGCAAAACTTCAAGAACATGAAATTGATGTCTAGTGTTGACTTGACCTCAGAATTTTGGCAAATCCCAATGGCAGAAGAAAGCAGACGTTACACAGCTTTCTTATTCGAAGGACGCAGCTACCGGTTTAATGTTGACCGTTCGGCCTCACGATTCCAGCGGCAGTATTTGTGAGAGCGCTAAGCCATGTCTTAGGAGAACGCTTAATGAGCAAGTTGGTGATCTATGTTGACAATATTTTAAAAGCGACGGAATCCTGGTACGAACACTGCAAGTTGCTTGAGGAAGTGGTTTTGGCTTTAAGACGAGGAGGGGTGACGTTAAGGATTGCCAAATGAGAATTTGTCCGATCGGATTCAGTTTCTAGGACTCACTGTTACATCTGAGGGAATTTTACCGAGTACCGAGACACTAAAATCACTCACAGATTTAAAAGGCCAACCAACAGAAAAAAATGTTGAAATGTGTGTGAAATCTTATGGGACTTAACTGCTAAGGTCATCAGTCCCTAAGATTACACACTACTTAACCAAAGTTATCCTAAGGACAAACACACACACACCCATGCCCGAGGGAGGACTCGGACCTCCGCCGGGACCAGCCGCACAGTCCATGACTGCAGCGCCGAGACTGCTCGGCTAATCCCGCGCGGCCAACCAACAGCAAGCAATTAAAATCATACCTCGGATTATGTGGGTGTTACCGAAACTTCTTGGGGGATGGAGGAATGAATAACCCAAATTTATGTAAATTATTAAAGATAAACGCATCATGGAAACATACCGAGGAATGTGAATAGTAATTTCAGAACATAAGGGATAAACTGCGTGCGAGCAAGATGCTCTATTATCCCGACATGACACTTCCATTCTGTTTGCCGTCGGACACTTCAGATTATGAGATAGGCTGCGAAATCTTCCAAGGAAAACAAATCGACGGGAAGATAGAACATGGGAGTGTGGCTTTCGCCAGCCGCATGCTCAACAAATACGAACGCGGATACAGCATATCAGAGATTGAGCTACTCGCAGTCATGTACGGATTCAAAAAGTTCCGTATGTATTTTGAAGGCAAAGAGGTAATAGTGCTATCCTACCATGAGCCCCTTAGCTTCCTGCAAGACTGTAGGATACTAAACGACCGTTTGATGCGCTGTCAATATTCATCCAGCAATTTAGTTACCAGATACGCCACATTAAAGGGACCGAGAATTATACTGCCGATGCTCTGTCGCGGCTGCCAGTTGGAGAGAAAGACGATGAAGCGGAGGAGACAAGGAACGAATTTCAACTGCTATACATAAAAGGAGTACCAGGAAAAAAGGAAATTCGTGCAGTCTGCAGGGATATGCGAAGAGCTCAAAATGATTACCCTGAACTGAAGAATATCAAATCAACTGATAGATTACGTCCATATAAGCCACGGTCATTACGTCATACAAGGGGAAATGCAAAGTACAATACCGACCAAGGTAGGAGAGATACTGGTGGTTGACAATTTTGGCCCACTGCGCACAGAACATGGTGGTGTGAAGTACATATTTGTTGTTGTGGACCTCTTTTCAAAATTTATTAAACTTTATCCGATACGGAAAGCTAACAGCAAGACACTGATAGCCAAATTAGAAAAGGATTTCTTTAAAAATGTAATCAAACCAGAAAGTCTATTATCTGACAACGGATCTCAGTTTATATCAAACGTTTGGAACAAATTTATGAACGACCAGGATATAAAACACATTAAAATATCCGTGTACCACCCGGCGAGTAGCCCTTGCGAGCGGTATATGCGAGAAGTTGGACGAATGTGTCGGACTTACGCGAGTGATACACATTCAAAGTAGGTGGAATACGTACGTCCTTTTGAGGACGTTCTAAACAGCTTGAAAAGTAACGCAACTGGATATTCACCCTTGGAGGTGAAGATGGGAGTCAAGCCTAAATTTCTACTAACGGAAATTGCAGAGTTCCCGCAGCGCGTAGCTGAGTCGGCCGCTGAGAGGGAGCAGACGGTAAAATCCCGTATGGAGAAGTTGGCAGCGGAAAGGAAGAAACGGCATGTAGGGAGGTACAAACCAATTAAATACAAAATAGGAGACAACGTCCTAGTACATACGAAAGAAAGGACCAGCGAAGTGGATGGAGAAATAAAAAAGTTGTTTGAGCTGTACTATGGCCCATTTGTAGTGGCAGAATGTCCGCACGCTAATTCCTACCGCCTCAAATACCCTGTTTCAGGAATACTTCGAGGATTAAGAAATGTGACAGAATTGAGACTGTACATTGAGAAGAGGAATGTAGGCTAAGAAATAAGTGTATCTGTGTTTATCTTTATTTGGAGGGGTAATTTGCTACGTTTTATTTCAGGATTTATTGTAGCTTCTTTGTTGTTTCGTTGCATAAGGATTTTTTTTTTGGAGGGGGGGCGAAAGGTCTGTGTAGTTATAAAGAAATAGTTTAGACGCACATTTGGGTGCGAGCAGGCCAGAGAACTCAATTACTTGGTGAACGGTACCATGTCAAATATCAGTGCACAGTATGCATATAAATTAGGTTTTGGGGGGTATATAAGGTATGTTTGTGCTAGACTGGTTTTATTTTAGTTGCAATTTCCAAATTATACGTTATGGTCACGCCAATTTGGGTGCATGAAGATCGGAGAAATTTGGAAAATGAAAATTAATCATGCTTACTTAGGAAGACAGATGTATGTTTATCTACTTATATGACACTATTTGGGAGAATAATTTATTGTTGTATGGAGTAACGATTTGTGTACGCAGCTTCACTGCACGGAATTAAACGAGGGCTGATATTTGTTCATATTCGTTGTTAGTTTTGAGTCGAAGGGAGTTACTTAAATTAAAAGAAAATATTAATGTACCGATGAAGTCGACTGGGAATCTGTCTCTAGTGGGACTTGAATAACGTGTCAGAATCATTGAAGAATTTACGAGCATCTTACAAACGCTGTAAATCAATTGTTTACTGTGCATTTTAGATCTATTTGCATCGATTCCACGGGGGGAAACGTTGAGTGCAGATCATGGGTGGTTTCGGAAACTGTTTGTTGTCTGGTATCTACACCCGATTCGAATTTCAACAGATTTGTTCCCGAAAAACGTTGGCGATGGAATGCAGAGCCATATAGAATTTTGGTGGTGTTCTTGGCACCGAATCTGTGGAGCGCCGCTGCAGACTTCGTTGTGACAAAAAGGTTCTGGGAAAGTGAGCGCAGTGGCGCTGATATTTCTGCGGCATTTCAATAGACAGTCGATTTTGATAAATGTATAGTTTTGTTTGGCATCTAATTAACATGCTGCAGTTCATAATTTATGTTAGATATAAGTTTCTTTAAATTTAAAGCGTGCTGCATCAACACCGCTATAAATAATTACACTATTGATCTGGCGCTTACGATATTTATGTCATTTGTAAGTAGGCTGTTTAGGTTCTTATATTGGTAACGCCGCCGCCACGTAGCGCTCTCTGTATGAAAATCACTGGCTGTGCTGTGTGCAGTCTGTGGCTAGTTAGCATTGTTGTCTGCCATTGTAGTGTTGGGCAGCTGGATGGTAACAGCGCGTAGCATTGCGCAGTAGGAGGTGAGCCGCCAGCAGTGGTGGATGTGGGGAGAGAAATGGCGGAGATTTGAAATTTGGATGGCATATATAATATGATTATTAAGGTAAATACATTGTTTGTTCTCTATTAAAATCTTTCATTTGCTAACTATGCCTATCAGTAGTTAGTGCCTTCAGTAGTTTGAATCTTTTATTTAGCTTGCAGTAGTGGCGCTCGCTGTATTGCAGTAGTTCGAGTAACGAAGATTTTTGGTGAGGTAAGTGATTTGTGAAAGGTACAGGTTAATGTTAGTCAGGGCCATTCCTTTGTAGGGATTTCTGAAAGTCAGATTGCGTTGCGCTAAAAAATATTGTGTGTCAGTTTAAGCACAGTATTGTATAATTTTTCAAAGGGGACGTTTCACATTGCATCATGAATTTGTGTTTTATAAATTTGGGTGCTAATTCCTAACGTATATGGCACGCCATCATGTTATGAAGTGGAGGTACAGTTAACGAGGATTTCACTCTCATTTAAGTATATGGCCGAAAGAGTCAGCCTACGGGAATTGTGAAACGAATCCTGTCGTCCAGGACCACAAAGGGCGCAGATTCACCACGTGATGGGGAAATTCGCAGGTGCCTATTGTGCTGTAGAGTGTGAGTGAGACAGACGAGAACCTACGTCTTAGGGAAACCCTGTAGAAGCCATTTGTGGCCAGAGAGACGTAGAAGTGTTAAATATGGTGGACCTATGGTCGGCCATAAAGGGGAAACATTTATGAAAACTATTTAAATCTGTTGCAATGTAGGGAGAGAAGCCACAGTAATTTTAATCTACCATCCTTCATAAATTGTCATGGTGATCCCAATAAAACTTTAATATTAATCATATCTGTGATAGTTTCGGATCAACTGTTAAAGTGAAAGTAACAAGTTTTGTGCAATTTTGTCATATGTTGACATGATGGAGAGCGTGGCTGTCGTTTGAAGACAAATGTTGGTGTTAGGACAGCAACCAGCCACAAATTTACTTTCAGTTCTTTTATTCAAAGGGTACCGTTACCGGTTTCAAATCGTTTTGATTGATCCTCAGACGGTTTACACGCTTTCTTTATGACATGTGGTATGTTTTTTACAGATTAATTGTCCTAAAATATAAATAATACATAATTATAAACACAGCACACACAGATGGTTGCGTTACAAATTTTCGTTGCATGTGACTTACGTGAAACGTCGGTTTGGAGTGTTTGTTTCCATAACATTCATCCAACAGATGTAAATGCATTCCCACTGTATTCTTATTGTTGCACACGTAAATTGTTCTCACTAAACACTTTAGATTTGTCACTAAGAAGATTTCTACCACGCACCACATGTTTTTATACATACAAAGAGCTTACAAACATATGAGTATCACAGATGCTATAATATATCGTAACATTTGACGATGAAGTTCTATGTTTGGAAAGGAACATATATTCATTTACGCAACTATAACGCCTTATACACTAGTACAGAGACATTGAATTTTTGAATTAATATTGTTAAATTAATTATAAAATAGTATATTATTTAATTACATTTAGCACCGTGAGAATCATAGTAACATATAAATTTGCTACTTGATCTGCAGATAGGTGTACTTATTTGCTTTGGAGGCTGGAAAGTAATTTTTGGAAATTTTTCAGGAAAAGGGTGTTAGCTAACTCTGTTTGTTCGTTAAGGATATAGTCTGGGGTGCTGTTTGTGTGTGTGTGTGTGTGTGTGTGTGTGTGTGTGTGTGTGTGTATTACTAATTCCTCTAATATATTCATAGTGGCTCCTTTTTTCGCTAGATGCAAAATTTTTAAGTTGTCCTCAATGTTTTCCACTGAATGGTTTTCAAGTTACCAAGTCTTAAAGCATCAATATGTTCTTCGTACCTAATTTCAAAACTTCTTCCTGTCTGTCCGATGTAGAATTTTTAGTATGTATCACAAATGGTTCAGGTGGCTCTGAGCACTATGGGACTTAACTTCTAAGGCCATCAGTCCCCTAGAACTTAGAACTACTTAAACCTAACTAACCTAAGGACATCACAAACATCCATGCCCGAGGCAGGATTCGAACCTGCGACCGTAGCGGCCGCGCGGTTCCAGACTGTAGCGCCTTTAACCGCTTGGCCACCACGGCCGGCGTATGTATCACATTTTAGTTCGTATATTCCTGATTTACGGTAGGGACTCTTGGAGGTATTTACGTCATGGATTACTTTTTGTTGTAATTTATTATTTGTGGAAAAGGTAATTGTGATATTTTTCTTCTTTTTAAATAAATAAATATAATTAAAACAGTTGATCATAATAATGGATATAAACCCACAATAATAGAAAAACTCCACAACAAAATGCAGACAAAAACCACAGATCCACTTCACAGCAGTCACTTCAAGCCAAATCAGTGTGCCATTGAAGCCAAACCTAAATATGCTACTCTCCCATACATAGGCCCACTTTCACACCAAATAGCAAACATATTTAAAGATGCTAAATGTAATTAAATAATATACTATTTTACCTACACAGTTGCGTAAATGAATATATGATCCTTTCCAAACATAGGACATCATCGTCAAATGTTACGATATATCATAGCATCTGTGATACTCATATGTTTGTAAGCTCTTTGTATGTATCAAAACATGTGGTGCGTGGTAGAAATCTTCTCATTGACAAATATAGAGTGTTTAGTGAGAACAATTTACGTGTGCAACAACGCGAATGCAGTGGGAATGCATTTACATCTGTTGGACGAATGTTATGGAAACAAACACTCCAAACCGACGTTTCACGTACGTCACATGCAACGAAAATCTGTAACGCAACCATATGTGTGTGGCGTGTTTATTATCATGTATTATATATATTTTAGGGCAATTAATCTGTATAAAACACTCCACATGTCATAAAGAAAGCGTGTAAACCGTCTGAGGATCAATCACAACGCCGGCCGGAGTGGCCGTGCCGTTCTAGGCGCTACAGTATGGAACCGAGCTACGGTCGCAGGTTCGAATCCTGACTCGGGCATGGATGTGTGTGATGTCCTTAGGTTAGTTAGGTTTAATTAGTTCTATGTTCTAGGCGACTGATGACCTCAGAAGTTAAGTCGCATAGTGCTCAGAGCCAATCACAACGATTCGAAACCGGTAACAGTACCCTTTGAATAAAGGAACTGAAAGTAAATTTGTGGCTGATTGCTGTCCTAACACCATCAACAAGTTGTGTAACAAAGACCTGAACGCTAAAATCTGAACGCTATAGTCGATCTTAACGATCGACAGTTTATATAGATGCACATCATTAAAATGATGAATGTTCTAAATATCAACTCTGTAACTTTATGTGTTTAAAATATATAGTAAATTTAAATTATCAGTATTATCAGTTAAGCATCAGATCATCATTTCCTCCACACAAAATACATTGAACGATGACAGCATGACACGTTATTGAATCATTAGGTAATAGAATATTTGTTGTTAAATGTAGTGCATAATAGTTACTTTTGTACTTTCTTTATTTATCAGAAAGCCCATTGGTGCAAGGCTATTCAAAGTTAGGAAGTAAATTGTATTGGTTTTATGTATAAGAATCTAACAGTGGAAATTATTGTTACATTATTTAGAATGTGAAAGAGGTCAAGCTTTGATTATTTAAATTTGTTAAAATGTAAAATAATGTAGAACAATCTGTAGCCAATCAGATGAATGGCTTCAGGAAAGGGAACTGCACTAGTCTGAATGAATATGTACGGCGCGCGGGAAGTGCGGCCGGGGACGGGCAGAGGTGTCGTATCGTGGGGCTAAGTTACTGAGCGGTGAGCAGCCACGCGCCTGGTAGTAACTCTTAACTTTTCGTGTAAATGTCGAGGTAGAGTATTGGACTTGTGTTTCGCGATGAGATTGTGATTGATCGAGCTGTGTCAAATGGATATGCGCTCGAGTGTAATAGTAATTCTAAATACTCCCACTTTCGCTATTAGCTTTCTTTCTGAAGAAACATTATTCTAACCAAACCGCAACTGTTTGGCCTACATCATTTATGGGTGGTTAATTTAGTTCCAGATATTATTATTATTGTCATTATATGTTACATTAACTTTGTTTCATACAATTTCGCATACTTTCCATCAGCCAGGCAATTTAACTAAAGGGTCGCCAGTGTCTTATTTAGGGCTTGTAATGCGACACGTGCGGTTCAACCCCTAGACGAGTTTGAGGTAAGACATTTCGACGAAGAGGAACCGCATGTGAGCCCGAACATCTCTGAGATGTTAGCTCGCGAGCTGTTGTATAAAGTAAGATCGCGAAGCTAGAAAATTGTAGCTATGTACTGGAAGACCTTGCAGAGTGTCGACGCTTGGTGTAGGGAGTGGCAACTGATCCTCAACATAAACAAATGGAACATACTGTGAATACATAAAAAGAAATATACATTACTATATGATTACTAAATTGCAGAACAATCACTGTAAGCAGTTACTTCCATAAAATATCTAAGAGTGTACGTACAAAGCAATTGGATGTTGAAAGTTTGGAAATTTGTGGTGAGTTCCTATGGTACCAACCTGCTAAGGTCATCGGTCCCTAGGCTTACATACTACTTAATCTAACTTAGCTAACTTACGCTAAGGACAACCCTCGCAGCCATTCCCCAGGGAGGACTCTAACCTCCGACGGGGGTAGCCACGCAAACTTAGACCGCACGGCTAGATTTGATGTGGAATGATGACATAAGATTAATCACGAGTGAGGCAGAAGCCAGACAGATTCGTAGTAAGAATCCTCAGGTTATGTAGTCCGTCAACAAAGGAAATAGCTTACAAAACACTCGTTCGACCGGTGCTCAAATGGCTCTGAGCACTATAGGACTTAACTGCTGAGGTCATCAGTCCCCTAGAACTTAGAACTACTTAAACCTGACTAACCTAAGGACATCACACACATGCATGCCCGAGGCAGGATTCGAACCTGCGACCGTAGCGGTCGCACTCCGGCCGGCACCGGTGCTCAAACATTGCTCGTAAGTATGGGATGCCTGTCAGGATTCATAGAGAATATCCAAAGAAGAGCAGCACTTTTCGTTGCAGGTTTATTTCGTAAGCGCGAAAGCGTCACGGAGATGCTCAGTCAATTCCAATGGCAGACGTTGCAAGAGAGGCGTTCTGCACCATTTTATGGTCTACTGTTAAAGTTCCGAGAGCGTACGTTCCTAGAAAAATGAACCAATGTATTGCTTCCTCTAACGTACATCTCGTGAAAAGACCACCACGATAAAATTAGAGACATTCGAGCTCTCACGGATGCATACCAGCAGTCGTACTTCACGCGAACCTTACGTGACTGGAACATGAAAAGAAGGGAGTGACAGCGGTACACATAGTATCCTCCGCCACACACCGTAAGGTGACTTGATGTCTGTACCATACTCGTAGATGTAGTGGCGAATTTGGGACTTCAGCGATCTTGCAGGGACCACATCTTCCTCCGTAGGCAGTGATATTACGAGGCCTTCAGCAGTTATTTTAAATCCTCCGCCTCGTTGCTTTTCGAATGCCCCTTATACTTTCAACTCAAATTCCTCACACAGAATAGAAAGTACTTACTTAAACATGGGCCCAGAAACACTTTATTTCCATGACAGAATTCAGTTTCTAAAACGCTATGTAGTACGTTCACTATGGGAAACACACAGGGACAGACTGTACCACCAAAACATATGAAACACTATTCTGTTAAATGTTCCATATGCCCTCTGGTTATGTCTGGTTGCCGGCCGCGGTGGCCGTGCGGTTCTGGCGCTGCAGTCCGGAACCGCGAGGCTGCTACGGTCGCAGGTTCGAATCCTGCCTCGGGCATGGGTGTGTGTGATGTCCTTAGGTTAGTTAGGTTTAAGTAGTTCTAAGTTCTAGGGGACTTATGACCTAAGATGTTGAGTCCCATAGTGCTCAGAGCCATTTTGAACCATTTATGTCTGGTTAAATTGTTATTCTTCGGCTCACCGGCCCAGTCTTGTGTTCCATTTCGGGGAAGACTATGCTGACATGCAGCTGACGTCATTCCGTATTATGACATGCAGCTAGCTGCATTGCTTTACTTGCACTGCAGTCTTACAAGCACTCGAAAGGAATGATCGGACGATAACAGAAAGCTAGGAACAGTCAGCTGCCCTGCTAATGGAAACACTGCTTCTTGTCAACGAAGAAATAGACGAGAAAGATCAACGTAGGTTACGAAAAATGTTATGAGAAGACTATAGAAAAAATAAACTTGCGTGCCCTTTCGCACATAATTTAAAGATTGAAGGAGAAAAATTTCCAGGACCAGACTGGATCCTTTCCGGGGTAATACGACCCTTATGCGACCAATTAGATATTCACTTGCATGAACAGCAAGGAAGGGTCCCTGCACTGTGGAAGAATGCTGCGGTGGTGACTACACTGATAAAGAAGCTATTGACATCTGACATAGTGTTTACTTCATCTAATATAGTTTTTATGATGATTTCAAATCTGAAAGCTGTTTTGCTATATCCCGTCAGATTGGGAAGGTATCGATATTTTTTTTTTTTTCGTGCAACACCGTTCATCAATTTTTTTATCCCCACGTTTTTAGTTCTCTCTCCTGCAACGGCATATAATATTTTCGTCGCCTGTGAAAATCGTTATATTTAAGGTATTACGTCAAAATATTTTCGATATCATATTATTAATCATTTTTTTTTTAATTTTATTTTCAGTTTAAGGTGATATTACAGTATGACGTCCAGAGGTTGCACATATTCAAGAGATGTGTTTTGCTTTGTGTGCAGCTGGTCACGCTGAACTGCTCGGTTCACGCCTTAAAGAATTTAATTTCCTTGCATCGTGCATACAACTTCACATTTTCGCCACAAATACGAAGAACTTGTGATATTCTTTGCCGTAAGTGACAATATTTGCTACTGTACGGGCGTTCAATGTCTCATGTCAAGCCTCGGGGTGGAACGCGACATTGAAGCATGGCGATAATTTATCGACTCGTCTAAAACATGTTTGAAAGCAGTATTATTACACAATGGAAATAAATATGTATCAATACCAGCTGGATATTCTACCGGCCTGAAAGAGACAAATGAAACTATGTCGCTACTTGTTGAAAAAATGCGCTATCACGAGTGTAAACGGTGTATCTGTGGTGATTTAAAAGTTATCACCATTCTCATGGGAATGCAGACAGGGTACAGCATGTGCTGTTTTATCTGCGAGTGAGACAGTAAAGACAAAAAGCACCACTGCATAAAGAAGAATTAGCCAATCAAATACAGAAGACAGTTAGGAAATAAAAATGTCCTTCGCCTGCCCATGACAAAGTTATCGTGTCACTGCTTCACATCCAGCTAGGGGGCATGAAAAATTTCGTGAAAGCACTAGACAAGGACTCATTTGTTTTTCGGTACTTGTGCAACAAGTTTCCATAGTTGATTTATGCGAAATTGAAAGAAGATGTCTTCGTGTGTCCACAAATAAGACACCCACTTTCAATATTTACTGAGTGTTACTGAAAGAAATGCATGGGTGGCATTTTTAAAAGTTTTAGCCAATTTCTACATCTACATCTACATGATTGTAGTCCAATTCACACTTAAGTGCGTGGCAGTGGGTTCGTCGAATCACTTTCACACTATTTCTCTACAATTCCACTGTGTAACAGTGCGCGGGGAAACGAACATTAAATCTTTGCGATGGAGCTCTATTTTTTGTTGTTTTACTACAGTGATCATTTATACCTGTTAAATGGGCGTCAGCAGAATATTCTCGCATTCGGAGAAGGATGCGAATTGAAATTTCGTGAAAACATCTTGCCGCAAACAAGTGATAGCCACCTCAACTCGCTTATCACATGCGTTTCACTCTCTCCCCTATTTCTCGATAATACAAAACGAGCTACTCTTCTTTGAACTTTGGTGTCCTCCGTTAATCCAATTTGTTAAGGATCCCATACTGCAGAGCAGGGGGCGGACAACCGTAGTGTAGGCAGTGTCTTTAGTAGACCTGTTGCATCATCTAAATGTTCTGAAAATAAATTGCAGTCTTTGGTTTGCCTTCCCCACAGCATTATCAATGAAATTGTTCCAATTTAAGATGTTCGTGATTGTAATTCCTAGGTATTTCGTTCAACTGACAGCCTTTACTTTTATTTGATTTATTTTGTAACCTAAATTTGATGGCTTTCTTTTCGTACTTATGTGGATGACCTCACACTTTCCCTTACTCAGAGCCAGCTGCCACTTGTCTAAATCATTTCACAATTGGTTTCGGTCTTTGATGATTTTACTAGACGGTAAATGACAGCATCCTCCGCAATCAGTCTAAGAGGGCTGATCAGATTGTCTCCTCAATCGTATATGTGGATTAAGAAAAGTGGAGGGTGTTGGGTTGGCTGAAGAGCCAACACAGTGTTACTAGAGGAGGCCGAAATGCACGCGTTTTAGCTCACGCAGGCTGGCGTGAGGAGGGAAGGACTATACTGACGTGAGGTCTGGAACATTACATGGAATTAGAATTCAGAAAGCGGACGTAGCTAGTTTCATACACTCCTGGAAATTGAAATAAGAACACCGTGAATTCATTGTCCCAGGAAGGGGAAACTTTATTGACACATTCCTGGGGTCAGATACATCACATGATCACACTGACAGAACCACAGGCACATAGACACAGGCAACAGAGCATGCACAATGTCGGCACTAGTACAGTGTATATCCACCTTTCGCAGCAATGCAGGCTGCTATTCTCCCATGGAGACGATCGTAGAGATGCTGGATGTAGTCCTGTGGAACGGCTTGCCATGCCATTTCCACCTGGCGCCTCAGTTGGACCAGCGTTCGTGCTGGACGTGCAGACCGCGTGAGACGACGCTTCATCCAGTCCCAAACATGCTCAATGGGGGACAGATCCGGAGATCTTGCTGGCCAGGGTAGTTGACTTACACCTTCTAGAGCACGTTGGGTGGCACGGGATACATGCGGACGTGCATTGTCCTGTTGGAACAACTAGTTCCCTTGCCGGTCTAGGAATGGTAGAACGATGGGTTCGATGACGGTTTGGATGTACCGTGCACTATTCAGTGTCCCCTCGACGATCACCAGTGGTGTACGGCCAGTGTAGGAGATCGCTCCCCACACCATGATGCCGGGTGTTGGCCCTGTGTGCCTCGGTCGTATGCAGTCCTGATTGTGGCGCTCACCTGCACGGCGCCAAACACGCATACGACCATCATTGGCACCAAGGCAGAAGCGACTCTCATCGCTGAAGACGACACGTCTCCATTCGTCCCTCCATTCACGCCTGTCGCGACACCACTGGAGGCGGGCTGCACGATGTTGGGGCGTGAGCGGAAGACGGCCTAACGGTGTGCGGGGCCGTAGCCCAGCTTCATGGAGACGGTTGCGAATGGTCCTCGCCGATACCCCAGGAGCAACAGTGTCCCTAATTTGCTGGGAAGTGGCGGTGCGGTCCCCTTCGGCACTGCGTAGGATCCTACGGTCTTGGCGTGCATCCGTGCGTCGCTGCGGTCCGGTCCCAGGTCGACGGGCACGTGCACCTTCCGCCGACCACTGGCGACAACATCGATGTACTGTGGAGACCTCACGCCCCACGTGTTGAGCAATTCGGCGGTACGTCCACCCGGCCTCCCGCATGCCCACTATACGCCCTCGCTCAAAGTCCGTCAACTGCACATACGGTTCACGTCCACGCTGTCGCGGCATGCTACCAGTGTTAAAGACTGCGATGGAGCTCCGTATGCCACGGCAAACTGGCTGACACTGACGGCGGCGGTGCACAAATGCTGCGCAGCTAGAGCCATTCGACGGCCAACACCGCGGTTCCTCGTGTGTCCGCTGTGCCGTGCGTGTGATCATTGCTTGTACAGCCCTCTCGCAGTGTCCGGAGCAAGTATGGGCGGTCTGACACACCGGTGTCAATGTGTTCTTTTTCCCATTTCCAGGAATGTATTTAACTTTAATCCATTAATGATTAACGCCGCTCTTGATGGTACATGATTCTCAATGTTATCTGTTCAGAAGACATATAGTAGCTGAATATGGCGCCTTGCTAGGTCGTAGCAAATGACGTAGCTGAAGGCTATGCTAAACTGTCGTCTCTGCAAATGAGGGCGTACGTAGCTAGTGAACCATCGCTAGCAAAGTCGGCTGTACAACTGGGGCGAGTGCTAGTGAGTCTCTCTAGACTAGACCTGCCGTGTGGCGACGCTCGGTCTGCAATCACTGATAGTGGCGACACGCGGGTCCGACGTATACTAACGGACCGCGGCCGATTTAAATGCTACCACCTAGCAAGTGTGGTGTCTGGCGGTGACTCCACATTCCTCCCCACGCAAATCGGCGTACGGTTGTGGTATAAGGCCTCCGTCCGCCGTGGGGAGGACCCCATGTTGACGTATGCGACGAGGTGGGGAGCTTAACAACAGGCGAGGCTGTGCCACCCGCGCCCTGCCATTCGCGGACCGCGGGGAGCTAGGGAACGCCTGAAAACCTACTCCAGGGTGTACGCCAACATGTGGTGTATGCGCCCGTAGACAGACAGGAAGGGCCGAAGGGTCGACCTCCATCGGGCCGGGGCACCCGACGGGCGAAGACGACATATGGTCCGGAGCGGGCAAGAGTTCCATGTCGGAGGACAACTGGTGACGGGGAGCGATCGGTGACGCGTGACCTAGGGAGGCGCCCGACGGCTGCAGCGACGCGTCCACTGCGGGCGTCGCCGGCGGGAGAACAGGTGGAGGCGGCAGAGCGTCGCCACGGGGCAAAATCGACGGCAACGTCGGTAACACCTGGGGCTGAGGCGAGCCAGTAGATGGGTCCCCGGGGCGCTGACCGGACGGCACCGTCGCTGAAAGCAGACGGCGAGCGGCAGATCCCGTGCGACGACAGGCGCAGCTGATTGAGATGCCGGCGCACCTCACCAGAGGCCCCCAAAACCAGATACAAAGCGCGTCCGAGGCAGCAAAGAATGCGTCCTTCGACCCAACGCCGTGAACCTCGATAGTGGCGGTAGTAGACAACGTCGCCTGGGGCAAAAGCAGGTGCCTGCCGCTGCATAGGAACAGGATGCGGCGGATGTAGTAAAGACATCAAGGTGCGATGAGGGCGACTGTGGAACAACTCAGCCGGCGAGCGACCATCTCGGGGCTGAGAGCAATACGAGGACAAAAAGAGCAATACGCGTCCTCCCGAGAATGCGACTCTTTCAACTTCAACATCTGTGACTTGAAAGTCCTGACCAATCGTTCAGCGGCACCGTTTGACTGTGGCGAAAACGGGGCGAACATCAGATGTTGAATACCATTGGCCTTGCAGAATGACTGAAATTCTGCGGACATGAATTGTGGGCCATTGTCGGAAACACTTGTCTGTGGAAGACCTTCAATGCAAAATATAGCAGATAACGCTTGGATGGTGGCAGCTGATGTGGAAGACATCCGGACAACAAGAGGAAAATTACTGAATGAAGCTATTACAACCAACCATCGAGCATTCCAGAATGGGCCAGCAAAATCGATGTGTAAGCATTTCCAAGGGAAAGTGGTTTTGGCCATGCAAAGAATTTCCGCCGTGGTGTTGATTGTTGTTCGGCACACACCATGCAAGAAGAGCACATATTCGTAATCTCGGCATCGATTCCGAACCAAGTACAGTGCTGACGAGCAAGTTGTTTCGTTCGCACTATACCCCAATGTCCTTGGTGGAGAAGCTTTAAGACAGAGGACTGTAACGAACGTGAGACCACGACACTGGACTGACCATTATCAGAACGCAACAGCAAAACACCACGTCTAACAAAAAGTCTCTCCTTGTGAGCAAAAAATCGGCGAGCCAACGGGTCCCCGATCCGTGACTTTGACAAGGGCTATTGGGTAGCAACAAAACGCAGAATGGTAGCAAGGACAGAGTCGACAGCTGTGGCTGTAGCTACATGACGAATATCAATCGGAAACGATTCGACCACGTCATCGGTTTCCGCATCAATGAACATGCAAGCAAGTTCAGAGGAATCGAATGCCCTATCCTCAGCAACAGGCAAACGGGACAACGCATTGGCGTTTCCGTGCTTAGCAGTGGACCGATACAAGATATCGTAGCGGTACTGCGAGAGGAAAATGAACCAGCGAATGAATTTCTGCGCTGTACGTGGAGGTACAGGCTTGTTCGGATGAAAAAGCGGTGTCAAAGGTTTGAGGTCTGTGATTATGGTAAAGTGACGACCATACAAGAAATCATGAAACTTTGTAACACTAAATACGAGAGCCAATGCTTCGTTCTCGATCTGAATAATATCTTTGCGCAGACGAGAGCAATTTGGACGCAAAGGCAATAGGGCGATCGTGCGATCCATCTTTGTGCGCAAGCACAGCACCGATCCCGAAACCCGATGCATCCACCATCAACAAAAGGGGCTTCCTGGGATCGAATGGCGTAAGGCAAGTATTGGAAAGCAACGCCGATTTCAACCGGCGAAAGGCGCGTTCGCATTCCGTCGTCCAGACGAACGGAACACCTTTACGGCGTAAGCGATGAAGCGGAGCTGAAATGGAAGAGGCATGCGGCACATATCGGTGATAACAGTTAATTTTTCCCAGCACACTCTGTAGCTGCTTCAAATTCTGCGGCGAAGGCAAGTCTTGTATCGCATGGAGGTTCGTGGGACTGGGATGTATGCCTTGGGCATTGAGTACATGGCCCAGGTATGGCAAGTCACGAGCAAAAAACACACATTTGTCCTTCCGTAATCGAAGAACATTATGTCACAAGACCTGAAATAATGTTCAGAGATTGGCTAAATGTTCTTCCGTCTTTCCGGAGATCACAATATCGTCCAGATAGTTTGCCGCAGTAGAGACCGACGCACAAACAGTTCGTGGATATTGATGAACCAATGCAGAGGCGGATGCACACCCGAATGGCAGTCGTTTGAATTGATACAATCCAAGATGCGTGTTAACCACCAAAAAGCGCTGGACTTCTTCGTCCACCGCTATTTGCAAGTACGCATCTGCTAGGTCCAACTTAGAAAAATATTTGACCAGGCACAGGTTGTCAAGAAGATCCTCGGGGCGGGGTTAAGGAAAAGTTGCAATCACTAGTTGTGGATTCACTGTTGCCTTGAAGTCCACACACACAGTCTCAATTTTCCCGAAGGTTTTGGCAAAATTACTAAGGGTGGTGCCCAGAGAGAAGCCTGTACACGTTCAATTATACCTTGTGATTCCAAATCGTGTAATGTTTCTGCGACCTCATCTCGCAATGTGTGGGGAACATTGCGCGCTCTGAAAAATTTCGGTTGCACATTTACTTTCAGTTCCAAATGTGCTTTATAGTTCTTAGCGCAACCGAGGCCCGGTGCAAAAAGTCTGCAAATTCTTCACATAGACGAGAAACACTGTCTGAAGGCACAGTCTGGTTCACTGACAGGACCTGATTTGCTATAGACAATTTAAACTGAAATAAATCGAAACCAAACAAGTTCACTGCAGAAGAAGAATGAAGGACGTAAAATGACAAGTTTTGTTTGTCCTTTGTATGTTGCAAGAAGGCTGCATTGTCCTAACACAGGGAGCTCTTGACCTGAATAGCTAGTTAACTTAACATTTGCGGCACGCAACGGAGGTGTGCCCAGCAGTTTGTAAGTCTCTTGATTGATCAGTGAAACTGTAGCTCTGGTATCGAGCTGGAATGGTATCACTTTGCCGTTAATGTCCAAGTCTACAAAAAGTTTATTGCCCTGCTGACTACAAGAGCGACTGTCTCGTGCAACGTGAACTGACACTGGTACAAAATCACTTGGGGCTTGACGGGAGTTCCGGCGAAGTCGATGCACACTATTTGTGGGACGAAAACAGTCACTGTTAGAGAGAGTGGCACTGGGCGGAGTGGAATGAACGACATGAATTTCCAAGGGCGAAGTGTTGCGCGCCGGTTTCCCTTGGTTCGATTCCGATTCTGGCACGAAGCAAAGGGCCTGGAATGGTTAGGAGTGTCTGATCTGAGCTTTTTCTGGCAAACACTCTGAACATGTCCTTTTTTATTACAGTAAAAGCAAATAGCTTGCCGTGACGGACAACTCTCACGCGAATGTTTAGTAGCACACCGCGGGCATGATTTGAGCACTTCATTTGCTTGCCGGCGCGGCACCCGTGGCTGAGTGCCTGGCGGCAGCGGCGCGGCCGGGCGCGAGGGCTGTTTACTGCTCCGTGCAGCTCGCCCAGAGGGCTGGCTAACCTGACACACGGCTGGCAAAGTTTCAAATGATTCCTAAGCAAAGTCAAGTGTGTCCTGCCGATTCAGTATGTCTATCACTTGTTGAAGGGAGGGATTGACTAGTTTCAAAATCTATTCCCTTATACGAACATCAGAAACATTCTGTGCAATTGCATCACGTACCATAGTATCTGAATATGGGAGTCCACATTGATACTCAAAAGCACAATCCCTAGTAAGGCCTTGCAAGGTTGCAACCTACTCCCAATTAGTCTGACCTGCCGTACGATTTGTACGAAAGAAGGTATACCGTTTCGTAACTACATTGACTGATTCTTTGAAATATGCATCTAATGCTGACAAAATTTCTTCACAGAACAGAGTTGCTACGTCGCGTCGGGGAAATAATTTGACTATCACATGGTAGGTGTCCACACCGACGGAAGACAAAAGAAAAGTCTGCCGCTCGTTACCTTGAATTCTGTAGGCGGCGAGATGAAATCCAAATTGGCGTGCAGCATCAAAAGGACGGAATGTCAGTGCAACTGCATGTTGTCGCTGCGTTAGCGGTGGAGCGGCGGCTGCCGCATCCATTTGCATTGCACGTTGACCCTGGACGAGCTGTCCAAGGGCATCCAGTAATGCCTACGTCTGCTGATTCTGTAAACGATAAAATTCAGACAGTACATCTGGAGATTGTGGCGAAGCCATGACATAATGAAATCAGGGCAGTATAGATAAGAACACCGTTTTTACACTCGTCTCCAATGTTGGGTTGGCTGAAGAGCCAACACTGTGTTACTAGAGAAGGCCGAAATGCACGTGTTTTAGCTCATGCAGGCTGGCGTGAGGAGGGAAGGACTATACTGACGTGAGGTCTGGAACATGACAAGGAATTAGAATTCAGAAAGCGGACGTAGCTAGTTTAATACTTAACTTTAATCCATTAATGATTAGCGTCGCTCTTGACGGTACATGATTCACAATGATATCTGTTCAGAAGACATATAGTAACTGAATATGGCACCTTGCTAGGTCGTAGCAAATGACGTAGCTGAATGCTATGCTAAACTGTCGTCTCTGCAAATGAGGGCGTATGTAGCCAGTGAACCATCGCTAGCAAAGTCGGCTGTCCAACTAGGGCGAGTGCTAGTGAGTCTCTCTAGACTAGACCTGCCATACTAACGGACCGCGGCCGATTTAAATGCTACCACCTAGCAAGTGTGGTGTCTGGCTGTGACACCACAGAGGGTCTGTAACACTTCCTTGGGTACCGCCAGATATCATTTCTGTTTTATTCGATGACATTCCGCCACTTGCTACGAACTGTAATCTTTCCGACGAAATTACAAATCCACTCGCTCAACTGAGATGATGCTCCAAAGCCTTGCAATCTTATTAGAAACCGATTGTGATGAACCGTATCAAAAGCCTTTGGAAAATCTTGAAATATGGAATCAATTTGAGATGTGCTCTCTATTACACTCATTACTTCGAGAGAATAAAGAGCTAGCTGTACTTCACATGTACAATTTATGAATCCGTTTTGACTGTGTGTCAACAGATCGTAGTTCTCGAGGTAGTTCATAATGTCAGAACATGATATACGTTCCAAAATCCTACTGCAAATAGACATCAGTGATACGGGTCTATTATTTATCGGTTTGCTCTTGTTTCTTTTCCGGGATATTGGTTTGACCTGTGCAACTTTCCAGTCCTTAGGTACGGATCTTTAGTCGAGCGAGCGGCTGTGTATGATCGTTAAGTACGGAATTATTACATCAGCGTCCGCCTGCTTACCTGGGTGGTAACGTGCTCGCTTCCCATGCAAGCGGGCCTGGGTTCAATTCCCGGCTGGATTGGAGATTTTCTCTGCTTGGGGACTGGGTATTGTGCTGTCCTCATCATCATTTCATCCTCATCATCGGCGCGCAAGTCGCCCAATGGGGCGTCGACTGAAATAAGACTTGCACTAGGCGGCCGAACTTCCCCGATAGGGCCTCCCGGCCAAAGATGCCATACGCTCATTTCGTTTCATTACATCAGTATTTTGTAAACGGAATCTAATCGCTATACAATGTGGACCGGAGGACTTGTCTTCATTTAGTGATTTAAGCTGCTTCATTACACCAAGGATATCTACTAAGTTATTTACATTGGCAGCAATTCCTTATTCGAATTCTGGAATATTTATTTAGTCTTCTTTTGTGAAGGAATTTCGGAAAACTGTACTTAGTGACTCTGCTTTGGTGACACTGCCATTGTTAATGTTATCTTCACTATCGCACAATGAAGGTATTGAATGAGTCTTCCCGCTGGTGCACATCACATAAGGCCACAATCTCTTTGGATTTTCTACCAGACTTCGAGACAGAGTTTCGTTGTGGGAACTATTAAAAGCATCTCACAATGAAGTTCGTGCTAAATTTCGAGCTTCTGTAAGGCTTCGCCAATCTTGGGGATGTTGCGTTCTTTCAAATGGGCGTGGTTTTTTCATTGCTTCTGCAACAGTGTTCTGACCTCTTTCGTGTGCCACTGAGGATCAGTTCCGTCTGTTATTAATAATATTTATTTCCTCTTAGGAATGTGTCAAGCGAATTTTTTAAATAGGTATATTTTGTGTTATAAATGAAACCTTCTCGCTACAAATTGATTTATTTTTTCCAGATGCATTTCTCCTTTTTCATTCTCTAAGGCATCTTCAGTGGGATCTATAACATTACCGATTTGTTATTTTTAGATTATCAAACAGTTCACGTCGCGTTCTGCTTTTATAGCGCCGGGTGAACTGTTTTTAATCTTTGCATTGATATATTTAGGTACAAGATCGTTCCATTTGCATATGTTTTTGAATTTTATGTGTTGTGTGGTTTTATGGATGTTCAGATGAAGTCTTCTGAATTTCTGGTACGTTGCAGCGAGAAGAAGTGATTTCATTTACAAACAAGTATTTCTGTGCTTGCTGCGGAAGATTGCCACACAAACAAACTTGTTATTCACGCCACGCCATGCATTTCCATGGGTCTATACAAGAATTTCAGAAGACTTCATCTGAACGTCCATAAACCCATACAACACCAATTCAAAAACATATGCAAATGTAACGATGTAGTACATAAATATATCAATGTAAAGATTAAAAACAGTTCACCCAGCGCCCAAAAAAGAAAATGCGACGTGAACTGTTTGATAATCTAAAAATAACGAAACTGTATCGTTATAGATCCCACTGAAGACGCCTTAGAGCAAGAAAAAGCCGAAGCGTGTGTGGGAGAAATAAATTAAGTTGCAACAAGAAAAGGCGGTTTTATTTACGAAACAAGTATTTCTGTGCTTGCTCGAAGGATAGCCACGCAAACAAGCTTTATATACTTTGTGTTTATGTTTGGTGGGTTTGGGTACTAGGTCACGCTACAACGATATTGTGATTGCTTATCCCTGTATCCGTCATATGCTCCCTATTTGGACGAGACTATTTGTTACTAAAAGTATGTTTTCGCAACCATTTACACTTCGGGTGGGTTCCTGAGATAATTGTTCAAATTAATTTTGAGAGACAGCATTTACTACCATGTTTTATGGCTACTGCCGAATTTAAACATGTAATTTCCCTGGAAATTATAAATTTGCTACCTATGTAAATGTTGTGAAGAAGTGGAAACAGCTGGGTTTCAACTTGTCACTCAAAATTCATATCCTCGACTCACATCCTGACCGAAAACCTATGTTCAGCCAGTGACGAACATGGCGAACGTTTCCACCAGGACATCTAAGTGATGGGGTCAGCCGGCCGCGGTGGTCTAGCGGTTCTAGGCGCTCAGTCCGGAACCGCGCGACTGCTACGGTCGCAGGTTCGAATCCTGCCTCGGGCATGGATGTGTGTGATATCCTTAGGTTAGTTAGGTTTAAGTAGTTCTAAGTTCTAGGGGACTGATGACCACAGATGTTAAGTCCCATAGTGCTCAGAGCCATTTGAACCATTTGATGGGATCACGGTCTCACGTTCGATGGAGTGCATCAATGTTGGCCGACTGCTGCTGGACACTTCAGCTTGACATGCCATATGCTCAGGCCAAATGCAAATCTACAACCAAGAAATTCAAACCAAACGCGCCTTAGATTAAGGAAGTAATTACAATGTTTGTGGATTTCATGTGTGTATTGTATCTTGAACTAGATATTACTATGTAGTATATATGTCATGCGACTCAATATCACTATTTTCTTACCTAATGCCATGTTCATTAGTACTCCATGTAGCAATAATTGCCATAATGATACACAGATCACAGATGGCTGAAGAAATGTATCTCAACAACGGTTGGTAACAGGGACAAATGGTTTGCGTATTTTCAATTTCCATGTTTCACTTGTCTTAGAACAAGTGTTGGATACTAAGATATTCGCCAATTTTTAAAATTTATTGTTTAGTGTTTTAAGTAAAGGCCCAGGCAAGCGTCCAGTGTTACCCAAATTCTACTGATCAACATAAGATGCCATAAACACGGCAATCTCCCTAGTGACAGATACTCATTCTACGTGCGTCCTAACGATGATGAGCGATACAACTGGATCTTTAGGTTAACTGCGGTGGTCGCCTTTATTTGGTCGCCTCCGAGAGCTTGAGTCTCCAGAGGCCCCGCACAACAGCCTGAGAGACTACTGCCGTGGCAGACATGCATCTTTACTATGATAAGGAAAGGAAACGAAGAAGACAATAAGAAAAGGCTGTCTACAGAAATCAGTGTGTGGTCCAGAGTTTGCAGCTTTGGAGCCCATACCAGAGAAGTTACTTAACAGCGGTAACGTAAGCGAACTGGAAGCATTTGTAGATGATGTGTTGTTCGCTGTAAGCGGCGATTCCAGAAAATTTATAGAAGACAAATGTAATAGAGCACTTCATGACCTTGAGGGATGACGTCAAAGTGTCAAATACTCACCAGCACCTAGCAAAACTACGTACCTCCCTCTGAAAAGGAATGTAGCTATAAATATTAAGCTAAAATTAACCGATTAGAAGAAGCACAGTAAAGAGATATCAAGGGGTATTCCTGGACGAACGTCGTAACATTGCACATCATATAGTGGAGGCAGGCAGAAGAAGTAATTTCGACTTTCCTTGAAAAGTCAGAGCATACCACCTGTTTATATTAGTATCACCGGTAGGATACGGTGCGAGTGTTTGGTGTCATACGCTGTAGCTTGGAAGGCCAGCTTCATTAGTTAGAAGAGTTCAACGAGGCGTGTTACTAAAATTAACGTGCGCCTGCTACACTGCACCAAATGATGTATTGTTGGTAACTCTGGGATATGACCATCGGACTCGGAAATCCGGAAAAGGGCAGCCCTTAATTATCAAAAAACAAAACGAGTGAAAGTGCGCCTGCACGTGCTTACACGTGCTTAAGCACACATTTAAACACACAGATGCACTTACAAAGTGAACAAAATTAAGTGATCAATCTTACTTGTACCATGTTCAAGTGTATTTATCCAACACTTGCAGCCTTTCATTGTTGAGTTCCCAAGTCTAGCAACCATGGCCAATATGAAAAACTTAATGCAAGATCACATATTACAACATTAGTATGGCAAGGTACTATCCAGTGTACTTTGTTTAAATTTGTGACGTAACTTGAACTAGGTCACTGACTTTGACCTAGATCATTGACATTGACCTAGGTCATTGATCTTGAGATGACGACATGAGGCACATCCCCTTATGTACGACACCATCATTGTGAGGTCACAAGCCACGTCTCTTTTTCGAAGACATCATCAAGGTGGAAGAATATTAAAAGTCTCAGAAAACGATGGCGGTGGGTGGTAAATTTATACACACACAGCTGGCCGGGGTGGCCGAGTGGTTCTAGGCGCTACAGTCTGGAACCGCGCGACAGCTACGGTCGCAGGTTCGAATCCTGCCTCGGGCATGGATGTTTGTGATGTCCTTAGCTTAGTTAGGTTTAAGTAGTTCTAAGTTCTAGGGGACTGATGACCTCAGCAGTTAAGTCCCATAGTGCTCAGAGCCATTTGAACCATGTTGAACCATCTGAGCCATACGCACACACGCACGCACACACACACACACACACACACACACACTCACACACACACACACACACACCACACACAAACAAGCACACACACCATACACGAGTGAAAGTGCGCCTGCACGTGCTTACACGTGCTTAAGCACACATTTAAACACACAGATGCACTTACAAAGTGAACAAAATTAAGTGATCAATCTTACTTGTACCATGTTCAAGTGTATTTATCCAAAAAATTAATCACACTTGATAATGTAACCCTGCATCTCCTCCCCTCTAGTCAGAGCATGATATTTTAGCCACCATTAAAATGAAAGGGCCCGTTAAAATGTAGCACCAGCTGTGCTCATAAGTACGACCTGAATTATTTATCAAAAAAGTGACACATTGTAAGTGGGCTGTTTAGGTTCTTATATTGGTAACGCCGCCGCCACGTAGCGCTCTCTGTATGAAAATGACTGGCTGTGCTGTGTGCAGTCTGTGGCTAGTTTGCATTGTTGTCTGCCATTGTAGTGTTGGGCAGCTGGATGTGAACAGCGCGTAGCGTTGCGCAGTTGGAGGTGAGCCGCCAGCAGTGGTGGATGTGGGGAGAGAGATGGCGGAGTTTTGAAATTTGTTATACTGGATATTATGAACTGCTATGTATATTATGATTTTTCAACACTATTAAGGTAAATACATTGTTTGTTCTCTATTAAAATCTTTCATTTGCTAACTATGCCTATCACTAGTTAGTGCCATCCGTAGTTTGAATCTTTTATTTAGCTTGCAGTAGTGGCGCTCGCTGTATTGCAGTAGTTCCAGTAACCAAGATTTTTGTGAGGTAATCGATTTGTGAAACGCATAGGTTAATGTTAGTCAGGGCCATTCTTTTGTAGGGATTTCTGAAAGTCAGATTGCGTTGCGCTAAAACTATTGTGTGTCAGTTTAAGCACAGTCGTGTATAAATTGTTCTAAGGGGACGTTTCATATGTCGACCCTTAGCCGAGGATACCTCACTGGAATCTTCTGATTTTTTCTTGTAGTTTTTGTAATTAGTGTAGATTTTGTTTATTGCTAGCACGTAATTGTAGAGAGAATCTCCTTTGTAGTTGCAGCCTTTCATTGTTGTACAGTAAAACAGTTGTGGCATGCATGGTTAATGTTAGTCAGGGCCATTCTTTTGTAGGGATTTCTGAAAGTCAGATTGCGTTGCGCTAAGAATATTGTGTGTCAGTTTAAGCGCAGTCATGTATAAATTGTTCTGAGGGGACGTTTCAACATTTAAAAAAGCAGCTGACTTGCGTATAATGACGAAAATGTTGTTAACAATGTCTTCATTACGGACTGGAAAAAATGTTTTATGGACTGGCCCAACAGCTTCATCGGTAAATTTCATGGAAGTTATATTTCGTTCACTATGGAATATTAGAATGAATATATGATATTAACTCCATAAATAGTTAAAAATTAACGGTTGCTTATCCAATGTAACTGAGATAGTAGTACATAGTTGCTGAATATGACTTTCACTACCATCCCGAAAACTTAAAAAAAGCGAAATAAATTCAACTGCTGCTTTTATGCTCCTGTTGCTTGTTTTCGTCAACAGATGGCTGTACTGGTAGAACGTACAGAAGTCGGGTCTTCCATAGGTTAGACACATCTGTCTCTCACGTTAATTATTTACCACTTGTATGTTGTTTGTAAAATGTTGCGATGTTCTTTCAAAGTCGGTAAAAATGCACCAATAACGCAAAAAATTGCGACAGATTGGTGTCGCAAACATAGCTGTGAGCTGTAAAATGAGTATCCCACCGCAGCTTTCATGCCTCAGCACACGTGGCCTAGTAAACAGGCAGGTAAATCTTTGGAATATGAAAACGAATGTACAACGTGCCGTCTACAAACAGTTAAAAATCAATATTTGCTCATGCAATGAAATATAAGAACAGGTATAAAACATATTCTCCACAATAGTTAAAAACCAACGTTTGCTTATGCAATGCAAGTAACGAATTAGTAGCGCATAGTTGCGAACGTTGCGTTTTAATTCACACTATCCGGACACTTGGCTAGAAATGACTCAGAATTTCGTGTCGCACTCTATCGGTAATGCTGGAATTCAATATGGTGTTGGGCCACCCTTAGCCTTGCTGACAGCTTCCACTCTTGCAGGCATATGTTCAGTCAGGTGCTGGAAGGTTTCTTGGGGAATGGCAGCCCATTCTTCACGGAGTGCTGCGCTGAGGAGAGGTACCGAAGTCGGTCGGTGAGGCCTAGCACGAAGTCGGCGTTCCAAAACATCCCAAAGGTGTTCCATAGGTTTCAGGTCAGGATTCTGTGCAGGCCAGTCCACTACGGGGATGTTATTGTCGTGTAACCACTCCGCCACAAGCCGTGCATTATGAACAGGTGCTCGATTTTATGAACAGGTGCTCGATCGTGTTGAAAGATGCAATCGTCATCTCCGAAATGCTCTTCAACAGAGGAAGCAAGATGGCGCTTCAAACATCGAAGTAGACCGGTGCTGTGATAGTGCTTCGCAAAACAACAAGGGGTGCAAGCCCTCTGCATGAAAAACACGACGACATCATGTCACCAACGCCTCCGAATTTTACTGTTGGCACTACAAGCGCTGGCACATGACGTTCACCGGGCATTCGCCATACCCACAGTCTGCCATTGGATCGCCACGTCGTGTACCGTGATTCGTCACTCGACACAACGTTTTTCCACTGTCAAATAGTCCAATGTTTGCGCTCCTTACACCAAGCGAGGCGTCGTTTGACATTTACCGGCGTGATGTGTGGCTTATGAGCACCCACTCGACCATGAAATCCAAGTTCTCTTACCTTCCTCCTAACTGTCATAGTACTTGCGGTGGATCCTGATGCAGTTTTGAATTCCTGTGTGATAGTCTGGATAGATGTCTGCCTGTTACACGTTATGACGCTCTTCAACTGTCGGCGGTCTCTGTCAGTCAACAGACGAGGTCGGCCTGTACGCTTTTGTGCTCTACATGTCCCTTCACGTTTCTACTTCACTATCACATCGTGAACAGTGGACCAACGGATGTTTAGGAGTGTGGAAATCTTCCGTACAGACGTATGGCACAAGTGACACCCAATCACCTGACCACGTTCGAAGTACGTGAGTTCCTTGGAGCGCCCCGTTCTACACTCTCACGATCTCTAATGACTACTGAGGTCGCTGATATGGAGCACCTGGCAGTAGGTGACAGCAGAATTCACCTAATATGAAAAACTTATGTTTTTATGGGTTGATCACATAGTGTAAATACTACGCCAAAAACATCAAAAGCTCGAAATATATTCAGCAGATGCTTTAAGCTTGTCTTTACCAGCAGTTCCGTCTGAGTACCAAGCCTGGTCCAAGAAGCAACAGAGCCTCAAGTTAATTAGTTTCCACCTCTATGATGCTTGTCAAATGTCACAACGTTGTTTCGAAGTCTAATACGTCTGTAAAAATACAGGGTGGCAATTATTGAACTATATGAAGAAAACGTAAATTAGTTACAAACCGAGTCGTACATACACTTTTAACGTCACTACAGATATTCGTATCTAGGTTATGACATGTGCGATATGCCTGCCATCATTGGCGATGACGTGGCGCAGCGAAATTCCGCATGACCCGCTGGTCGGAACACCGATGCTGTCGATGACCTCCTGAATGGCTGTTTTTAGCGCAGTAATGGTTTTGGGGTTACTGCTGTATACCTTGCCTTTAATAAAGCCCCACAAAAAGGAATCGCATATGTTCAGATCCGGAAAATATGACGGGCAATCAAGGCCCATGCCAGTGACCTCTGTGTATCCCAGAACCGGAATGAGATCTCCAAAGTGCTTCTCCTGAACATCAAACACTCTCCTGCTTCGATGGGGTCGAGCTCCGTGTTGCATGAACCACATCAATTCTAATCAATGTCACTTTGGATAATGAGAATGAGATCATCTTCCGAAACCAGTCACAGCGCCATCAAAGAATATCGCATCGATCATTCTGTGAGTGGACATTGCACACAATGCAGTCACCCATCGTGAATCAACAGACTTCTTGATGGCGAAATGCGGTTTCTCAGTCCCCTCAAACGCGCCAATTTTGCTTATTGACGAATCCATCCAAATGAAAGCGGGCTTCATTGCTTAACCATACCATATTCACATCAAGGTCCTGTTCGTGAATTCTGTGGACAATAGTGTTGGCGAAACACAACAGCTGTTCCATGGCCCTGGGGCTTAATGACCGATGGGTTTGTATTTTGTATGGGAAGAGACGCAGGTCTTCACCAACAATTTGTCGCAGTGCATCCCAATTAATTCCCACTTGTTGTCAGCTCGTGTGATCGATTTCCTGGGGCTGGCTTGAAAAACAGTTGTAAGTAGGCTGTTTATGTTTTCTTATTGGCAACGTTACGTAGCGTTCTGTGTGCTAGTTTGCATTGTTGTCTGCCATTGTAGAGGGGCAGCTTGATGTTAACAGCGCGTAGCGTTGCGCAGTTGGAGGTGAGCCGCCAGCAGTGGTGGATGTGGGGAGAGAAATGGCGGAGACTTGAAATTTGTGCATGAACTGCTATATATATTATGACTATTAAGGTAAATACATTGTTTGTTCTCTATTAAAATCTTTCATTTTGCTAACTATGCCTATCAGTAGTTAGTGCCTTCCGTAGTTTGAATCTTTTATTTAGCTGGCAGTAGTGGCGCTCGCTGTATTGCAGTAGTTCGACTAATGAAAATTTTTGTGAGGTAAGTGATTTGTGAAAGGTATAGGTTAATGTTAGTCAGGGCCATTCTTTTGTAGGGATTTCTGAAAGTCAGATTGCGTTGTGTGTCAGTTTAAGCACAGTCTTGTATAATTTTTCAAAGGGGACGTTTCACAGTGAGTGTCTTCTCAACGTTTTCAGCCGTTTTCACCCTTTTTGGACGATCGACATTGCCAACACTGTCATCACGAAGATTACCCGTTCTTCCAAACTTCTGAATCAAATTTTTCATCGTTGGACCAGTTGTTTTCCGCTTGAACTCGGTCGCAAACTTCCTTTTAGCCGCATTCGGGCTGTTATTGATCACACTGTAGACCTCCACAAGCGCCATACTCTCAGGCACATTGTCCTGTGACATTTTCACGTGCAAATGGCCTACATCAACAAGGCGCGTGCGCATATGGATACTATTTCCCATCATGCCCCGCGGCCAACTGCGCAGTTTGAACGTCCTAACGCAAACCGGTCAAAAGTTACGACGATTTTCTTTCATCTTTCATATAGTACAATAATTGTCACCCTGTGCGTCAGCAATAAAAAACAGTGCAAAATTTGTATCAAGTAGTGCAGCGTCGTTTTCCATATACACACGCACCCTCAGATTAAATATTTACGCATCTAGGGACTCTAGTGGTGTGACGAGTGGACGTGTTCGTTGAGCGCTCCGCTTATTTTAGCATTTGTGGTGAGAAGAAGTGGTCGGAGTGCAGTGCAAGCTTCTGCACGTGACGCAACAGAGACTAGTTCGGGACTGTAGTTTGGCCGTGAGAGGTTTCTCCGTGATAGTGAATGTATTCTTGCGAGCCTTGTGGCAAGTTTCGTCGGCGGAGCGGGAAGCAGTTGTCCTGTGGCGGTGGCGGCGCGTGGCGCCCTCTGCTGACGGCGCGACGTGCAACGGGCTGTGGTGACGTCGGACCCGGAAGGTGCTGACAACGCGGCTTGCGGCCGGCTGACTGCACGAGCTACAGCTGTTCATTGCGTCCTGCGTCCCAGGCAGCAGCGGCCGCCCCGTCGGATGCAGTCTGCGGAAAGCTGGCTGCAGGTATTTTCAACTGGCGCAGGGCTTCACAACAACGTGCTCGCGGAGCAAGCTGTGAGCAGCAAGGCACGAGCACGGAGCAGCGCGAGCACGCTACCCCCACTACCGGACCAGAGCGGAGAGTGGGGAGAGTGACGTGGGGCACACAACAGCTGCCGCCAGTCAATGCAAATCCGCGGACACCTGCAGGGATATCACTCACGAATTCACGTTCGAATTAATTTGTGAACTGTTACACAATAGAAGGTGTCACTGAAGTGTGGGATTCTCGGTTATCTTGTACTTTTTGCCATTTACAATTGCGTCTATGTTCGGAGTAATTGTTCTCGTGCATTGTAGGCGCAGCGTGCAGTTTAAATTTCGATCAGACAATGCGTTTCTCAGGCGCATCTTGTTACATTTCATTGCAGAGAACAGTTGTTCACAAACATACGTGGAACCGAACATTGATATTATTGTAGCTGCCAATTTGTGCAAACGAGGAAATCTATCCTGAGGGAAATGTCTGTAGAATTCCAAAATGTTTTTCTTGTTCTGAAATTTGTCTCTGTATTCTCTGTCACACAGCAGGTCAATAATTTCAAGTTGTGGCTCAGGACGAATTTCTTCAATATTCGCTGAATATGGAGAGGAGAACAGATCAAAATCACTGTCTAGTGCTGTCAGACCTTGAAAGCGTTGATCAAATTCTTCCTTAAGGGCAACTAAACTATGTGAATAACGTTCACAGCCTTTGTGAACATCTTGCATGGATGATAATTTACGAAAGTGAGATAGATTTTCTGTTTCCAGCTGACTCACCCAAAGCGTCAATTTCATTTTAAAAGCTCGTATCCGATCTGTTGTTGTTGTTATGGTCTTCAGTCCTGAGACTGGTTTGATGCAGCTCTCCATGCTACTCTATCCTGTGCAAGCTTCTTCATCTCCCAGTACCTACTGCAACCTACATCCTTCTGAATCTGCTTAGTGTATTCATCTCTTGGTCTCCCCCTACGATTTTTACCCTCCACGCTGCCCTCCAATACTAAATTGGTGATCCCTTGATGCCTCAGAACATGTCCTACCCACCGATCCCTTCTTCTGGTCAAGTTGTGCCTCAAACTCCTCTTCTCCCCAATCCTATTCAATACTTCCTCATTAGTTATGTGATCTACTCATCTAATCTTCAGCATTCTTCTGTAGCACCACATTTCGAAAGCTTCTATTCTCTTCTTGTCCAAAATATTTATCGTCCATGTTTCACTTCCATACATGGCTACACTCCATACAAATACTTTCAGAAATGACTTCCTGACACTTAAATCTATACTCGATGTTAACAAATTTCTCTTCTTCAGAAACGCTTTCCTTGCCATTGCCAGTCTACATTTTATATCCTCTCTACTTCGACCATCATCAGTTATTTTGCTCCCCAAATAGCAAAACTCCTTTACTACTTTAAGTGTCTCATTTCCTAATCTAATACCCTCAACATCACCCGACTTAATTCGACTACATTCCATTATCCTCGTTTTGCTTTTGTTGATGTTCATCTTATATCCTCCCTTCAAGACACCATCCATTCCATTCAACTGCTCTTCCAAGTCCTTTGCTGTCTCTGACAGAATTACAATGTCATCGGCGAACCTCAAAGTTTTTATTTCTTCTCCATGGATTTTAATACCTACTCCGAATTTTTCTTTTGTTTCCTTTACTGCTTGCTCAATATACAGATTGAATAACATCGGGGAGAGGCTACAACCCTGTCTTACTCCCTTCTTAACCACTGCTTCCCTTTCATGTCCCTCAACTCTTATAACTGCCATCTGGTTTCTGTACAAATTGTAAATAGCCTTTCGCTGCCTGTATTTTACCCCTGCCACCTTTAGAATTTGAAACAGGGTATTCCAGTTAACATTGTCAAAAGCTTTCTCTAAGTCTACAAATGCTAGAAACGTAGGTTTGCCTTTCCTTAATCTTTCTTCTAAGATAAGTCGTAAGGTCGGTATTGCCTCACGTGTTCCAACATTTCTACGGAATCCAAACTGATCTTCCCCGTGGTCGGCTTCTACTAGTTTTTCCATTCGTCTGTAAAGAATTCGTGTTAGTATTTTGCAGCTGTGACTTATTAAACTGATTGTTCGGTAATTTTCACATCTGTCAACACCTGCTTTCTTTGGGATTGGAATTATTATATTCTTCTTGAAGTCTGAGGGTATTTCGCCTGTTTCATACATCTTGCTCACCAGGTGGTAGAGTTTTGTCAGGACTGGCTCTCCCAAGGCCGTCAGTAGTTCCAATGGAATGTTGTCTACTCCGGGGGCCTTGTTTCGACCCAGGGCTTTCAGTGCTCTGTCAAACTCTTCACGCAGTATCGTATCTCCCATTTCGTCTTCATCTACATCCTCTTCCATTTCCATAATATTGTCCTCAAGTTCATCGCCCTTGTATAGACCCTCTATATACTCCTTCCACCTTTCTGCTTTCCCTTCTTTGCTTAGAACTGGGTTTCCATCTGAGCTCTTGATGTTCATACAAGTGGTTCTCTTATCTCCAAAGGTCTCTTTAATTTTCCTGTAGGCAGTATCTATCTTACCCCTAGTGAGATAAGCCTCTACATCCTTACATTTGTCCTCTAGCCATCCCTGCTTAGCCATTTTGCACTTCCTGTCGATCTCATTTTTGAGACGTTTGTATTCCTTTTTGCCTGCTTCACTTACTGCATTTTTATATTTTCTCCTTTCATCAATTAAATTCAATATTTCTTCTGTTACCCAAGGATTTCTACTAGCCCTCGTCTTTTTACCTACTTGATCCTCTGCTGCCTTCACTACTTCATCCCTCAAAGCTACCCATTCTTCTTCTACTGTATTTCTTTCCCCCATTCCTGTCAATTGTTCCCTTATGCTCTCCCTGAAACTCTGTACAACCTCTGGTTCTTTCAGTTTATCCAGGTCCCATCTCCTTAAATTCCCACCTTTTTGCAGTTTCTTCAGTTTTAATCTACAGGTCATAACCAACAGATTGTGGTCAGAGTCCACATCTGCCCCTGGAAATGTCTTACAATTTAAAACCTGGTTCCTAAATCTCTGTCTTACCATTATATAATCTATCTGATACCTTTTAGTATCTCCAGGGTTCTTCCATGTATACAACCTTCTATCATGATTCTTAAACCAAGTGTTAGCTATGATTAAGTTGTGCTCTGTGCAAAATTCTACCAGGCGGCTCCCTCTTTCATTTCTTAGCCCCAATCCATATTCACCTACTACGTTTCCTTCTCTCCTTTTTCCTACACTCGAATTCCAGTCACCCATGACTATTAAATTTTCGTCTCCCTTCACTATCTGAATAATTTCTTTTATTTCATCATACATTTCTTCAATTTCTTCGTCATCTGCAGAGCTAGTTGGCATATAAACTTGTACTACTGTAGTAGGTGTGGGCTTCGTATCTATCTTGGCCACAATAATGCGTTCACTATGCTGTTTGTAGTAGCTTACCCGCATTCCTATTTTCCTATTTACTCCTGCATTACCCCTATTTGACTTTGTGTTTATAACCCTGTAGTCACCTGACCAGAAGTCTTGTTCCTCCTGCCACCGAACTTCACTAATTCCCACTATATCTAACTTTAACCTATCCATTTCCCTTTTTAAATTTTCTAACCTACCTGCCCGATTAATGGATCTGACATTCCACGCTCCGATCCGTAGAACGCCAGTTTTCTTTCTCCTGATAACGTCATCCTCTTGAGTAGTCCCCGCCCGGAGATCCGAATGGGGGACTATTTTACCTCCGGAATATTTTACCCAAGAGGACGCCATCATCATTTAATTATACAGTAAAGCTGCATGCCCTCGGGAAAAATTACGGCCGTAGTTTCCCCTTGCTTTCAGCCGTTCGCAGTACCAGCACAGCAAGGCCGTTTTGGTTGTTGTTACAAGGCCAGATCAGTCAATCATCCAGACTGTTGCCCTTGCAACTACTGAAAAGGCTGCTGCCCCTCTTCAGGAACCACACGTTTGTCTGGCCTCTCAACAGATACCCCTCCGTTGTGGTTGTACCTACGGTACGGCTATCTGTATCGCTGAGGCACGCAAGCCTCCCCGCCAACGGCAAGGTCCATCTATGAAATGAGTAATTAGCAGATCTTTACCTTGTAGTAAAATGTTCAAAGCATTCAGATGGCTAGTTAAATCTGCTAAGAACGCGAGATCACATATCCATGAAGGCTCTTTCAATTCAGGAACACACATGTTATTTATTTCCGGCCGGCCGCGGTGGTCTCGCGGTTCTAGGCGCGCAGTCCGGAACCGCGCGACTGCTACGGTCGCAGCCTCGAATCCTGCCTCGGGCATGGATGTGTGTGATGTCCTTAGGTTAGTTAGGTTTAAGTTGTTCTAAGTTCTAGGGGACTGATGACCACAACTGTTAAGTCCCATAGTGCTCAGAGCCATTTGAACCATTTTTTTTATTTATTTCCATGAACATATGTACCTCATCTAATACGCAAAAAAGTCGATTTAATAATTCGCCACGACTAAGCCAGCGGACCTCGCTGTAATAAGGCAGGTTACCATACTAGCTTTCTACATGCTCAAGAAAGCTTTTAAATTGCCTGTGTTGTAGCCCATGCTTCCTTATATAATTGGTTGTATGAACAACAACATTCATCACATTTTTTAGAGTGATACTCTTTGCACATACGTTTTCCTGGTGGATCACACAGTGAACGCCCCTTATTTCATTCGGAACGGTCAGTTTTCGCATTTTCTCCTTCAACAGCGCAACGAAACCTAATTTTTTCCCTGTCATCGCTGGCGCACCGTCTGTAGACACTGAAACTAAAGAATTCCACGACAATCCTATATTTTCAACACTTTCTTCAACGCTACTTAAAATATCACCTCCGGTTTTAGTGGTACGACATATAATGTCACTGCAAATTAAATTTCCTAAAAGAATTCAGCGTTTTGTGACATTTTGCAACACCATCTTCTTCTGTAAACAGATACAATTCCTCCCAATGGGGGTTGAACTGCGAAATCATGGTTGGGGTTACACAACGGCGACTTGACGTGATTCATAACCAGCGAAGTGACTGTTAGAGCTGATCGTAGTACTTTAAACGTTACAAAGTCGGCGCGAATTCAATAGGCACGCTGCGGCCCTATTCAAACGTGCGCGCGCATTTCCCCTTCCTCCCCTCCCTCCCTACCCCGCGACCTTGCACCTGCTCGCGAGCACGTGCCTGAGCAGACGCGAGTACTCGCGCTCAATTCCGGCCAGTTGTTAAGCCCTGAACTGACGCGTGGCTCTATTTCCCCGCGCTTCTTTGACACTTGGCACACTGGCACACTGACTGATCACGAAAGCCAAGTTAATAGTGTTTCCCAGCACTAAAACCGTTTTTCACTTACATTAGACACACATATCAGGAGCCGAGTGTTGGCTACCTAGTACCGTCCGGTGTGAGCTCCTTCTACCTCACTTTGTGACAGATTTTGAGCACGTTCATAGGGACTCTCCGCTAGGTATGCTGGAGCATACATCGTGGGCCAAGCAGGAGTCGGCTGCATCAAACAGCGATGAAAGCGGCCAGACGCCGAAATTAAACATTACAGTAACATCAGTAGGAAACGGGAAGGACGACACAATACGGGAACAAGGAGCGACCAGACGAACGAACTCAACAGGGGATGTAACACCCAGACGTACAAACATGGAATAATAAATGGTAGCAGTTGTAGACGAAATTCTGACAGAATTTCAAGCAGAACTAAAGCAGAAATGGGTGTCCCCCACTGTTACTGCACTAGTTAGGAACAAAATGTGGGCATTAGCACTCGGTAAAATCAGACTTCGTAGGCAAAATGATGAACTGAGAACTGGAAACGAAAGATTGCGTAGGAAATTAGCGACGGCAAATGCCTCTGACGCAGCAGACAGAATTCAACGTTTGGAAATGTAGATCTCAGCCCTAAAGGAAGAAAATCAAAAATTATGCACTGAAACGAGGCGAACACCTCTGACTTTCGCTGCAGCCGCGGCAAGTGGTCTGTCATCAAGGCGAAAGCCAGGTCAAAGAACAAATCGAAATAGCGAAACATAAACAGGCAACTGTCCTCTTTTTAAAATCAAAGGACAACCAAGATGATAAAGCCGTAAGGGAAACCTTAATTAAAGCAATAAACCCTAGACTTGATAGAGTAACACGTAAGGCAATAAGCAATACAGAAAACACAGTAATTCTTGAAACTGAGACACAAGCAGACAAGAGGAAGATTATTGAAGAAACAACAGACTAAAAGGACATTCGATGCTAAGAACCCAGAAAGCTAAGACTACCACTGGCAGTACACAACGTTCCAACAACACTCACAGATCAAGACTTTCTAGAAGAACTGTTTGAACTCAATCTCAGCGACTGACTACATCACCAAAGTGGAACTTCAAGAAGAAGTCCGAATACGATTCAAATCACGAATGAAAAGGAAAAGCACAGTAAATAACATTCCAGGCGGTGACATCAAGGGTCAGATTACTGTTATTAAAGAGGAACAGGACGTACATAAAATCTGAATCTATACGCAATAGGGACTATGTGTCAGTACAAAAGGACCTCAGCTGTTGGGATTTTGACTATTCATCGAAAAGATGTGACAGGGAAGCAATTTGTGGGAAATGTGCGAAACCTGGTCATAAAAAAATTCGAATGTCATGAAGAAACAGCTGTTGGCTGTATTCCTTGCAAGAACAGAAAAAGAAAATGTAACAAAGCTGGGGGTATAGAATGCCCTACTTACAAATAACTCTACAAAAGACGAATAGAACAAACGGAGTATGTCACCAGCAATGTCAGCACACACCAAAGCAAAAGCTGTGCGACAACACTCTTCGACATCTTGGTAGGGATATAAATGCAAATATCAACGACGGAAATGTACAGACGTCCTTTCAACAAAACACAGATTTGAACACCAGCATCCCTCCTCGCAGAAGCAAACACAAATGGCCAGCAACCGAAACAAAAGCGTGGCAACGTGCAGTAGCGTGGAGGCAACAACTTCGGATGCTGCTGACCCCAGGCTCTCCAACAGACATGAATCCCCTCAATAGTTGCAATATTATGCAAGAAAAATATTTTAGCCTAACAGGTTACATCGGTAATGCGTGTTTCTACGGTGCCATGGACTACAATCTGGCGAGGCACATCAAACACGAAATTTCCAATGGGAAACACTCTAAACGGCGACCTTTCTTAGAGTAGAAGAACTGGAAGAGGATGTTCTTAGTAAAGAATACCTTAAAAACAACACACTACACACAACAGAAGTACATAAAAATGATGACAGACGTCCGAGACACGGTCAAGACCATCCAGATCAGGATCATGACACATGCGATACGCCAGTACATCTGGACACACTGAAACAAAATAAAGACGGGTTACCTTACAATGCAACAACAACTTCAGAGAAATATTAATATGACACAGCAAAATGTAAACCATACATGAAAACTGTACGTTTCATCTATTCAGAAAGCAAAAAGTCACCACACAGCATATGGATACTAAAAACAACATGAACACACAAAAAGCTCACACTGAAAAATCGCAATAATCTTCAACTGAAGAGATGCCACATCATCCAGAACGGGGAACTAAATCAAGAGATAAATACCACGGCCCAGTACATCACAGTTACAAAGCCATGAAGTAAGAAACAAAATAGACTACGATGACATCGAAGAGAACTTGCGATTAAGTCGACTAGAAAGGAAATCAGTTTTTCAAACTGCACTGAGACCGGTAATAAGACGAAATCATCCATTGGACGACACTATATGCTACCCCACGACTGAAAAATCAGACAGAATAATACTCCGAACTGAAAACCTACCAACTCTGTAATCTTTTACGCAAAATCATCTGAACGAAGTAATGACGAACTTAACCTTGACAAAGTCTACAAGGACCTGGTAAAGGCGCATGGACCTCGATTACACCCAGAGCGGTCCGAAGTTCTTTGTTTTTACTAAATTTCCACAGCGAATGTCTTTTAGCTAAACTGTATAGGAAGCACGACGGTAGACGCAGAGCATGGCAGGCTGGTGAACGAGGTAATGCGCCGACATAGTGTGTTTACAAGAACCGTACACGCAAGGTGGAAGAATTCCAGGCCTTCCGGGGCAGTACATGCAAATTACAGGCTCTCAGAAGGCCAAGGCTGCAATCGTTGTAGTAAACACTAACATTACAATAAAACAAATAACGCAAAAATTCGCACAACATACGGTTACATCAGAAATAACTTCAGGCAGGGAAACATGGATCATCTCGCCGATCTACGCCCAGTAACATTTGATATAGAGGCTTTTGCCGAAGTTATGAAAGAAGTTACACGATTTGCAAATGGCAGACGACTGCTTATATTAAAAGACATAAATGCCAGGTTATGCCTACGGTACTCTGACAGATCGGACGCCATAGGACAAAAAATAGTCTACAGTATAAACGAATGTAATCTTTTCGTTTTAAACAAATCAGGTCAACCGTAAACTTACCATGGAAATAGAGGAGTAGGCAGCAACATAAACATTTCTCTGGCAAACACCGTATCGTTAATACAGGCAGCGAACTGGCAGGTGCTCGATAGAAGAACACGCAGTGATCATAACGCAATAGTTATACCCACTAAAACAAACACAGACACAGACAGAGACACATCACAACACCCAAGGTTGCTGCTAAGCAAAGTAAACTTGCAAAAACTACGACACGTGATTGAAGAGTTTTCTCTATGTGTCGTCCAAGGAAGCATAGATTACTCTGCTCATGTTCTTACAGGCGTCTTACAGAGAGCGCAAAATACAGCAACACCTGCAGCACGTGACACACCCAAAGAACACCATGGTCAGCACTAAACAAGACTAAGAAAAGACGCTCCCCATAAACGACGATATTAACAAAAATCAAAGACAGCACAGAATAGAGAAATTAGACTTCAACACTATCGCGACGCTAAAACACGATACAAAGACGAACTACAAAAAACAAGGAAGGACCCCTGGACAAACTTACAGGACAAAATCAGGCGGGAACCGTTCAAACTGCAGACTGAATGTATCAAGACCCCTACAGTAATATCAGCATTTAAGGAACCAGAGCCGGCGGCGGTGGCCGAGCGGTTCTAGGAGCTTCAGTCCGGAACCGCGCGACTGCTACGGTCGCAGGTTCGAATCCTGCCTCGGGCATGGATGTGTGTGATGTCCTTAGGTTCGTTAGGTTTAAGTAGTTCTAAGTTCTAGGGGACTGGTGACCTCAGATGTTAAGTCCCATAGTGCTCAGAGCCATTTTTTGAAGGAACCAGATGGTAAAACCACAAGAAGCTGGAGATGCACAGCTCAGTTTCTCCTCAACAAACTACTTCCTGTCGTTGACCACCTTCAGGACAACCAACTTCACACCGTCCTTCGCAGACTACTTTATAGCAAATCCGAAAACGAAGGTATCACCATCCCCTTTCCTCGCGAGGAAGTGGCATTGGCAACACAGAAAATAAAGAATAAAAAGGATCCTGGCCCTGATGGCATCCATCCCGATACTACCAAACAAGCTGCTCCACTTATCGTACCATACCTGACAGACTTACTGGGTGATTACTAGAAGAACGAACACCAAATACTTGGAAGACGGCAAATGCAGTTCTAATCAAGAAATGGAGGAGAAAGAGCCAACTGCCCCTAAGACTTACAGATCAACATGCCTCATTAACATTTTGGCAAAGATATAGGGACTGCTGTGTGACAGACTTCAGTCGCACCGGCAACTCTTCGGCTTTAGCCTAGATCAGTTTGGTTGACCGACGTAAATCCATCGATGACGCTGTAAACAGGGCCACAGAAATGACACAGACAGTACATGACAAATGCGTAGTAGCAATCATAATTGACATAATTGGTGCTTTCAACAATCTTTGGTGGCTGGCACTGTTTGCAAGACTCAGAGTGATGAATAGTCCGCTGAATCTATACAACCGATTTTCTGGGACATTGCCATAGATGCACTAAAAGACAACGACATTGCAAACGGGATGGTTGCGTACGTAGGTGACCTTATAGTCAAGGCATCTACAAGTCCGAATTAGAGAGTGAAGCTACGCGGCCCATTGCATTCATCAATGAATGGTGCACAAACAACAAACTAACAGTAGCAACCAACAAAACTGTTTACCTACTTTGAAAAGGCACACTGAAAAGAAAGCCAGTTATAAAGTTAAACAACATCAACACTTTGATGAACATGCCAGACTAACAATTAACAGAGCGACGAATCTAATACATATTCTTGCAAGACTGAACACTATAAGACACAAAATGCCCCTACAGACAATCAGGACATCTCACACAGTACTTGTTTTACGGCTAGTGCTTGGAAACATCGATTATGTATAGGTGAGTCGCGGCCAGAGGAGTGTTCTACTCAGAATCTCGGGGGCTTACGGCACGACTTCGACTGGAGCACTGTGTTTGGTACTGGGAGTTTTCCCTATAGTTACTAAAGTTTACCACAGAGAAGCCGCCTACTGGCTGAAGAGGAAAAGACGCGACAAAATAAGAGAAATAACTGGACAAGGTATTACTGATAAATCGAAATTAAACAAGTGGAGAACTGATACTTGGCAGACAGAATGCAACAAGACTGATGAGGGAAGACGAGTCTACTCCTTCTTACCCAGTATCCGAGAATGGATGAATTTGAAGTACGTAAGTCCAACATACGGCATGGTGCACTTCCTCACGGCCCACGGCCCGAATCCTGTGCATCTCCGCGGGTTTGGCCGAAAACACACTCACACTTGTGCCTGTGGTCAGAATGGCACAGCTGAACACATAGTCCTAGTACATAGTAAATGACATAGATACAAACACAGACTCTGAATCGGATGCTATATGGCACACAGGAAGTGAAGACGAAGTAAACATACAAACACAGCAAAAGTGAGCTAAGGTTCTCCAACACTAAATCGAATCGGTCTGAAAATGTAACACTCTATGTAGTTGGTAGTTATACGATTTTATAGCATGTAACACTATCTGAAGAAGTGAAATTTCGATCTTCTATCGCTGCATCAAGTGTGATTGGCTCAGTTTTACCGATTCGTGGCACCTGATGCAGTTGACTGTGACATTTTAAACCAGATCCCAATCTCCACTGTTACCTTAAGTTAGGAAACACATTGTAACCTAATTAATCAATGCATTATTAATTAAGTATTAACACAGTCAAGACAACATATGTAACAGAAGTAACCCTGCACAGAGGAGTATAAAGGGAAGAACTGTCACATCATCTCTAAGTCAGATTGCCATCTCATGTGTCTTCCATAAAATATACTTTTAATTTTATATATGTACACTACTGGCCATTAAAATTGCTACACCACGAAGATGACTTGCTACAGACGCGAAATTTAACCGACAGGAAGAAGATGCTGTGATATGCAAATGAATAGCTTTTCAGAGCATTCACACAAGAGTAGCGCCGGTGGCGACACCTACAACGTGCCGACATGAGGAAAGTTTCCAACCGATTTCTCATACACAAACGGCAGTTGACTGGCGTTGCCTGGTGAAACGTTGTTGTGATGCCTCGTGTAAGGAGGAGAAATGCGTGCCATCACGTTTCAAAAATGGTTCAAATGGCTCTGAGCACTATGGGACTCAACTGCTGAGGTCATCAGTCCCCTAGAACTTAGAACTACTTAAACCTAACTAACCTAAGGACATCACATACACCCATGCCCGAGGCAGGATTCGAACCTGCGACCGTAGCAACAGCGCGGCTCCGGACCGGAGCGCCTAGAACCGCACGGCCACAACGGCCGGCACCATCACGTTTCCGATTTTGATAAAGGTCGGATTGTAGCCTATCGCGATTGCGGTTTATTGTATCGCGACATTGCTGCTCGCGTTGGTCGAGATCCAATGACTGTTAGCAGAATATGGAATCGGTGGGTTCAGGAGGGTAATACGGAACGCCGTGCTGGATCCCAATGGCCTCGTATCACTAGCAGTCGAGATGAAAGGGATCTTACCCACGTGGCTGTAATGGATCGTTCAGCCACGTCTCGATCCCTGAGTCAACAGATGGGGACGTTTGCAAGACAACAACCATCTCCACGAGCAGTTCGACTACGTTTGCAGCAGCATGGACTATCAGCTCGGTGACCATGGCTGCGGCTACCCTTGACGCTGTATCAAAGACAGGAGCGCTTGCGATGATGTACTCAACGACGAACCTGGGTGCACGAATGGCAAAACGTCATATTTTCGGATGTATCCGGGTTGTGTTTTTACAGCATCACGATGGTAGCATCCATGATTGGCGACATCGCGGTGAACGCACATTGGAAGTGTGTATTCGTCATCGCCATACTGGCATATCACCCGGCGTGATGGTATGGGGTGCCATTGGTTACACGTCTCGGTCGCCTCTTGTTCGCACTGACGCCACTTTGAACAGTGGACGATACATTTCAGATATGTTACGACCCGTGGCTCTATCCTTCATTCGATCCCTGCGAAATCCTACATTTCAGCAGGATAATGCACGACCGTATGTTGCAGGTCCTGTACGGGCCTTTCTGGATACAGAAAATGTTCGACTGCTGCCCTGGCTACCACATTCTCCATTCTCTCACCAATTGAAAACGTCTGGTCAATGGTGGCCGAGCAACTGGCTCGTCACAATACGCCAGTCACTACTCTTGATGAACTGTGGTATCGTGTTGAAGCTGCATGGGCAGCTGTACCTGTACACGCCATCCAAGCTCTGTTTGACTCAATGCCCAGGCGTATCAAGGCCGTTATTACGGCGAGAGGTGAGTCTTCTGGGAACTTACTTCTCGGGATCTGTGCACCGAAATTGCGTGAAAATGTAATCACATGTCAGTTGTAGTATAATATATTTGTCCAATGAATACCCGTTTATCATCTGCCTTGCTTCTTGGTGTAGCAATTTTAATGACCAGTCTAGCTTGAGGGGGAAACCAGATGGCGCTATGGTTGGCCCGCTAGATGGCGCTGCCATAGGTCAAACAGATATCAACTGCGTTTTTTTAAATAGGACCTCCCATTTTTTGTTGCATATTCGTGCAGTACGTAAAGAAATAAGAATGTTTTAGTTGAACCACTTTTTTCGCTTTGTGATAGATGTCACTGTAATAGTCACATACGTGTAAGTACGTGGTATCGCGTAACATTCCTCCAGTGCGGTCGGTATTTGCTTCGTGATACATTACCCGTGTTGAAACGGACCGTTTACCAATTGCGGAAAAGGTCGATATCGTGTTGATGTATGGCTATTGTGATCAAAATGTGTGCTATTTATGCTGCTCGGTATCCTGGACGACATCATCCAAGTGTCAGGACCGTTCGCTGGATAGTTACGTTATTTAAGGAAACAGGAAGTGTTCAGCCACATGTGAAACGTCAATCAAGACATGAAACAAATGATAATGCCCAAGTAGGTGTTTTAGATGCTGTCGCGGCTAATCCGCACATTAGTTGCAGACAAACTGCGCGAGAATCGGGAATCTCAAAAACGTCGGTGTTGAGAATGCTACATCAACATTGATTGCACCCGTACCATATTTCTATGCACCAGAAATTGCATAGCGACGACTTTGAACGTCGTGTACAGTTCTGCCATTGGGCACAAGAGAAATTACGGGACGACGGCAGATTTTTTGCACGCGTTCCATTTAGCGACGAAGCGTGATTCACCAACAGCGGTAACGTAAACCGGCATAATATGCACTATTGGGCAACGGAAAATCCACGATGGCTGCGACAAGTGGAACATCAGCGACGTTGGCGGGTTAATGTATGGTGCGGTATTATGGGAGGAAGGATAATTGGCCCCCATTTTATCGATGGCAATCTAAATGGTGCAAATGTACGCTGATTTCCTACGTAATGTTCTACCGATGTTACTACAAGATGTTTCACTGCATGGCATAATAGCGATGTACTTCCAACATGATGGATGTCCGGAACATAGCTCGCGTGAGGTTGAAGCGGTATTGAATAGCATATTTCATAACAAGTGGTTTGGTCGTCGAAGAACCATATCATGGCCCGCACGTTCACAAGATCTGACGTCCCCGGATTTCTTTCTGTGGGGAAAGTTGAAGGATATTTGCTAGCGTGATCCACCGACAACGTCTGACAACGTGCGTCAGCGCATTGTCAATGCATGTGCTAACATTACGGAAGGCGAACTACTCGCTGTTGATAGGAATGTCGTTACACGTATTGCCAAATGCAATGAGTTTGGCGGACATCATTTTGAGCATTTATTGCATTAATGTGGTGTTTACAGGTAATCACGCTGTAAGAGCATGCGTTCTCAGAAATGATAAGTTCACAAAGGTACATGTATCACATTGGAACAACCGACATAAAATGTTCAAACGTACCTACGATCTGTATTTTAATTTAAAAAAAAACTACCTGTTACCAACTGTTCGTCTAAAACTTTGAGCCATATGTTTGTGACTATCACAGCGCCATCTATCACAAAGCGAAAAAAGTGGTCCAACTAAAACATTCATATTTCTTTACGTACTACACGAATATGTAATAGAAAATGGGGGTTCCTATTTTAAAAAACGCAGTTGATATCCGTTTGACCTACGACAGCGCACTAGCGCCATCTGGTTTCCCCCTTCAAGCTAGACGAACTTCGTTCTTTGCAGTTTTTTCGTTTGACGCTTATTTCGTGAGATATTTGGCCCGGTCACGATCAATGGACCACCCTATTTATCTGTGTGTGTGTGTGTGTGTGTGTGTGTGTGTGTGTGTGTGTGTGTGAGTGTGTGTGTGTGTGTGTGTGAGCGCGTTGGTTTGTCATGCGGGACCACCAACCCCCCCATACCCTACCCTGTACCTAAAACCAGTAGATCCACCTCTGAATACTGCTCCAGACGCAGTGCAGGTCGAACCACATCACGATGCTACCCCAGACCGAACTCTGGTGGATACACCTCCAAACCATACCTGCGTGTAACACAGCTGGATCCAAGCCTGAACCTATTTATTTATTTTTATTTTACACATCTAGTTCCGTAGGACCAAATTGCGGAGCAAATCTCCAGTGTAATGGAACGTGTCAGTATATGAAATTTCAACATAAAAGTAATAACAAATAAAATAAAATGTTTGTGAGCCCAAGAAAAGACAAGCCATAAGTTTATGTAAACCCAATCAACAATATAACGCAGGGTCAGCTTAATTTTTCAAGGAACTCCTCGACAGAATAGAAGGAGTGATCCATGAGGAAACTCTTCAGCTTTGATTTGAAAGTGCGCGGGTTGCTGCTAAGATTTTTAAATTCTTGTGGTAGCCTACTGAAAATGGATGCAGCAGTATATTGCACACCTTTCTGCACGAGAGTCAAGGAAGTGTGATCGAAATGCGGATTGGACCTCCGCTTAGTGCTAACTGAGTGAAACTTTCTCATTCTTGGGAATAAGCTGATATTTTAACAAGAAGCGACAGTAAAGAATAAAAATATATTGAGAGGCCAGTATCAGATCCCCAGACTAGTGAAGAGAGCTCGACAAGAGGTTTGCGAACTTAACATCATTTATTGCCTGAACCGCCTGTTTCCATTTGAGAATGGGAAGATCTACCCCATAACATACACCATACGTCATAATCAAATGAAAATAAGCAAAGTAGACTACTTTTCGTGTCGAAGTATCACTTACTTCAGATATCGTTCGAATAGTAAAAATGAACATGGGCTTTTCACAACAGTTTGCTATCTATCTGAACACCAAGAAATCTGAACTGTTCAGTTTCACTAATCATATGCCCATTCTGTGAAATTAAAACGTCGGGTTTTGTTGAATTGCGTGTTACTAAATGCAAAAACTGAGCCTTACTGTAATTTAGAATTAGTTTATTTTCTACAAGCCACTATTTGAAACAGTGCCAATGTGTCCCAAAATTAGCCTGGACAGTGGGGCACCCTGCTCACACCATTACAAATGAACACACACAAACAAACACACACACAAAATAGTGCAACTGACCTAGCTGTTTACAACAAAGTTGATCCCTTGAACAATATTTCCAGGGGTTCTCCGGTATATATATGAAACTTTGACAGCCTAGCTGGACAGTCTTCTATGTTATCAACAAAGGTGAAAAATTTAAATGAATGTCATCGTTGTTAGATGGTCATGTCGCTATATTTTCTAAGCAATATGCTGTATTTATGATAGATAATGTTTACATACGAGCCAATATTGCACTAATTGGCACACTCTACATCCACCAAAATCCATGTGTTTTATTACACACAAGGGTTGGCTTTGCTAGATTGCGGTGTGTGTTTACAGAAGCTTTTTCGTGGTATAAATTCGGAGGTCATACACTGTGTAGATACTCCGAGTTGATGAGGTATCTGTACCACAGCTGGATAGTCAAGACAGCAACCGATGCCTGGTAAGATATCCAGTAATAACTCAGATATTCTTTTACAAAATCTCTGTTAATCTGCATATACATTTACACATAGACTACGGAAAAAATCTGAATACGAAAGAGAAATACAAGTATCTATATTTATCGCACATATATAGAAATGCAAAGTGGCCATACTAATTCTAATGACAAAACCACAAAAAGCCCGCAGAGAGGGGGCTGTGGAGAGGTATGAGAGGTGACATTTGCTCTGTGCGCATGCACAACACGTGTATCAATGTTCCAGCAACAAGTATTCAGTAATTTATCACCAACAGTGTAATAGAGCAGTAGTGGATCCCTTCGCCTATTTATATGTAGCACGTTACATTTACCTGTAGCAATCATCCATCCTTCGCAATTCGCTGTTAGATACGACTGCTGGAAAACCTATTTCAACGTAAAAATTCGTTGGTTTCCATACAAAATTGAAAAATATCAAGTTGAATTCCCTGTTTATAGTCCATAAAACGAAGATGTTTGTGAAGTATAGCAGTATCGTATTAAAGTAGGTCGCTAAAATTCTGTCTAATACCCTACATTGCACTTACATACCTACACAATAGAACAATATTAACGACATTCAACTATATATAGTTTTAAGTGCATGACAGGAGCCTGGTACCAAATTTCTACAGTTGTCAGGAGAGAGCCAGGTGGGATGTGGTTGTAAGGACCTGTTTATGCTCGAGGAGGAGGAAGAGGAAGGAGATTGGTGTTTAACATCCTGTCGACAACGATGTTATTAGAAACGGCGCTCAAGTTCAGATTAAGAAAGGAAGTAAAAGGAAATTGCCCATCCCTTTTCGAAGAAACCATCCTAGACTTTGCATTTAGCGACTTAAGGAAATTACAGAAAACCTAAATTTGGATGGTCAGATGGCGATTTGAACCCTCATCCTCGAGTCCAGCATGATAACCAATTCGCCACCTCGCATGGTAGTTACGCTCAAGAGTACCAACAACACATCATTGACAAAAACACGTTTATTAGGCAATAACACAGGATTGATTTTCCAAGGCACCGCACCACAGCCAGGGTAGCGGAGCAGCGCCTCGACAACAGTGGAAAGCTAGTGTGTGCTCGACTTGCGGTACCACCAGCACAGTAAAGTGTCAGATGGCAACTCTTGTGCCACGGGGCAGACTCCAGCAGCCTCCAGCTCTGTGAATCAGTCTCCTAAGTACTCTCGTTGACGTCGAAGATTTGCACTCAGGAGTTACACACCAGGTCCACCTAAAGCACTCGCTGCCACTCAGGTGTCAGCTCTGAGCCCCCGTTAAGGAGACAGGATCTGGAAGCATTGGTGTCTGTGACAGGAACGAGATGAGCAGCTACAGTTCCCCACCTTCTCGAGGGCAGATGACAGACAGCATCCAAGTCATGCAGATGAAGCCTCCAGCAAACCTACAGGTTGACGACTGCCTCTGTGCCCCATCAGTGTTGACTCGGATGTTGGCAGTGCAGCTGGCATCCCTCCAGTCATATCGTGGTTCCATAGACGATCGAAGACAAGTATGTGTGCCGAGGGTCGACCTCTGTAGCCGCACCTCGCGGTGGAGAGCTGCATGTTGACACAAGAACTGAGACTGCGCACAGGGCAGTCCTCAATCAGTACGCAGCAATGACACATTTTTCAGAAGGGTTGGCTATTTATGTTGGCGTTTCAAAAAAATGGTTCAAATGGCTCTGAGCACTATGGGACTTAACTTCTAAGGTCATCAGTCCCCTAGAACTTAGAACTAGTTAAACCTATCTAACCTAAGGACATCACACACATCCATGCCCAAGGCAGGATTCGAACCTGCGACCGTAGCGGTCGCGCGTTTCCAGACTGCAGCGCCTAGAACCGCTCGGCCACCCCGGCCGGCAATGTTGGCGTTTCCTGTGAGCTCTGCTGTGGTGGGGTTGTCTATGATGTCATGTGTCTTGGTTTTCCCTAGCTTTCAGCTCTCCTAGTGACTTCAGACTTTCGCAGCTTCAGCCTTCAGAGGCTGTTTTCTGTCGGTTCGACACCTGAATACTTATTGTTGCAGTGTATCTAGTCTTCCTTATGAAACTCTGCTTTGTCACGAGTATGATGGTATCTAGACTCCCATCAAGTTATTATGCTTCCCTTGCAGACATGGGCTCGATTGTCCCCCCCCCCCCCTTTCTGTCTTGTGTGATAGCTCCTGTGTTTGCCGCAACTCGCTCAGTGTAGTGGTTAATCCACCCTAATCAGCCAATTGCTTTTGAGCGGGAGTGCCGGGCCACATAAGCAACATTCACAATTTATAGCAACAACACTTTTATTAACTTTTCTTTGGCGAACTAAAATTTTATCTTTAAAATTCAAAATCCTTACAAGTACGGGCAACCGCCCTATTCAACAACAACATTAATCTTTAACCAAGCATTAAGTGACTTGCAAGTTAATTAAATTCTATACACAGTAAAGCTCCAGAAAGGAGACTAAAGTAATGAGATAAAGTTTAACCAATAATGGATATCACAAAAAAAAATTTAACACAAAAGAAAATACCAACAGATACACCCCTTCGTGACATATTATCAAAACAGGTGACGTCACATAGGCACGGGCAAATTAAAGTAGCAGAAGGGGCGACCACTGGACCCAGACCAGAGGCGGCTAGACCCAGAACCCACACCAAGCGGGCGAGCTGGACGGGGTGCCACACACAGTACACTATAACACACTGGGAAAAAAGTCTTAGAGCCCGTGCTACTATACAATTTCAGAGAAAAAGGAGGGGGGGGGGGGACGGAAACATTAATTCCTCAAAATTAAAATAACTACGATGTATAAAATAATACCCTATTTCACGAACATTGAAATGAAATAGTCAAGGGTGAATCAATAACTAATACCCTTGACGTTACCTTAAAGGACGAGGGCGAATAGCGTAATACCAAGTTAGCTTAGAAATTTAAACTACACTAGTAGGTTAACATATGCTCACTGAAACTGGGGAGCTCATTTAAATTACCCCTTAACAGGATACTGATAAACTTAAACAGTCAAGTAAGGCTACCATTTCACAGTTTACTAGTGAACAAGTAATGCAATTAGATAACACAGAACGTACAGGTCCAATGTTAAGCCTGTGATTTGAACCAACTATAACAACGACCACACGGCTCACTGTACCGGGAAAATATTACAGTTTCACCATACTGGCTTATGCCGTCCATCACTTCGAACAGCAATAGTACCAATTAATTAGCCTCGCTTACTCGGACTGTATCACATCACAAATTCCAGATAAACCAAATCTTTTATAAAATCCTTTACAGATCTAGCACGACTCGATCCGGGTAATGTGGCCGAATCCAGTTCCCACACTACAACCCAGGTTCGGTGTTGCAAACGTGTCAAACACACCACAACCTCTGCGTCGTGCCCTAGCCTGCTCAACCACGCTCGCCTCCGATTCTCACGGGCCACGCGGCTCTCCAGCTGTCCCCTGACTAGCCCCCACGCCCGTCGCGGCCAAAAGCCACGTCAAACGGTCGAGCCCAAAGATCACACCATGCCGACCCGATCGATCAATCGATACGAGCCGGCACGGCTCACAGCATTTTCCCCTACCTGTCTGTTCACTGGTCGTTGACATAGTCGGTTTGGCTTCCGGGGGCTGCCAAGGTATAACGTGGGGGAATTTTTAGTGTCCACCGCGGATACTATCCTTGGGCGGTAATTTACGTTCCCATAACTAAATCCTGTATACCCTCGAATCGCATACAGATAATGCCATGGATTCTTCTTACTTCAACATTCCGCGCACAATTGTTATCCTTCTTGGTATTGCAGATAGTCGTTCATAACATATCTCTATACAAGGAACCACATAAGAACGTAATGCCTGTCTGAACACTATACCACTTTATGCTTATAAGTTGGTCACATGATCACATCACTTCCAGCTTTGACTCCTAAAATTAGAAGACATATTGACACAACTGATAAAATCACGTTAAGTGATTGGTTGGCTCATGATGACTTTAATATGAGTTAGGTACTGATACCTTCACCCTTATGTCTGAGTCCTCACTGTTCTAACGCTTCAAACACATAACGGTAAACGTGTAAATGTGTTACAGTCTCCACTGTGCTGTTGTCAATAATCCGCCGTAAATTATCTACAGTCCGGAGTGATCTAATCTAGAATTATTTATCACCTGCATGACACGTCTCTGATAATGATTCCTATTGTCGAGTGCATTTTTTGTGTATTATTCGTGGTGTGTTTAATCGAAAATATAGCGGGTTACGAGAAAGGACGCGCACTCAAAATGATTGGTCAATAATAACACGCAACTGGAGCTTTACTTACAAAATTACGTTTGCTCAAAATGGCTCCGAGCACTATGGGACTCAACTGCTGAGGTCATTAGTCCCCTAGAACTTAGAACTAGTTAAACCTAACTAACCTAAGGACATCACAAACATCCATGCCCGAGGCAGGATTCGAACCTGCGACCGTAGCGGTCTTGCGGTTCCAGACTGCAGCGCCTTTAACCGCACGGCCACTTCGGCCGGCTACGTTTGCATCAGGTTCTCTTTTTCTTGTTTTGCTCCAAGTTGTGAACCACATTGATCCAACTAGCCGTGAACTGCTTGTGTAACGAAAGAGTTTTACAATGATCCGACCCGTCCACGTGCATAAGAAATGAAAGATGGTAAAAAAATGACACAAGGAGTCACAGTACTACTGAAGAATCATAAAAAAATTATAGCGATCGTAGTTAACCACTGCATACGTAAATTTAATGATTTCATCACGGTTGTTAATCGTGGACAGGTAGTCACCACGCCTCAAATAACTGTATAATTGTGATAGGCAATATCTCAAACTTCTTTTTTCAGTACAGTCGATTTCTTTTTTTTAAATTGCTACTGTACAAGTGACCTTATCAAACGGTGGTATGTCAAGGGGATTAAATGTTAACAATTCATTGCATGAAATGTCTTCCAGAGGTAACGGCCTACTGGTATCATCGGAGCTGCAGCAGCTGCGGGAGGAGGTAGGACTGTTATCTCCTTGGCCGTTAGCTGTCTTACTTGCCGGGACGACGGAGAGCAGCCGTCCTCCATCTCTCTCTCGGTCTCATCTATCAGGCGCGTGGAACCCTTCTTGGCACAGCTCGCACGTGCGACAGGGAGGGTCCAAGAGGTACTCCCTCCAGACGCGTTATCTAACAGGCGTGAGGGCCTCGGCAGTTCCTGTCACATTCACCCTCCAGTTGCATTATCTATCATATGTCTAGGCCAAACTCATGGTTGCTGGCGGCCGAGGTGTGTGATGTTGGCGATCTGCGAGTCGATCTCTGCTGGCTGCAGCTTCTGGCGTTGGCGGCTCCTGCTGCCTCAGTTTTGCATTACCACGATTCCCAGATCTCCTGAAGACAGACTATGACTGTGGATATTGTATCACAGACAGTTCAGAGATGTCATTGCACCGGCCCAAAAATGTAAACAACCAGCCGGCCGTTGTGGCCGAGCGGTTCTAGGCGCTGTCCGGAACCGCGCCGCTGCTACGGTCGCAGGTTCGAATGCTGCCTCGGGCATGGATGTGTGTGATGTCCTTAGGTTAGTTAGGTTTAAGTAGTTCTAAGTCTAGGGGACTGATGACCTCAGATGTTAAGTCTCATTGTGCTTAGAGCCATGTAAACGACCATGCATGAGCAGCGCCTACTAATCGGTCCGACAGCCGATCAGATTCCAGTCATTCCACCAGGAAGAAGGTACACGGCTCGGGTCGTGCTGTCTGTAGTTCAACCATGCCTAGACGGTCAATACCACGGTTCGATCGCGTCCGCATTATTACTTTGTGCCAGGAAGGGCTCTCAACAACGGAAGTGCCCAGGTGTCTCGGAATGAACGAATGCAATGTTGTTCGGACGTGGAGGAGATACAGAGAGACAGGAACTGTCGATGACATGCCTTTCTCAGGCCGCCCAAAGGCTACTCCTGCAGTGGATGACCTATGCCTATGGCTCGGAGCAACCCTGACCACAACGCCACCATGTTGACTAATGCTCTCCGTCCAGCCACAGGACGTCGTGTTAAGACTCAAACTGTGGGCAATAGCTTGCATGATGCGCAACTTCTCTCCCGACGTCCATGGCGAGGTCCATATTCGCAACCACGACACCAAGCAGCGCGACACAAATGGGCCCAACAATATGCCGAATGGACCGCTCAGGATTGGCATCACGTTGACTTCACCGATGAGTGTCGCATATGACTGTGTCGCATATGCCGTCAACCATCATCGGAGACGTGTTTGGAGGCAATCCGGTCAGGCTGAACGCCTTGGACACACTGTCCAGCAATTGCAGCAAGTTGGAGGTTTCCTGATGTTTTGCGGTGGCATTATGTGGGATCGACGTACGCCGCAGGTGTCATGGAAGGCGCCGTAATGGCTATACGGTACGTGAATGCCATCATCCTCCGTCCGATAGTGCAACCATATAGGCAGCATATTAGCGAGGCATTCGTCTTCATGGACGGCAATTTGTACCCCCATCGTGCACATCTTGTGAATGACTTCCTTCAGGATAACGACATCGCTCGACTAGAGTGGCCAGCATGTTCTCCAATCACGAACCCTATCGAACATACCTGGGATAGATTGAAAAGGGCTCTTTATGGATGACTTGACCCACCAACCACTCTGAGGGATCTACGCCGAATCGTCATTGAGGAGTGGGACAGTCTTGACCAGCAGTGCCTTGATGAACTTGTGGATAGTATGCCGCGAGGAATACAGGCATGCATCAATACAAGAGGACGTGCTACTGGGTATTAGAGGTACCGGTGTGTACATCAATCTGGACCAACACCTCTGAAGGTCTCGCTGTATGGTGGTACAATATGCAATGTGTGGTTTTCATGAGCAATAAAAAGGGCGGAAATGATGTATATATTGATATCTACTCCAATTTTCTGTACAGGTTCCGGAATTCTCGGAAGTGAGGCGATGCAAAACTTTTTTGATGTGTGTAGTTCATAATACATGACGCTGTTACGATGTAGGCAAGGCTGTGGTGGTGGGAATCAACCCTTCAACAGCTATCTGGAAACTCACGCACACCACAGAGACGATTACGTGCACGACTACTTCTCGCATTCTTTTACATATAAGAGTGTGTCTATCCTATTCCAATTATATGCCGGAGGGGGTAACTGTTGGTGCGGTATTCAGTCTGAAGACTGATCTGATGGAGCTCTCCATGCCACTCTATCTGCTACAAGTCTCATCATCTCCGATTAACTACTGCAGCCTACATTCATCTGAACCACCTTAGTGTATTCACTTCTCCGTCTCCGTCTACAATCCCCCCCACACCAATCCCCCACACATCCCTTCAATAATAAATTGACGATCCCTTGATGTCGTAGAATATGTCCTGTCAACCAACCCCCCTTTTAGTAAATTGTGCCACATATTTCTTTTCTCCTCTATTTTGTTCAGTACCTCCTCGTTAGTTACGCGATGTACCCATCTAATCGTCAGCATTCGTCTGTAACATCGTACTTCGAAAGCTTCTATTGTGTTCTTGTCTGAACTGTTTATCGTCCACGTTTCACGTCCATACAAGGCTGCACCCCAGACGAATATGTTTAGAAAATATTTTCTAAAACTTAAATTTATATTCGACGCTAACAAATTTCTCTTCTTCAGAAACACTTTTCTTGTTGTCTGAATTTTATATCCTCTCTTCCGCCATTATCATTTATTTTACTGCCCAAACAGCCAAATCATTCTAGGACTTTTAATGTCTCATTTCCTAATCTAATTACCCCACCATCACCTAATTTGATTCGACTACATTCCATTACCCTTGTTGATGCTCATCTGATATCCTCCTTCCAAGACACTGCCCATTCCGTTCAGCTGCCGTATCAGGTCCTTTGCTGTCTCTGACAGAATTAAAACGTCATCGTCAGACTTTGAGGCTTTTACTTCTTCTCCTTGTACTTTAATTCCCAATCCAAATTTCTCCTTCCTTTCTTTCACAACTTGCTCACTGTAAAGAGTGAACAAAATTAGGGATGGGCTATAATCCTGCCTCACTCTCTTCTCAACCAGTTTCCTTTTCATGTCATTCGACTCTTATAACTGCCGTCTAGTTTCTGTTCAAATTGTAAACAATCTTTCGATAGCTGTATTCTATCCCTGCTATCTTCAGAATTTTGAAGGGTGTATTCCAGTCAGCACTATCAATTTTTTTTTTTTTAGGTCTACAGGAGGTATGAGCGTGGTTCTGGCCTCCTTAACCTATTTTCTAACAGAAGTCGAAGCGTCAGTATTGCCTCTCATGTGCCTACACTTCTCTGTAATCCGAACTGGCGTTGCCCGAGGTCGCCTTCTACCAGTTTTACCATTCTTCCGTAAATAATTCGTGTCAATATTTGGCAACCATTACTTATTAAACTGACCGTGCGTTAATATTCACACCTATCTGCACCTGCTTTCTTCTGAATAAGAATTATCACATTCTGCTTGAAGTCTGAGGATGCTTCACCTGTCTCTACGTCTTATACACCATGTGCAAGGGTTTTGTAATTTGTAGCTCAACCAAGGATATCAGTAGTTCTGGCCGAATGTCATCTACTCCAGGGGTCTTGCTTCATCTACATCTACATAGATACTCCGCAAGCCACTGTACGGTGGGTGGCGGAGGGTATCCTATTTCAGCTTAAGTCTTTCAGTGTTCTGTCAAGTTCTACCGTAGTATAATACCTCCCATCTCGTATTCATCTCGATAGAGGTTCGAGTCCTCCATCCGGCATGGGTGTGTGTGTTTGTCCTTAGGATAATTTAGGTTAAGTAGTGTGTAAGCTTAGGGACTGATGACCTTAGCAGTTAAGTCCCATAAGATTTCGCACACATTTGAACATTTTTAAACATATTCATCTGCATCCTCTTCTCTTTCTAAAATATTGCCTTCAAAGTCATTTACATTGTACAGCCCCTCTAATACTCCTTTCACCTTGAGATTTCCCTTCTTTGCTTAGTAGTGGTTTTCCATCTGAGCTCTTGGTATTCATACCGTTACCTCTCTTTCCTCCAAAGACCATTTTAATTTTCATATAGATTATATCCATCTTTATCGTAGTACATCTACATCTACATGGATCTTCTGTAAATCACATTTAAGTGCCTGGCAGAGGGTTCATCGAACCACCATCACAAGTCTCTATTATTCCAATCTCGCATAGAGCGGAAAGAATGAACACCTATGTCTTTCCGTACGAGCTCTGATTTCTCTTATTTTATCGTGGTGATCGTTCCTCCCTATGTACGTCGGTGTCAACAAAATATTTTCGCATTCGGAGGAGAAATTTCGTGATTGGAATTTCGTGAGAAGATTCTGTCGCATCGAAGAACGCCTTTCTTTTAACGATTTACAGCCCAAATCTTGTATCATTTCTGTGACACTCTCTCCCATATTTCGCGATAATACAAAACGTGCTGCCTTTCTTTGAACATTTTCGATGTACTCAGTTAGTCCTATCTAGTAAGGATCCCACACCGTGCAACAGTATTCTAAAAGAGGACGGACAAGCGTAGTGTAGGCAGTCTCCTTAGTAGGTCTGTTACATTTTTTAAGTGTACTGCCAATAAAACGCAGTCTTTGGTTAGCCTTCCCCACAACATTTTCTATGTGTTCCTTCCAATTTAAGTTGTTCGTAATTGTAATAACTATGTATTTAGTTGAATTTACGGCTTTTAGATTACATTGATTTATCGTGTAACCGAAGCTTAACGAGTTCCTTTTAGCACTGATGTGGATGACCTCACACTTTTCGTTATTCAAGGTCAACTGCCGCTTTTCGCACCATTCAGATATTTTTTCCAAATAGTTTTGCAGTTTGTTTTGATCTTCTGATGACTTTATTAGTCGATAAACGACACCGTCATCTGCAAACAACCGAAGACGGTTGCTCAGATTGTCTCCCAAATCGTTTATATAGATAAGGAACAGCAAAGGGCCTATAACACTACCTTGGGGAACGCCAGAAATCACTTCTATTTTACTCGATGACTTTCCGTCAGTTATTACGAACTGTGACCTCTCTGACAGGAAATCACAAATCCAGTCACATAACTGAGACGATATTCCATAAGCACGCAATTTCACTACGAGCCGCTTGTGTGGTAGAGTGTCAAAAGCCTTCCGGATATCCAGAAATACGGAATCGATCTGAAATCCCTTGTCACTCAACACTTCATGTGAATAAAGAGCTAGTTGTGTTTCACAGGAACGATGTTTCCTAAACCCATGTTGACTGTGTGTCAATAGACACTTTTCTTCGAGGTAATTCATAATGTTCGAACACAATATATGATCTAAAATCCTGCTACATATCGACGTTAACGGTATGGGCCTGTAATTTAGTGGATTACTACTACTACCTTTCTTGAATATAGGTGTGACATGTGCCACTTTCCAGTCTTTGGGTACGGATCTTTCGTCGAATAAACGGTTTATATGATTGTTAAGTATGGAGCTAATGCATCAGCATACTCCGAAAGGAACCTAATTGGTATACAGTCTGGACCAGAAGACTTGCTTTTATTAAGTGATTTAAGTTGCTTCACTGCTCCGAGGATATTTACTTCTACGTCACTCATGTTGGCAGCTGTTCTTGATTCGAAATCTGGAGTATTTACTTCGTCTTCTTTTGTGAAGGCATTTCGGAAGACTGTGTTTAATAACTCTGCTTTGGCAGCACTGTCTTCGATAGTATCTCCATTGTTATCGCGCAGAGAAGGCACTGATCGTTTCTTGCCGCTAACATACTTCACATACGACCAGAATCTCTTTGGATTTTCTGCCAGGTTTCGAGACAACGTTTTGTTGTGGAAACTGTTATAGGCATCTCGCACTGAAGTCCGCGCTAAATTTCGAGCTTCTGTAAAAGATTGCTAATCTTGGGGATTTTGCGTCTGTTTAAATTTGGCATGTTTGTTTCGTCGTTTCTGCAACAGTGTTCTAACCCGTTTTGTGTACCAAGGAGGATCAGATTTTAGTAATATAATATATCCTTCAATAGCCTTGCATTTGTTCTCGAGCCATTTCTGCTGAGCTGTTTTTACTTAGACGTCTGTATTTCCTTTTATCTGTTCCATTTGCTACATTTTTATATTTTATCTTTCATGAATTAATTTAGTATCTCCTGGGATATCCAAGGATTTCTACTAGGCCTTGTCATCTTACCGATTCGATCCCCTGCTACTTTCACTATTTCCTCTCTCAAAGCTACTCATTCGCCTTCTAATGTATTTCTTTCCCCCGTTAAAATCCGTTGTTGCCTAAGGCTACCTTGGAAACTCTCAAAAACCTCTGGTTCTTTCAACGTATCCAGACCCGATCTACTTAATTTCCCACCATTTTGCGATTTCTTCAATTTGAATCTACAGTTCATGTACAATAATTTGTGGTCAGAGTCACCAAGTGCACCTGTAGATGTCTTACTGTTTAAAATCTGGTTCTGAAGTCTCTGTCTTACCATAATTTAATCAAACTGAAACCTTCCAGTGTCTCCAGGTCTCTTCCACGTATACAACCATATTTAATAATTCTCAAACCAGCAGGTGTCGGTGACCAAATTATGCGTTGTGCAAAATGCTACCAGACGGCTTTCTCTTTCATTCCTTTCTCCCAGACCGAACTCTCGTACCATTTTTCATTCTCTTCCTTCTCATACTATCAAATTTCCGTCCTCCATCACAATTAAATATTCGTGTCCCTTCACCATCTAAATAATTTCTTTTATCCCAGCATACAGTCTTTCAATCTCTTCATCATCTGCAGTGTTAGTTGGCATATAAACTTGTACTACTGTGGTGGACGTTGGCTTTGTGTCTACCTTGACTACGATAGTGTATTCACTATTCTGTTCATAGTAGCCTACCCGCATTACTATGTTATTATTCACTATCAGACCCACTCCTGCAATACCCTTTTTTTTTTTTTTTTTTTTTTTTTCTTATAACCCCAAACTCAACTGACCATAAGTCCTGCGAACTGCACTAATTCCCACAACATTTAATTTCAACCTATCCATTTCCCTTTAAGGAATTAGGATTTCACCCTTCAACCTGTAAGATGTCAATTTCGGTTTAGTTTACAGTGTAAATTTTGCAATGTGTTATGTGTGTAAATAGTTGGATTTTCAACTGTTATTTACAAGTCTGCCTCGGGCCTGGACGTATGTGATGTCCTTAGGTTAGTTAGGTTTACGTAGTTCTAAGTTCTAGGGGACTGATGACCTTAGATGAAGTCCCATAGTGCTCAGAGCCATTTTTGAACAAAAAAAAAAATGGTTCAAATGGCTCTGAGCACTATGCGACTCAACTGCTGAGGTCATCAGTCGCCTAGAACTTAGAACTAATTAAACCTAACGACAGCACACAACACCCAGCCATCACGAGCCAGAGAAAATCCCTGACCCCGCCGGGAATCGAACCCGGGAACCCGGGCGTGGGAAGCGAGAACGCTACCGCACGACCACGAAATGCGGGCTTTTGAACAAAGCTTTGAAACCATTTTGCTGCTTACAGTTAGTGGCAACACGACTATTGAAAACTTCTCTAAGTTCCTGAACGGCTGCAGAAGTTTTTGAAATCCATAGTCTTGCCGCCCGAAATATTTTGAACACTGACTGACAAGCGACCCAGCAGCGTACACCTTGACTCACCAAAGCGAACTCGCAAAGCTAACTGACGCAGGCCAGCGTGCCCATCATACTTGTACAGGTTGGGGCAAATAAAAGTGGCCCGGACGAGTGGACACAATTGGACGTGAATGTATGCATGTAACCACACCCCGTAGTGCGCACACCACGTGATCCATAGCGGTTCTGAGCGTAGTGTGAGATGTGTAGTGCAAAGGGGACGACAGTGGAGGAGCTTGTGCTCGTTGTGGGAAGTTATGTGACTACAAATTCCTGGAAAAAGTGTAGTCAGTTGTTTGCTGAGATGTTTAATGATGTCAAAGTGCCAGCTTAGTCCGAAAATGGCGCCAGACAGGATACGTTTTTAACAAGTGAAAAACAATCCGAAACGTACACGCATACCAGAAAATGAGGCTGCAGTTCACCAGAGAATGCTTCAGAGTCCTACCAAATCAAGCCGATGCCTGTCACAAGAGACCGATATACCACGTCGATCATGCGGACGAATACTCCACCTGAACCTGCACGTGTATTCCTACTGTGTGTCTGTTGTTCCTGCATTAAAACCAGCCAATGATCCTCAGCGCCTCCAGTTTTCTGAGTGGCTATTCGCTGGGATTACAATGAATGGCTTGGACATTTATCTGTCCTTTATGTCTGGTGAAGCCTGGGTTCTCTGGAGTGGTTATGTCAGAATCACAGGTTCTGGGCAGCGGAGAATCGGCATAACTTCCACGAAACACCATTGCATGGTAAGAAGGTTGGGGTTTGATGTGCAGTGCCTATACTCCGCATTACTGGTCCCTTTTTCTTTCATCAGACGCCGACTTCGGTGGGTTACAGTGCCAAAATGTTGAACCCATTTGTGGTAGCGTTAACGGAGGAAGAAAAGACTTACTGTTAATTGCAACAGGCAGGAGCAACTGCCCTTTACAGCCGGCCGAACATTGGCGCACATTTGCACAATCTTCGTGCCTGACAGGCTTGTTAGCACAGGTCAGTCTGGTCGCGACCCTAGCTGTTCACCCACATCACCTTATATGTCAGTATGTGATTACTTTGTGTGGGCAGTCCTCAATTCTAAGATGTATCGCAACAACCCCCATAGTTTTCAAGAACTGCAGCACAGCATTTCGTATGAGCTTGCAGCAATTCCAGCAGTAGAGCTTCGATTCACCTTCAGCAACTTGCTGACCAGGACCTAAAAGTCTAAGACATGAGTGGTGGTCACTTTCAACATCTGCTGTAGTGGCTTCCCGCTGCTGGTTTCTCTGTACCCTGGAACTTTGTCCTCTGGACCACTTTTATTTGCCCCACCCTGTATTATAGCTTCGACCTGCCGTTCCTAAAACTCACAAAATTACACATATTGTACATGCTTTTGGAGTGGTCATCTGTTCAAAGACTGGTTAGATGTAGCTCTCCAAGCTGTGCAAGCTTCTTCATCTTCTAGTATCTATTGCAGCCCTCATCCCCTTTGAACCTACTTACTGCATTCGTCTCCTATCAACCCATCCCTTCTTTTAGCAAGTAATGCCACAAATTTCTTTTCTCTCCAATTCTATTCAGTACTCCTTATTAGTTGCGTGATCTACTTATCTAATCTTCAGCATTCTTCTGTAGCAACACATTTAGAAAGCTTCTAATCTCTTTTTATCTCTTTATAGTGCACGTTTCAGTTGCGTAAAAGGCTACACTACAGACAAATGCCTTCAGAAAAGTCTTCCTGACACTTAAATTTACCTCTCTTGAACATGGCTGTTGACAGTAACTTCAACTTCTGAAAAAATAGAAAAAGAGATGCATTTAATTACAACTGTAGCCTATAATAATGGATACGAACCATCTATAGTAAACAAAATTTTTGAGTAGAAAATAAGAAATAGGAACATGGCTGTTGACAGTAACTTCAACTTCTGAAAAAATAGAAAAAGGGATACATTTACTTACAACTGTAGCCTATAATAATGGATACGAACCACCTATAGTAAACAAAATTTTTGAGTAGAAAATAAGAAATAGAGGTACCACGTTTGGTGACTGTAAAAACGGGAATAGTGAAAATGAAAGGCACATTTCAATGTATTTCATAGCCAATATATCATGGTCGGTAAACTAAATGTTCAAATGTTCAAATGTGTGTGAAATCTTATGGGACTTAACTGCTAAGGTCATCAGTCCCTAAGCTTACACACTACTTAACCTAAAGTATCCTAAGGACAATCACACACACCCATGCCCGAGGGAGGACTCGAACCTCCGCCGGGACCAGCCGCTCAGTCCATGACTGCAGCGCCCTAGACGCTCGGCTAATCCCGCGCGGCTCGGTAAACTAGAAAATCTGGAAAGAGAAATTAGAAAATCTGAAAAGAGAAATGCAAAGGCTCAATCTAGATATAGCAGAGGTCAATGAAGTGAAGTGGAAAGAATACATTGATTTCTGGTCAGATGAGTATAGGGTAGTATCAACAAAATGGTATAACGGGAGTAGGATTCGTTATGAATAGGAAGATAGGGCAGAGAGTGTGTTACTGTGAACAGATCAGCGATAGGGTTGTTCTTATCAGAATCGACAGCAAACCAACACTGAAACACCGACAACGATAGTACAGGTCGATAGCTGAAGATGAAGAGATAGAGAAAGTGTATGAGGATATCAAAAGGGTAATACAGTATGTAAAGGGATATGAAATCTAATGGTCGTGGGAGACTTGGATGCAGTTGTAGGGGAAGGAGTAGAAGAAAACGTTACAGGTGAATATGGGCCTGGGAAAAGGAATGAGAGAGGAGAAAGACTAATTGAGTTCTGCAACAAGTTTCAGCTAGTAATAGCGAATACTCCGTTCAAGAATCACAAAAGGAGGAGGCATACTTGAAAAAGGCTGGGTGATACGAGAAGATTTCAGTTAGATTACATCATGGTCAGACAGAGATTCCGAAATTAGATACTGGATTGTAAGGCGTACCCAGGAGCAGACATAGACTCAGCTCTCAATATAGTAGTGATGAAGAGTAGGTTGAAGTTAAGGACATTAGTCAGGAAGAATCAATACGCAAAGAAGTGGGATACGGAAGTACTAAGGAATGACGAGATACGGTTGAAGTTCTCTAAGGCTATAGATAGAGCAATAAGGTTCAAAATGGTTCAAAGGGCTCTGAGCACTATGGGACTTAACATCTGAGGTCATCAGTCCCCTAGACTTAGAAATGCTTAAACCTAACTAACCTAAGGACATCTCACACATCCATGCCCGAGGCAGGATTCGAAACTGCGACCGTAGCAGCAGCGCGGTTTCGGACTGAAGTACCTATAACCGCTCGGCCACAGCGGCCGGCCAACATTATGGAACAGCTCAGTAGGCAGTACAGTTGAAGAGGACTGGACATCTCCAAAAAGGGCCATCACGGAAGTTGGGAAGGAAAACATAGGTACAAAGAAGGTAACTGCGAAGAAACCATGGGTAACAGAACAAATACTTCAGTTGATCGATGAAAGGAGGAAGTACAAAAATGTTACGGGAAACTCGGGAATAGTGAAATACAAGTCGCTGAGGAATGAAATGAATAGGAAGTGCAGGGAAGCTAAGACGAAATAGCTACAGGAAAAATGTGAAGACATCGAAAATGAAATGATTGTCGGAAGGACAGACTCAGCATACAGAAAAGTCAAAACAACCTTCGGTGACATTAAAAGCAAGGGTGGTAACATTGAGTGCAACGGGAATTCCACTGTTAAATGCAGAGGAGAGGTGGAAAGAATACATTGAAAGCCTCTATGAGGGGGAAGATTTGTCTGATGTGATAGCAGAAGAAACAGGAGTCGATTTGGAAGAGATATGGGATCCAGCACTAGAATCAGAATTTTAATAGAGCTTTGGAGGACTTAAGATCAAATAAAGCAGTAGGGATAGATAACATTCCACTACAATTTCTAAAATCATTGGGAGAAGTGACAACAAAACGACTATTCACGTTGGTGTGTAGTATGTATGACTCTGGCGACATACCATTTGACTTTCGGGAAAGCATCATCCACACAATTCCGAAGACTGCAACAGCTTACAAGTGCGAGAATTGCCGCACAATCATCTTAACAGCTCATGCATCCAAGTTGTTGATAAGAATTATATACAAAAGAATGGAAAAGAAAATTGAGGATGCGCTAGATGACGATCAGTTTGGCTTTAGGAAAGGTAAAGGCACGAGAGAGGCAATTCTGACGTTGCAATTAACAATGGAATCAAGACTAAAGAAAAATCAAGACACGTTCAAAGGATTTGTCGACCTGGAAAAAGCGTTCGACAATGTAAAATGGTGCAAGATGTTCGAAATTCTGAGAAAAGTAGGGGTCATATACAATACGGGTCATATACCATATGCAATATGTACAACAGTTAAAAGGGAATAATAAGAGTGGACGACCAAGGTGAAAGGATATCAATGATACGATTCGCTGATGACATTGCTATCCTGAGTGAAAGTGAAGAAGAATTAAGTGAACGGAATGAACAGTCTAATGAGTACAGAATATGGATTGAGGATAAATCGAAGAAAGACAATGATAATGAGAAGTGGTAGAAATGAGAACAGGGAACATCAGGTTTGATGGGGACGAATTACATGAAGTTGAGAAATTCTCTGCCTAGGCAGTAAAGTAACCAGTGACGGACGTAGCAAGGATGACATCAAAAGCAGACTAGCAATGGCAAAAAGGACATTTCTGGCCAAGAGAAGTCTATTAATATCAAATATCAGCCTTAATTTGAGGAAGAAATTTCTGAGAATATACGTCTGGAGCACAGCATTGTATGGTAGTGAAATATGGACTGTGGAAAAACCGGAACAGAAGAGAATCGAAGCATTTGAGATGTGGTGCTACACACGAATGTTGAAAATTAGGTGGACTGGTAAGGTAAGGAATGAGGAGGTTCTGCGCAGAATCGGAGAGGAAAGGAATATGAGGAAAACACTGATAAGGAGAAGGGACAGGATGATAGGACATATGATAAGACATGAGGGAATGACTTCCATGATACTAGAGGAAGCTGTAGAGGGAAAAACTGTAGAAGAAGACAAAGATTGGAATACATCCAGCAAATAATTGAGGACGTAGATTGTAAGTGCTACTCTGAGATGAAGAGGTTGGCACAGGAGAGGAATTCGTGGCGGGCCGCATCAAACCAGTCAAAAGACTGAAGACCAAAAAAAAATCATATAGACTTAGACGATTGTTGGTTAAAATACATGGCTGTAAACTAGCGTTCTCCATTGAAAATAACCCAAAGAAAAATGTAATTCATAATATTAAAACCGCAAATTATCCCTTCTGCAGCATAGGTGGTTACAGGCTAACAAGTGATGGATGTTCAGTATTTTAAATCGGAAAAACTGGAAGGACATTTAATATTATATACAAAGGACGACTTTTAGGTAAAAAAGGTGCTATTCTGCATAATGCAACATCCGCAGAACCCTTGCTAATATCGGGTTATAATCTAAAAAGAGTTGAAGAGATTGAGATCCTGCATAAATAAAAGAAGGGATGGAAATTAGACATATCAGAATAATTAGAGATATTTTAGAGATACGATAGGAAGAGACGGCCTTCTTTTAAATGAACAGCTACAATTAAGAAATACAGCTTTCCTTAACGGTTTAAAACAGTTACAGGTCATGCAAAAAGACTTGAACACCGTAAACAAGATGAGCAGTAGACCCGCTCAGTCGATCGCCAGTGGCGGACGTGTTGACATAGAGTTAGACGGAATGCTCCACTTATAAATATTCTGGGACAACCCAGTCGAAGTTGAAGGTGCCACCAGCACAAAGCAAGTTAAAGGGCAAAGTTCTTCATTGTCAAATACGTGAAGGGATTGCAAATGTCTATGGTTCAAATGGCTCTAACCACTATGGGACTTAACATCTGAGGTCATCAGTCCCCTAGACTTAGAACTACTTAAACCTAACCAACCTAAGGACATCACACAAATCCATGCCCGAGGCAGGATTCGAACCTGCGACCGTAGCAGCAGCGCGGTTCCGGGCCTGAAGCGCCTAGAACCGCTCGGTCACAGAGGCCGGCTGCAAATGTCTACCAGTTTATGAAGAAAGAAGCTGTACTAGATGCTCCACTAAAACTAAAATCCACATCGAAACAAGTGGCCGAAGTAACTGGTGTATCATTTACTTCCGTTAGATGGATCAAGAGAGAACTTGGAAGAGTCCAGCCTGGAGAGTCTTCGACATTTTCAACACCTCATAAGGAATGGTCCAGAAGACATTGGAAGGCCAGTTTAGATAATTTTAGTGAGCAATTCGTTAACCATGTGGTGAATAATTTCTACATTACAGATAAAAGACGACCTATTTTAAAGCAAATCCACAAAATGTTGCACAGTTTCATAAAATTTGAAGGATGTATAGACATACTTCCTAAAGTTCTTTAGACTCGGGTATTTACGTGGAATAAGAGACGAATAACCGAAATGTTTTCCAGGAACAAAATAGTATCAGCGAAAAACGAACTGCTTGCGAACAAGTATCCGAGAGTACAGACGTGACTATCGTCCAATTGTTTATATGGAAAAGACATATGTTCACACCTGTCACACAGCATCGTAAGGATGCAGTGCATTTCACCACAGGATCTGCTGAAACCTGTTTCAAAGGGATTTAGATTTATCATCATTCGTGCTGGCGCGGAGGACGGTTCTGTACCAAATGCCTACGTTAGGTTTAAATCTAGCCAGAAAATAGGATTTTAACACAACGATATGGACTTCTGAGATTATAAAAAGTGCCTCATGGAGATATTAATACCTAACCTGTTGCCTCATACTGTCCTCGTTAGACAGAGTGTTTCCGTAAGGGCGTGCAAAATGCAACAGGGCATAGACAATGCTCCACTGAACCATTTAAGATAGGGAACCAGGGGTCGGAGAAGCCAGCTTAAGGAGATATGGAAATAAACTTGTCTAGCGCTTTGTGTAACATTACTGTTTCCCAGCTTATTTGCAACTAAAAACGTACAAGTTTACGTGTACTGTGCTGTTTATTTATGTGTACATTCTTTATTTCCTGCAAGGAAACAAGGACGACAAGCCTGATTACCAGGAATTCATGATGCAGGTTTTGTTTACTTTACTTTCCATAAGGTGGCTCCCTTATATAGCATTTACATCGTTTCATGACAGAACGTGGTATGAATCAACGACAGCCCCATTTGTTACTCAGACTATTCAGAAATCTACAGTGTAATACGACGGAACAGTACCGGCCCAGTATTTCCTGGTCGCTGCATTGGAAGGCGAGGTCCTATTCCATGGCCTCAGAGGTCACCTGATCTGAATCTCCTTGATTATTTCCTATGAGGATATCCAAAGTCACTTGTGTATGAGACCCCTGTGGAGAGCGGTTCTAGGCGCTACAGTCTGGCGCTACCGCTACGGTAGCAGGCTCGAATCCTGCCTCGAGCATGGATGTGTGTGATGTCTTTAGGTTAGTTAGGTTTATGTAGTTCTAAGTTCTAGGGGACTGATGACCTCAGAAGTTAAGTCCCATAGTTCTCAGAGCCATTTTAACCATTTTTGGATACGGAGATACAATTAGTTGCCATAGCTGCAGCTGCCTGCGATGTGATTCGAAACACATCAGGCATATTTGTCAGGGTACCTCGGAATCTTGTTCGCCGGTATCATCCTTGCATTGAGGTTGATGGCCGTTAGTTTCAGCATATTTTGTAAGATACAGTATAAATGGTACTGTCGTGTCAGTGATGGTATTTGGAGTCAACAAATATAAATAAAAACGTACACAATGATGTTGTTGGTGATGATTATGGTGTCACCGCCAGACACCACACTTGCTAAGTGGTAGCCGTTAAATCGGCCGCGGTGCGTTAGTATACGTCGGATCCGCGTGTCGCCACTATCAGTGATTGCAGACCGAGCGCCGCCACACGGCAGGTCTAGAGAGACTTCCTAGCACTCGCCCCAGTTGTACAGCCGACTTTGCTAGCGATGGTACACTGACAAATTACGCTCTCAATTGCCGAGACGATAGTTAGCATAGCCTTCAGCTACGTCATTTCCTACGACCTAGCAAGGCGCCATTACCAGTTACTATTGATGCTGTAATAATGTACCGTCAAGAGCGATGTTCACCTATTATGGATTAAAGTTAAGTATTCCAGCAGCTACGTACTTTATTTGCTAGTTTCAATTACTTTACCTGTTCCAGACCTCGCGTCAGCCTGCGTGAGCTTAAACGCGTGCCTTTCGGCTTCCTCCTAGTGGATTGGCTGTCTTGCCAATCCACAACAATGATAATGTTTGCTCACTGCGCGGTTATCAGCGCTAGTGCAAAGTCCCATTTTTTTCACACTCCAATTTTGTTTTCACAGTCCAATATAGCCACTGTCACGAATGATTAGTATGATGATGAAATGATGAAGACAACACAAATATCCAGTCCCTGGGCAGACAAAATCTCCAATCCGGCCGGGAATCGAACCCGGAACCCCGTGATCCAGAGGTAGCAACGCTAGCCATGAGACCACGAGCTGCGGACACAAAGAGTAGTGTGATTTTATTCCTATTATCTCCTTAAGCTGGCCTCTCCGATCCCAGGTTCTCTACCTCAAATTGTCCAGTAGAGGATCCCCTATGTCGTGTTAAATTTTTGCACACTCTTACGAAACGCCCTGTAGAAAACGCACCTTACCCCAATGAGCCACAGGCTCCAGGATCAAATTCCACGAGGAGAGATGTGATGTCCTGGTTAGCAGAAAAGTGAATTCTTTTCCACGAGGCATGGAGAGACCCTACTAGTGTTCATTGATCCGAATTAACAAACCAGACCACATCATTTATAAAATAGTCGGAATTTTAATTCGACATGACCGCATTGTGTTACCACTTCCTCCATACCACTCAGATGGGAATGCTACAGGGCCGATATGGGCAAGAGTTAAGAACGGCGTTTCTGAGCGTAATGTGACATTACGAATGGACACGTTATTAACACTTTTCGATGAACAAATTGCTTCCATAACAAAAGAAGACTGGAAAAATGGTTCAAATGGCTCTGAGCACTATGGGACTTAACATCTACGGTCATCAGTCCCCTAGAACTTACAACTGCTTAAACCTAACTAACCTACGGACATCACACAACACCCAGTCATCACGAGGCAGAGAAAATCCCTGACCTCGCCGGGAATCGAACCTGGGAACCCGGGCGTGGGAAGCGAGAACGCTACCGCACGACCACGAGCTGCGGACGAAGACTGGAAGAAACGCCATGAGCACACAAATAAAACTGAAGAGCAGTATATTTAAAGTGAAGGTTTACAAGGCCATTCGCTGGAGGTGATCGGAAACGTGGAAGTGGTACAGACTTGAATGGAGGTAGCGGTAGAAGCAATACTGATTCCCGACTGAAGACGAAAATGAATCAACTGACACTGCCAGTGGAAGTTAAAATGAAATGGCTACTGAAATGAAGAAACATAGGGTTGCGCATTTTCTACATTCGGTTTGTGTCGAGAAATAGTGACAGTGAAAGATCCGTAATATGTCGTCAAATGTTGAACTGTATTATTTGTAACGACCTGAGAAACATGATATTGACTTGCTATTTGTTTATAGGTGTACGCTCTGTACACATGAAATTCATTTATCAGTTATAAAGCTTCTTTGTATACAACGTTTGAAGCAGCGTGATTGGGAACATGAAAGAAGAGCTTGTTTGCTTCGTTAAGACAGGAGACAGCCACGTAAAGCTGGCTCTGCGCAAAGCGACTAGTACTAAGGTACCCACTCGCAACACGCAGTGTCTGTCCTTGTGCTTTGTTTATGGTCGAGGCATAGCTTAAGGTCACAGGGAATTTGTACACGTTTAAAGCGAAATGGTAAATTGTTAGGAATAAGGGGATTTGGGGTGTAACAACTCTCATTCCTGCAACATTTTCCGTCAAATTTCCGTCTCTTTGATGTTATCCAGGTAAGAAGTAACTTCAAGTCTCTGTGAGTGAATGGTTCTGAGGACCAAGATAATTCATGATTCTCTCGATCAGATTTACGTCGCGCGTCACCTTCGGAAGGAGTTTCCAAAAAGCGATATGAGTCCTAATGACCTCATGCTGCAACCAGTCTCGCCTCACAATCTTCATTGGATTCTTGAGGCCGCATAGTCAATCATTTAGCCGTTCTGGTGGATTCAGAACGACTCGATCGTTTTGCAGATAAAACGAAATGAGTAGACATCCAGCTCGAAAACAGACTTAATAAATTCGTTGTTCTACAAATAAAACCCATTGAAAGAAGCAAATCAACGTCGTTAAGTTTTTAATCAGTAAATCCATATATGTTAGTTAAGTAAGTTCGCTGTTAGTCTGTATTTGTGTAGAAAAGATTGCGGTATTTCATTCTCTCACTGACATAAACTTCAGAAATTGCATCTGTCACTTATTTTTCTTTTTTTAAACTGAGAGTGCCATATATTTGTTCTTCGTGCACAACGAAACTAACAGCGCCATCTACTGATACTTTGGAGTACTACACTGTGATGATTAAACATCCGAACTACTACGCTGATCAGACCATTTTACATAAAAAATTGAATTAAGATGTCTTTTTGTCGTGTTCCGATTTTGATGAAATAAAGCCTAAATGCTGCCCCAAGCTACGCTCCAGTTACCTGTGAAAGCCGCATAAAAGTTTGTCCAGCAGTTTTGAAGAGTACTGTGTTCAAATACACAGACAGTCACGACTGTTTCACATAAAATTTTAAATAACAATATCTTTTCTTTCCGTGACCTAATTTTGATTAAATAACGCCTATACGTTGCCCCAAGCTACACTCAAGTTACCTCTGAAAACTCCATGAAAATTCGCATAGTAGTTTAGGAGATTAGCATATTCAACCAGATAGACAGACACAACTGTTTTACACTTTTATTATTAGTATAGATTTGCAGTTGTGTCTGCGATTACTCGAAACACCTGTGAACGTTTTCTTAACTTCTTAACAGTGAAGCTACTGTTAACGACAAAAACTGCACGTTTCAAATGGCTATGCTTGTAGAATAAGCCCGCTTATGTACGCTCTTGCCGTCTCTTACCCCTTTGTTCGTCCGCTACGCTGCAATACCTTTTCTCCTCCCTTGCATTTCCGCTCCTCTGCAAACGATGTATTTTCTGTAACGTCGTATTCAGAGCTTTAATTTTCTCCATAATTTTTCATTAGAGAAATATGTAATTTATTCCAGAATGAAATTTTCTTTCTGCAGCGGAGTAATTTATTATTTCATGTCATACATATTTTTATAACTTCTTTATTACGAAAAAATGCAGTAGTTACTTCATTTAAGACCGTCTGATACTTTTCTATTTTCTTTTTAATTTACCAATTGCTACTTCATTACTGTTACGCTATTTTATGCCGGTAGCAACATACACTACTGGAAATGGAAAAAAGAACACATTGACACCGGTGTGTCAGACCCACCATACTTGCTCCGGACACTGCGAGAGGGCTGTACAAGCAATGATCACACGCACGGCACAGCGGACACACCAGGAACCGCGGTGTTGGCCGTCGAATGGCGCTAGCTGCGCAGCATTTGTGCACCGCCGCCGTCAGTGTCAGCCAGTTTGCCGTGGCATACGGAGCTCCATCGCAGTCTTTAACACTGGTAGCATGCCGCGACAGCGTGGACGTGAACCGTATGTGCAGTTGACGGACTTTGAGCGAGGGCGTATAGTGGGCATGCGGGAGGCCGGGTGGACGTACCGCCGAATTGCTCAACACGTGGGGCGTGAGGTCTCCACAGTACATCGATGTTGTCGCCAGTGGTCGGCGGAAGGTGCACGTGCCCGTCCACCTGGGACCGGACCGCAGCGACGCACGGATGCACGCCAAGACCGTAGGATCCTACGCAGTGCCGTAGGGGACCGCACCGCCACTTCCCAGCAAATTAGGTACACTGTTGCTCCTGGGGTATCGGCGAGGACCATTCGCAACCGTCTCCATGAAGCTGGGCTACGGTCCCGCACACCGTTAGGCCGTCTTCCGCTCACGCCCCAACATCGTGCAGCCCGCCTCCAGTGGTGTCGCGACAGGCGTGAATGGAGGGACGAATGGAGACGTGTCGTCTTCAGCGATGAGCGTCGCTTCTGCCTTGGTGCCAATGATGGTCGTATGCGTGTTTGGCGCCGTGCAGGTGAGCGCCACAATCAGGACTGCATACGACCGAGGCACACAGGGCCAACACCCGGCATCATGGTGTGGGGAGCGATCTCCTACACTGGCCGTACACCACTGGTGATCGTCGAGGGGACACTGAATAGTGCACGGTACATCCAAACCGTCATCGAACCCATCGTTCTATCATTCCTAGACCGGCAAGGGAACTTGCTGTTCCAACAGGACAATGCACGTCTGCATGTATCCCGTGCCACCCAACGTGCTCTAGAAGGTGTAAGTCAACTACCCTGGCCAGCAAGATCTCCGGATCTGTCCCCCATTGAGCATGTTTGGGACTGGATGAAGCGTCGTCTCACGCGGTCTGCACGTCCAGCACGAACGCTGGTCCAACTGAGGCGCCAGGTGGAAATGGCATGGCAAGCCGTTCCACAGGACTACATCCAGCATCTCTACGATCGTCTCCATGGGAGAATAGCAGCCTGCATTGCTGCGAAAGGTGGATATACACTGTACTAGTGCCGACATTGTGCATGCTCTGTTGCCTGTGTCTATGTGCCTGTGGTTCTGTCAGTGTGATCATGTGATGTATCTGACCCCAGGAATGTGTCAATAAAGTTTCCCCTTACTGGGACAATGAATTCACGGTGTTCTTATTTCAATTTCCAGGAGTGTAGATTATTGTTTGTTTTTTACGAAGCTACTTTAGGGCAGAAAAAGATAAATATTACGCAACTGAGCTTTTTATTATGGCATCAGCTCGCAACATGTGGCGCGCTCTGCTGTAGTTTAGTCAACCACAGTATTATTGCATCTGATAGTGAGAGCGCTTTGGTCACTTACCGTGAGTTTTTATTGTGATATTTCACGAGGACACGCCGAACCACTTAGTGGTATACGTACAACTACCTTGAAATCACTCACAGTGCGATACGGTTTCCTTAGTCATCAGTGTACTTGCTTACTCCAACGTCCCGCCTGTTTCCGGTAACGGCCACGGGAGGCAAAGAGCAATAACACTGTGGACGAGTAATTCCTACATGCTTCGCGTTCAGTAGTGTATGGGTAGCTAATGTCTGGTTTCGATGATACCTAACAGATAGGGTACAAAGAGTAGAGATAACACATGCTTCGAATAGATCTAAACATTTAGTAAAACACTTATCAGAACCAAAATATATTAATATAGAGGGGCTCCGCAAGGTAGCATATTAGGACTAATACTGTTCCTGATATACATCGATGACTTTCCCAGGAGTGTTACTCATGATGAAAAAATTCTATTCGCTGATGACAGCAATATTATAGTCACTGAGAAAACAAGAGAACTCCTTGCCGAGAAAGAAAATGAAACTCTCGAGGAATATAGAGGGGTTCCAGAAGGTAGCATATTAGGACTACTACTGTTCCTGATATACATCGATGACTTTCCCAGTAGTGTTAGCCGGCCGGGGTGCCCGAGCGGTTCTAGGCGCTACAGTCTGGAACCGCGAGACCGCTACGGTCTCAGGTTCGAATCCTGCCTCGGGCATGGATGTGTGTGATGTCCTTAGGTTAGTTAAGTTTAAGTAGTTCTATGTTCTAGGGGACTGATGACCTCAGCAGTTAAGTCCCTTAGTGCTCAGAGACATTTGAGCCCAGTAGTCTTACTCATGGTGAAAAAATTCTATTAGCTGATGATAGCAATATTACAGTCACTGAGAAAACAAGAGAACCCCTTTGCCGAGAAAATAAATGAAACTCTCGAAGATGTTTATGATTGGTCAATAAGCAATAAAGTGACATTGAACCTAAAGAAAACTAATGTCACGAATTTCAGTTTGAAGAGGAAAAAATGACAACGTTAAATTAAATGTAGATGGCACCTCTACAGACTGTGTAACAAATGAAAAATTTCTAGGAATGAATATTGATTCTCAGTTGACGTGATGTGAACACGCTAAGATGCATGCAAACAGAATGTCATCAGCAAGTTATGCTCTTAGAATCCTGTCATCAGTGTGTAACATGCAATGTCTTTTAGTTACATATGATTCATGTGTACACTCAATTCTTAGCTATGGCATTCTTTTTTATGGAACAAATGCACAAAATATGAACACAGTTTTCAAACTCCAGAAGAGTGCCGTAAGAATAATAAGCAAAAATAATAGTCGAGCTCATTGTAAAGATCTGTTCAAACCACCGGGGATTTTAACGATTCCATGTGAATACATTTACCTGTCAGCTGTACACATCAAAAATAGAATTGCTAATTACTGCACAAACAGATCTGTCCATAACCATGCAACAAGAGATAGACTCAACTTACATTTACCAAGAAAAAATAAACATAAAACTCAGAACAGCATTTTCTACCAAGGAATAAAACTGTACAATAAATTACTAAATGAGATTAGGAAATTGCAAAAATACACTTATTTAAAAAGGCAGCTAAAAAGTACTTGTTATGCAATACATTTTATGCATTGAAGGATTACTTAGCTAAAACACAGTAGGGGTTTGATAAAAAGCTTTTATACAAATAAACAATAATAATTATTATAAACTATCCAACATTCCACATGACTCCTTCAGTTTATGTTTCTTTCCTTCTTTTTTCCTTTCTAGAAGTACTTACCCCCAAGCTATGCAAAGCACAATACTAACACCTCTTCCTCTTTCTCAGAACAACATCTCACTCATTATGGAGGGATGCTCACTCAGTTTTTCAAGACAGCGAATTGGAAGTTGCAGTACAGAAAATGGCCCAGAGATCACCAGTGTGTGTGTGTGTGTGTGTGTGTGTGTGTGTGTGTGTGTGTGTGTGTGTGTGTAGTGAGTGAAGTGTTATGAAACAATGTGTATATAGCGTGTGCAGTGACTGATAGTGAGATATGAGCGAACAGTGCGGCATTACATTATTTAATAAGTTATTTGCAAAAAAAAGTATTGTATACCAGTATCTAATGATTGTCTTTAATTAGATGTCTGTAAATATGTTTGTATGGAAATCAGCTTATTTTAAATTGATCTAAATTTGTAAATACTTTGACATGTCCTATATCCGTGTAAAAAGAGATCTACGGATGAATAAAGCTACTACTACTACTACTACTACAGTTCGACGTTTGCCCTTGTTCATCGGTTCCAACGGACATTTCAATTATAACTATCTGACAAACACGGCATTGCCCTGGGTATTCATTTTGCCAATTTACTATTAGTAGCGAAAACAAAAGAAATTGTGTTTCTATAGAAACATCGAAAAAATTTCATTTCAATCTATTCGTGCAAACACTTCTGAAATTACATAACAGTCTTTCAAAGAAATATCTATAACGTACAAATGTATCAGACCAGTATCCAGGCTTCAAGACTTTGTAACTGGAAGTTTAAGAAGCCAACCGTGCCTAGGGTATTGGATAGGTCACAGTTGGCGGATGGTGAATGTTCCATCAGATATGGTGGATAGCTGTGAATAGAAAGTAAGCCGTCCCGGACCAAGACAAAGCAAAACAAAACCAAATCCACTTAGTATGTGCTTGTAGTAAGCGGCGAAGTGGTCAGCGTCTGTCCACTAGTGATGCGGCTGAAATTCATATTCTGGAAATAACCTTTCCAGTTTTAACATTCTGAGTTTACTCAATGAGTCTACTCAACCCCACCTGATTCCAGGTACAAACATCATGGAGCATTTTGATAATCACATTATTACGCCAAATAGTCAATCCACCGCCGGTATAACTGGCGGAACTGGTCTTTCGGATTCTGGGGCGACCAGGTTAAAATGCAATATGATTCAGCACAGGAAGTCGGAGTCCTCTGGCCAACTTAAAACCAAAGCAAATACATTTTTTCCAACACTTAACATACAAACACTTTTGCAACCAGGTAAACTACGTAAGTTGGGAGATACATTAAAAGAACACAAGGTTCAGATTTTGGCACTTCAAGAAACACGAATAATTGACAGTAACACCATGGATTTCGGCAGTTATCGTCTTTTTAAAAGTAAAACTGATAAAAGAATACTTAATAATGGGCCACACCTGGGAGTGGCTTTTGCAGTCTCCAAAAATATTTTAAACTCAATAACGGAGGTACCATCCATTAATAATAGACTAATGACAATTTCTCTTAAATGCGCAAATAAAGCATACACTTTAATTAATGCCTATATTCCAGTCCATGAGCATAACCGTAAAAAACCTGATTAAGTTAATAAAGCTTGGCAAACATTAGAAAGCATCTACTCGAAAATTCCATCAAACCATGCTAAAATTTTAATGGATGATTGTAATACTCAATTGGGGAAAGAGAAAAAATATAAGAAACCAGTGGGTGGATTTCCGGCGCATAAATGGACAAACCAAAATTGCCAAAGACTTGTTGAAATGTGCAAAAATTTTAACCTTAAAATCATGTCAACACATTTTGAAACCAACCGTTTTAAACAAAAACCATGGCGGGCAACCAATACATTTATTGGAGAACTTCAAATCGATCATGTAGCAATGTCATACCCCAACTACAAAGAAATTTTAAATGTCCAAGTTATGAGAGGGACTAATATTGATTCTGACCATTATTTAATGCGAATAAAAGTGAAACTTCAGCCTCAGAAACTCTTCAAAACAAAAAATGTCATCGAAAAATTTGACACTGCTAAAATAAACCCCAAATTTAGCAAGTGAACTTGACAGAAAACAATCCAACAATTGGCAAGCCGGCCGCGGTGGTCTAGCGGTTCTGGCGCTGCAGTCCGGAACCGCGGGACTGCTACGGTCGCAGGTTCGAATCCTGCCTCGGGCATGGGTGTGTGTGATGTCCTTAGGTTAGTTAGGTTTAAGTAGTTCTAAGTTCTAGGGGACTTATGACCTAAGATGTTGAGTCCCATAGTGCTCAGACCCATTTGAACCACTTTTTGAACAATTGGCAAAGCCTAAAAAAGTTCATCAAAACAGCACAAAATTTAATTCAGCTTCGAAATAAACGAAAACACCCTTGTTGGAACGCGGATTGTGAAACAGCAGTTAAGTATAGGCCCGAAGCATTCAACATTGGAACAGTAAAACTTAAAAAACAGTAAAACTTAAAAAAGCACAACACCTTTCTAAGTGTGACAAAGGAAACATCTAAATTAATCCGACAGACTAAAAGAAGCTACGAAAATGCTCAAATTTGGAAATCGAAAAACATTTCCAAAAGAAGAATAAAAGAAATTTTTATAAAACATTTAAAACAAAACCAACCGGTTACCAACCTCAAAGTCGTTGCTTCAAAAAGGAAAATAGCAGTTTGTCTCTTAACGACCAGGAAATTTGTAAGGTAGTTGCTAATTATTTTGAAAAACTATTGAACTGCCCAGAACCAGTGAATAAATTCCAACCACAGCAAACTAATAACATCAACCCTAACTCTAAAGTACCTGACGAAATCCAAATAACTAAACAAATTAAGAGACTTAAAAACAATAAAGCATCTCGAGAAGACGATATAATCGCAAATTACTAAAATCAGCTGGCCCTAACACTATAAAAGAAATCACTCAACTAATAGGACATATCTGGCAAACTGAGAAAATACCTGAGGACTGGAAAACTGCCCTAATTCATCCTTTGCATAAAGAAGGGGATAGAAACGATGTTAATAATTACCGAGGACTCTCTCTTCTCCCAGTCACATACAAAATTCTCTCGCAGTGTTTACTTGATCGAGTCCAAGAACAGCTAGAACCTAAAATTGATGAATACCATGCAGGCTTTAGACCAAACAGATCCTGTCCGGAACAAATTCTTGCTTTAAAACTAATCCTCAGACACCAAAGGATTTCTAGTAAAAATATCGTATGTACATTTGTGGATTTTAAAAAGGCTTACGACTCAGTTGATAGTGAATCTCTTTTCCAAATTTTAAAGGAACAAGGGCTAGATATTAAAACTCTACCACTGACTAAGGAAATGTTAACCGCCACTAGATCTAAAGTCAAACTCATGGGAGAGATCTCTGGAGCATTTGAAACAAAGACTGGTTTTAAACAGGGAGATGGACTCTCTCCATTACTGTTCGACTGTGTTTTGGAAAAGGTAATTATAGAATGTCGAGAGCAAAAGTCTATTCAAAATATAGACCAATCAATCAAATTAAGTAGAAGTGATATTAGAGCAGATTGCCTCGCCTTTGCAGATGATCTGGCAATTTTAACTAGGGATGTTACCACAGCTCAAAAAAAAATTCTTAAAGAAGTCTCGGAAAAGGGCTACAAATATCATTCGAATAAACGGAATACATAAGATGCAACAAACAAGCACCAAAGTTTTTGAACACAAAATATGGAAAAATAAAAGGGTATCTCAGTTTAAATACTTGGCGGAAATCATACCAGAAAACGGACTGGAAAAAGCTGCAAATGAAGTTCGATGTCAAAAGATGGCAACTGCATTCAGTTTAACACATAATATTTATAATAAAAAATCACTTTCTAAATTCAGTAAACTTAGACATTACAATACGGTAATCAAACCTGAATGTCTTTATGGAGCATAAACTTTAATTTTAAATAGGAAGGGGGATATTGAAGAAATTCAAAAGGAAGGAAGAAAGATTACTAGGAAAATGTTAGGCCCCCAATTTACTGATGTAGAAACTTATAGGCTGAGAAGTAATGAGGAAAGAGAAGAATACACAGACATACATGGTGAAATGAGAAAAGATAGACTTAAATTTTATGGGCACATTAAAAGAATGGCACCCACTAGACTGACAAAACAAATAGTAGATTTCTACGAAAACAGAAGTAAGGCCAAAACTGAGGCAAAGAAATGGATTGCTGCGATTAAGGAGGATCTTAAAGCAGCCGGTATAGCTCAGGCAGACCTTACAGATAGGAAAACATTCAGACAAAATATATTTGATTGGAAAGTTGGTCAGAGGGAAATTAGAAAACGGACTGGAACGTTGTGGTGTGAAAGAGACTTCATTTTGAAAGGATAAAACAAATTTGGGCACAAAGAAAGGCCAACCATCAAACGTGACACTGATGGATTGTACCTCACGTCGTCCTACTGGACCCATACGTGAATGATAATAATGATAACAGTATCCAAAATGAAGAAACATAATCCCGGAGAGATTGTGTACAGCTGATGCAGCTGTTTGTAAACACCTCTATGGTAACGCCTCTTCATAGCTCTAAAGGTAGCTATGGTTTTCGTCTACAGCCATTTGCGCTCCGCAGTTGAAAGCTGCCAGGTGTCAGTGACTTCCTTAAGTTGACTCGACTGTAGGAGCGTCTTAGTACTAAAGAGAAAATGTACTAAAGCTTCATGCATGATGCGGCATTTTCTCACCTATCTCAATGTTTATGACGTCATATCTCCTGAACTATGTGTGGTACCATGATATACCTTTTTATTGCATCTACCTGCATATGTCGACAGTGCCTGCGAAATCTATTACAAATACAGATAGTAGCACAGAAATAATACATTTTACCGTTATGCATTAAGTGGCAGTTTTTCAATCATCTTATTGTTTATGACGTCGTATCTCCGGAGCAATGATAAGTAGGGTGTTCTTACCCCCACAACGATTGTTGCCTGGCAATAAGGGATATGTGTACTAATTTTGGTTGAAATCAGTCCAGTGGTTTAGTAGGAGATGTGAAGCAAACACACATACACACACGCATACATACGTACTTCCATATTTATAATCTGTATGGATTATTGCATGTGACGTAAACTGGTTGGCTGGGCCGGCCGGGATGGCCGAGAGGTTCTAGGCACTACAGACTGGACCCACGCGACCCCTACGGTCGCAGGTTCGAATCCTGCCTCGGGCATGGATGTGTGTGATGTCCTTAGGCTAGTTAGGTTTAAGTGGTTCTAAGTTCTAGGGGACTGATGACCTCAGAAGTTAAGTCCCATAGTGCTCAGTGCCATTTGAACCATTTGGTTAGCTCGTGATTCAAATGGTCCAAATGGCTCTGAGCACTATTGGACTCAACATCTTAGGTCATAAGTCCCCTAGAACTTAGAACTACTCAAACCTAACTAACCTAAGGACATCACACACACCCATGCCCGAGGCAGGATTCGAACCTGCGACCGTAGCAGTCCCGCGGTTCCGGACTGCAGCGCCAGAACCGCACGGCCACCGCGGCCGGCCGCTCGTGATTCATGTAACATATTTCAATTAATGTAATCAAGTAAGTAATGGTTTCAGTTTCCAACTGGGAATTTTGATTATTTTGCTTCATAATTAGTGGCTAATAATTATTGTTTCTTTAGTTACAACTTTTCAGTTAACGTCACGTACTTCTGAAGAAGATACTCATAGTAGTTTCGAAACCTAGGTCAAGTACAAGTAAATAAACTTCCAGCAGCTGACTAGCTGCTCACTTTATCAATTGAAACTTACATTTATATTCATTGTCAACAAATTTCTCTTCTTCAGAATAGCTTTTCTTCCTATCGCCAACTCTGCATTCAGCATCCTCTCTACTTCGGCCATCATAAGGTATTTTACTGCCCACATAGGAGAACTCATCTATTACTTTTAGTGTCTCATTTCCTGATCTAATTCCTTCTGCATCCCATGATGTAATTCGGCTACATTTCATTAGCCATGTTTTGCTTTTGTCAATGTTCATCTTCTCCTTTCAAGCCACTGTCCAGTCGTTCAAACACACTTCCAAGTCCTTTACTGTCTCTGACAGAATTACTATGTTATCGGCAAATCTCAAAGTTTTTATGTCTTCTCCCCGAACCTTAATTCTCTTTCCAAATTTATCCTTCCTTTCCTTCACAACTTACTCAGTGTACAGACAACTCTTTTCAACCATTGTTTCCCTTTCATTAATCGCCGTCTGGTTTCTGTACACATTGTGAATGAAGTACCATCAGCAATCGATACCATGCAGCAGGCATCATTTTGTTACATGGAGTTGGCAATAGCAGTTTCACAGGTTACCGTGGAAGACAGCAACGAGCGGTCTCTTTCCTCAGCCGCCGACTGCCTGAGGGATACATTCCCCCACCCCCCACCCCCACCCCCGCTGGATCAGCGCCACCAGCGCCACGCACCATACCGATGTAAGCCCGCCGCTGGGAGCCTCCAGTCTCTGTCGAGTAGCAGTGACTGAGCGACTCAAGTGAGTAGACGCGTCGACTCAGCCGTCGTCACCGTCATCATGCAGTAACCGAGTTGATAGGCAGACAAGTGAGGATCGGTGTGTTGAGGAATCGAACTGTGTGGCAGATCGCCATCCGGTGGCGCTCGCGTCTTCGGCGGCCACTAACGGCGAATCAAGCTACGACTAAGGACCCGATTGACATCGTTCAAGACACGTTGGCAGCACCGCTTCCGGACTCAGACGACGAGCAGACCACAGCAGCACCACCTCGAGAACAGGCCGGAGAAAACAAAAGAAGACATCCGATCGCACGGACTGGTGGCAGAACTTAACCGCGACAGAAGAAAGCAAAACAGACGCCTTCTCCCGACGCTGACGGTTTCATCAAACCACGAAAACGTGCTCACAGAATGCAGTTATCCACGTCGCTGCTAGCTGACGTCTCCAGGGCATTCGCCGCTCTTTCTGATGCGAATGAAGAATTACTGCGCCCAAGAAGGATCCTCCTCTTCAAGTGATCGCAATGAAATTCAAGAAACTTTACCGTCAATTCTAACAACTTCTCAGATGCTGTTGACAGCGAAGGTGGCCAGCAGAGAGCTCTATAAGGTCACGCTCCGATCGGTCGATGACTACCGGCGAGTTGCGCAGGAGACGTCTGACAGGCAGATCCCATTTTATACCCACGTATCCAAACCCTCCCACGTCCTGAAGGTCGTGTTGTGTGACTTACCCTTCAGCAGGGAGTCCGAACACCTTCAAGAAAAAGTGCTTCCTGGTTTGGAGTTCTACGTGCGCACCGTCGTGAAGATGAAGCAACCTTGACCACGCGAAGATATGCCCCTATTCCTGATCATCGCCACAGACACTGTGTAGAACAGGAAGCTGTACCAGTTCACGCACCTTGCTGAAATCACGATGCAGACAGAATATTTACGCGCCAAATGAGGACCAGTCCAGTACTTCCAAAAATGGTTTAAATGGCTCTGAGCACTATGGGACTTAACATCTGAGATCATCAGTCCACTAGAACTACTTAAACCTAACTAACCTAAGGACATCACACACATCCATGACCGAGGCAGGATTCGAACCTGCGACCGTAGCAGTCGCGCGAGTCAGGATTGAAGCGCCTAGAACCGCTCGGCCACCGCGGCCGGTCCAATACTTCCGCTTTCCCGGAATCAACTACGCTTCTCGGCACTGCTCCATGCTGCATAAATGTATAAAGTGTGCCGGCAATCACATTGGACGGGAGTGCCCTCTCTCGAAGAACGAGAAGCCAACATTCGCCCTCTGTGGTGGCAGCCATTTTGCAAGCTAACACAACTGCAAGTTATGGAAACGCTCCATTGTTCACCTACGTGGACACTCAGCTGCACTGCAAGAGACGAAGAAATCGGCCAAGGCTCACTCTGGCGTCACATTCGCTCGTGTAACCTGTGGGAAGATGTCATCAAGATCGTCCCTGTCTGAAGCCACTACACCTGAGGCATCGGCAACACCTTCTTAAGAGTCTACCGCCGCTGTTCCAGTAAAGCAGAAGGCTCCTGAAGACTTACCATGCTCCATCTCTGATGTTCCTCCATCTTCATCAGTCCCTTCAATTCGATGCACCTGTTGCTGATGCAAGACCAGAAAGTGAAACAAGAGCGCACTAGTGGAGCCTGCTATCCAGAGCTCCCCCACTGAGGTGCACCGTGCGCCTGGTACCAGCGCTGGCGTTGCACCAGCTGCCTCCCAGCCTGATCTCAGTTTCATCATGCAGCTCTCTGTATCCATGGACAGTGCAAATAAGTTGATTGCGATCCTCTCGCAGCAACTCCTCGCTGCAGTGAAGACTGCGGCGCTAGCAGTTACCATTCATAAAATTACTCAGTCCCATAATAGACAACGCTAAAGGCTTGACACTCACTGCGTGGAACACAAATGGCATCTCAAACAAGTTGTCGAACTACGCCAATTCCTCCACGATGAAACCATCGAAGTCTGCTTGATAAACAAAACCGACCTGAAACTAGGTTCAAATGGCTCGAAGCACTATGGGACTTAACATCGGAGGTCATCAGTCCCCTAGACTTAGAACTACTTAAACCTAACTAGTCTAAGGACATCACACACAGCCATGTACGAGACAGGATTCGAACCTGCGACCGTAGCAGCAGCGTGGTTCCGGACTGAAGCGCATAGAATTACTCGGCCACAGCGGACGGCCTGAAACTAGGACTCGACGTCAAATCTCCGAATTTGTCCTGTCTGCACACGCGTACGCTGACGGCAGCTAGTGGTACTGCGTCTTATGCCCGCAACAACATTTGACACTACCAACCACAATTACTACAGATTTCCATTCTGGAGGCTACAGGCATCATTGTTCATACAGCTATAGGGTCCATCACATTCACTGCATCCTACAAAATCCCTTCTCGTTTCGTGGATTCGGCAGACATTGACGTCATTCTCAGTCCAAGTGGAAAAATCTTCATTGTCGGAGGCTTACATGTAAAACACGACGCCTGGCACTCCATAATCACGACTGCCGACGGCCATCACCCCCTGCGAGCATCGGAGTTCATGATGCCATCGTGGTGGGATCCTACGACCTGACCGTCAATCCCATTGGTAGTGAACAGCCAAACATCATTAACATCGCAGTCGTTAAGGGCATCCCACAACACATCACCTCTCCCACGCGGAATGCTCTCTCCTCTGACCACGTTGCTGTTGTCTACTACATTGACGTGGATCCATTGCATCTGCCATGGCGGAGAATTTCACTCTCGGTAGTCCACTGCAACCGCTTTCGAGACGCTATGGAGGAAACACTTGCCACCGCTCCACCTCCAGCAGAAATTGGCATCGATGGAGCTCTCCTGCACTTCACCTACGCCAGATTCGCGACAGTCTGAGAAGCTAAGCACCTTCACCGCGTGTAGGTTGTGACAACTTACGCTACCTGCCACTGGACATTCTGGTCCAAATCTCTGAGAAGAACCGGATGTACCCGGAATGGCAGTGTACGCGACTTACCGCCACCAAGAGGCTGCTGAATCTTTTCCGACGGGACACTAAGGTGGCTACTGAGACTCACTAAAAACAATAGTGGATGAAAGGATCCCACACTCCACCTCGATGACGGTTCGGCCTGGCGGACGACCATATACTTCCTCCACCGTATGCAGTGCGTCTTGCCGCTCCATGGTGGAAACTGGACTATTTGCGAACCTATGGAAAGGCTGACGTCCTCGTTGATGCTCTTGAATAAAATTTTATGCCAATAGAAGATCCTTTGGACGCTCCCCACAATGCACTGTTCGCAGACAGACTTCCATGATACCTTGGAAGAGAGAATTAAGATGACTCTACTGATGTTGCATCAGATGATGGAGTTTCGCTGACCTTGCGTGGGCTCAACCCCAGGAACGCGGCACGCTCTCACGACATATTCAACACCATGTTGAGGCAGCTGCCTCTGGCTGCCACTGTCAACTGGGCAGCAATTTTCAATGAGATCCTCTGTGTGGGTCACTTCCCACTGATGTGGAAATACACTGAGATAGTGGCCATCCCAAAGATGGGGAAGGACTTCTGTCTTGCTCAGAGCCACCACTCCAGTAGTCTAATGCTGCAATTCTGCAAGTTTTTCTAGCGAGTGTATCTCAAGAGATTAGAAAACCATGTTGCCACAGAAGATCTTCTACCCGAGGAACGGCTCATGTTCCGCAAGGCCACTCGACAGAACATCAACGTCTGCGGTTTATTTAACAGGCCTTCATTGCGATGGGATGCACTGAGTTTATCGGTATGGAGTTCCTAGATGTCTCCTGAACGTTTGACGGCGGTTGACACACTGTTATCCTCTTCAAACTTTCTAGCATGGGGTGCCGGCGTCCCACGTGCGCCTCATACCCTCATAGCTAGACGGCAGGACCTTCCATGTGAGAGCCGAGTCTGAGCTGTCTACAGTTCGTCGCATCTGAGCAGGCGTGCTAAAGTGCTCGGTTTTAGGACCGCTTCTGCAAACACTTTATATGGCAGACACGCCCAAGACTGATCGCGTCCAACTAGCTCTCTACGCTGCTGAAACGGCGCTGTCAAGCAGGAGCATGAACTACGACACCGTCCGCCGCCGACTACTGCTCGCTACCGGCATTCTCGCCGAGTGGGCCGTCAAAGTGGTGCCTCAGAGTCAACGGCGAGAAGACACAATTCCTGAGGGTCGTACGTCGTGCCATTCCAGAAGATATGCCGCCTGTCAGCGTCGGTGACAGCCCTGTCTTCTGGAGGCCGACAATGCTCTGTCTTGCCGTCACTCTGAATCGTCGACTTACCATCCAGGAAGTGAAATCCAAACTCCGAAATCGTTTATGCAAACTCTGTCCGCAAGCTCAGCCCGACTGTCTCTGTGTCTTACTCTAAAAATACGCGTCATTGTCTGGGGGAAGGTAGCCAAGGAACATATGAAGAAGCTCCAATCTCTGCAGCGTCATGCTCTCCACATAGATCTGCACGTGGCAAGAGACGTTCCACCACTCCATGATATTGTGGAAGTCCCACACCAGCAAGACCTTTTCCTAACGATTGCCCGTACACACAAGGCTGTCCAGGAACATGAATATACGGACGCTGGGCCGAAAGAGTCAGTGCAGCATCAGAAGAAGATGGCCACCTCTCCTCGCTGCATAAGCAATCTCTATAGACGAATCCCAAAAACTGGAAAAAGTAGAAGACTATCTAAATCAGAGGACCACATTCCTCACGTGCACTGGGGCGCAAATCACTTTGTGTTGGGAACTCCACCACCATCGGAGGGCCAAGACGCTCCATAGAGTTCCAGCGGCGACGATCTCCAGTCTCAAACGTCAGGCTCCAGCTTTCTGGCTACTGTGTTCGAATCTCCTCAGTATTCATTCTTCGGTCTATGTCTGACATCAGCTTAGTAGATATAGAGTTGCCTTTAGAGCGTAACAGACTCAGGGCTCTGCTTGTTTTCAGTCAGAAGTTCAAGTAGGACTTGCTGTTAATAGCAATACCTGTACATTTTTAGTCTATTATCTGGATTTATAGCAGTACGTTCAGTGGGATAACTGTTCCAGGTTAAGTATACAGTTGCATTAACCGTTTATAGGTGTATGTGTTCTTCGATCTGTATTTTCTATCACAGAATCCAAGCAGGACACAAAACTAAATAACCTTTCGCTCCCCGTATTTTACACCTCATAACTTCAGAAATTTATAGAGTGTATTCCAGTCAACATTGTTAAATGCTTTCTCCAAATCTGCAAATACTATAAACGTAATTTTGCCTTTCCTTATACTATCTTCTAACATAAGCTGTAGTGTCAATATTGCCTCCTTAGTTCCAATACTTTTCCGGGACCCAAAATGATGTTCCCCGAGGTCAGTTTCTACCAGTTTTTTATTCTTCTGTAAATAATTCGTGACAAAATTTTGTAACCATTGATTATTTAACCGATAGTTCGGTAATATTCGCACCTGTCAGAACCTGCTTTCTTTGGGTTTGGAATTATTAATTATTACATTCTTCCCAGGATACTTCGCCTGTCCCAAATATCTTTCACAACAGGTGGAGAAATTTAGTTATGGCTGACTCTCCCACAGGTATTAGCTGATCTGAGGGAATGTTATCTACAACAGTGGCATTATTTCGCTTAGGTCTTTCAGTGCTCTATCAGATTCCTCTCTCAGTATCATATCTCCCATCCCACCTTCATCTATACACATCAAAAAAAGTTTTGCATCACCCCGGTTCCCAAAACTCCTGAAGATAGACGTTGACTGTGGATATTGTATCACAGATACATTCCTTTTGACTCTTCAGTCATGTCACTAAACCCGGCCAAAGATGTAAACAACCATGAATGAGGAGCGCTTATTAGACGGAGGGGGTCCGACAGGCGATCAGTTCCAGTCATTCCACCAGGAAGGAGGTACACAGCTCCTGTTGTCTGCAGTTCAACCACGCCTAGACGGTCAGTACCGCTGTTCGTTCACGTCCGCATTGTTACTTTGTGCCAGGAAGGGCTCTCAACAAGGGAACTGTTCAGGCGTCTCGGAGTGAACTAAAGCGATGTTGTTCGGACATGGCGGAGATACAGAGAGACAGGAACTGTCGATGACATTCCTCGCTCAGGCCGCCCAAGGGCTATACTGCAGTGGATGACCACTACCTACGGATTATGGCTCGCAGGAACCCTGACAGCAACGCCACCATGTTGAATAATGCTTTTCGTCCAGCCACAGGACATCGTGTTACAACTCAAGCTGTATGCAATAGGTTGCATGATGCGCAACTTCGCTTCCGGCGTCCTTAGCGAGATCCATCTTTGCAACCACGACACCATGCAGCGCGGTACAGGTGGGCCCAACAACATGCCGAATGGATTGCTCAGGATTGGCATTATGTTCTCTTCACCGCATATGCCTTCAACCAGTCAATCGTCGGAGACGTGTGGAGGCAACCTGATCAGGCTGGACGCCTTAGATACACTGTCCAGCGAGTGCAGCAAGGTGGAGGTTTCCTGACGTTTTGGGGTGGCATTATGTGGGACCGAGAGAGGTGGCGCAGTGGTTAGCACACTGGACTCGCATTCGGGAGGACGACGGTTCAATCCCGTGTCCGGCCATCCTGATTTAGGTTTTCCGTGATTTCCCTAGATCACTTCAGTCAAATGCCGGGATGGTTCCTTTAAAAGGGCTCGGCCGATTTCCATCCCCATCCTTCCCTCATTCGAGCTTGTGCTCCGTCTCTAATGACCTCGTTGTCGACGGGACGTTAAACACTAAATTCCTCCTCCTCCATTATGTGGGGCCGACGTACGCCGCTGGGGGTCATGGAAGGCGCCATAACAGCTGTACGATACGTGAATACCGTCCTCCGACCGATAGTGCAACCATATCGGCAGCATACTGGCGAGGCCCCCATTGTGCACATCTTGTGAATGACTTCCTTCAGGATAACGACTTCGCGCGACTAGAGTACCCAGCATGTTCTCCAGACATGAACCCTATCGACAATGCCTGGGATAAATTGAAAAGGGCGGTTTATGGACGACGTAACCCACCATCCACACTGAGGGATCTACGCCGAATCGTCGTTGAGGAGTGGGACAAATACAGTGGAGTGGGACGAATACAGGCATGCATCAATGTGAGAGGACGTGCTACTGGTCATTTGAGGTACCGGTGTGAACAGCAATCTGGACCACCACCTCTGAAGGTCTCACTGTATGGAGGTACAACATGCAATGTGTGGTTTTAATGAGCAATAAAAAGGGCGGAAATGATGTTTATGTTGATCTCTAGTCCAATTTTCTGTACAGGTTCCGCAACTCTCGGAACAGAGGTGATGCAAACCTTTTTTTGATGTGTGTATTTTCTCTTTCCTTTCTTTAGTGTTGCCTTCGAGTTCATTTCCCTTGTAGCAGAGTTTCAGGGGTCGTCTTCTGGTGAAACAGAAAGCTACACTCACTACTTCCTCCCTAACTGTGTTCGCCTTTGTTGGGACGCCCGCCGTCTGTCAAACCAACGTGCGTCAAGCCACGCTCACAACCGGGACTCGGATCAGAAACCTGGATATATTCTCCTAGGCTGCGGCTAAGCCATTTCTCTGAAACGTCCATTCTTCCAGGCGTACCAATCCCGGAAGATACCGGAGAACTTTCGTGACGTTTGGAAGGTTCGAGAGATAATAAATTACTGGCGGAAGCACAGCTGGGAGACCGTGTCGTGAGTCGTGCTTCGGTAACTCAGTCGGTAGAGCACCTGCCCGCGAAAGGGGAACGCGCGGTCCGGCATATAGTTTTAATCTGCCAGGAAGTTTTACTTAATTTCATAATTAACGATTAGCTAATGCGTCCTGGGCATTATCAAGTCGCCTACATGGAAAAACAATATTAAAATTAATAGGCCGCTTCAGTTAAAAGATACGGGTATGTGCGAGTAGATTTCGTACCGAGGGTTCCGTAGAAACATAATAATCTACACTGAAGCGCCAAAGAAACTGATGTAGGCATGCGATTTCAAATAAAGAGATATGTAAACAGGCAGAATACGGCGCTGCGGTCGAGAACACCTACGTAAGGCAAAAAGAGTCTGGCGCAGTTGTTACATCGGTTACTGCTGCTACAATGGCAGGTTATCAGCAGTTAAGGGTCTTTTAACGTGGTGTTATAGTTGGCGCACAAGCGATAGGAAACAGCATCTCCGAAGTAGCAATGAAGTGGGCATTTTCTGGCACATCCATTTGAAGAGCGTACCGTGAATATCAGGAGTCCAGTAAAACATCAAATCAGCTTCTGCGGCCGGAAAAAGATCTACATCTACATCTACATTTACACTCCGCAAGCCACCCAACGGTGTGTGGCGGAGGGCACTTTACGTGCCACAGTCATTACCTCAATTTCCTGTTCCAGTCGCGTATGGTTCGCGGGAAGAACGACTGTCGGAAAGCCTCCTTGCGCGCTCCAATCTCTCTAATTTTACATTTGTGATCTCCTCGGGAGGTATAAGTAGGGGGAAGCAATATATTCGATATCTCATCCAGAAACGCACCTTCTCGAAACCTGGACAGCAAGCTACACCGCGATGTAGAGCGCCTCTCTTGCAGAGTCTGCCACTTGAGTTTGCTAAACATCTCCGTAACGCTATCACGCTTACCAAATAACCCTGTGACGAAACGAGCCGATCTTCTTTGGATCTTCTCTATCTCCTATGTCAACCCGACCTGGTACTGATCCCACACTGATGAGCAATACTCAAGTAAAAGTCGAACGAGTGTTTTGTAAGCTACCTCCTCTGTTGATGGACTACGTTTTCTAAGGACTCTCCCAATGAATCTCAACCTAGTACCCGCCTTACCTACAATTAATTTTATATGATCATTCCACTTCAAATCATTACGTACGCATACTCCCATATATTTTACAGAAGTAACTGCTGCCAGTGTTTGTTCCGCTATCATATAATCACACAAGAAAGGTTCCTTCTTTCTATGTATTCGCAATACATTACATTTGTCTATGTTAAGGGTCAGTTTCCACTCCCTGCACCAAGTGCCTATCGGCTGCAGATCTTCCTGCATTTCGCTGAAATTTTCTAATGCTGCAACTTCTCTGTATACTACAGCATCATCCGCGAAAAGCCGCATGGAACTTCCGACACTATCTACTATGTCATTTATATATATTATGAAAGTCAGTGGTCCCATAATACTCCCCTGTGGCACGCCAGAGGTTACTTTAACGTCTGTAGACGTCTCTCCATTGAGAACAACATGCTGTGTTCTGTTTGCTAAAAACTCTTCAATCCAGCCACACAGCTGGTCTGATATTCCATAGGCTCTTACTTTGTTTATCAGGCGACAGTGCGGAACTGTATCGAACGCCTTCCGGAAGTCAAGGAAAATGGCATCTACCTGGGAGCCTGTATCTAATATTTTCTGGGTCTCATGAACAAATAAAGCGAGTTGGATCCCAAACGATCGCTGTTTCCGGAATCCATGTTGATTCCTACAGAGTAGATTCTGGGTGTCCAGAAATGACATGATACGCGAGCAAAAAACATGTTCTAAAATTCTACAACAGATCGATGTCAAAGATATAGGCCTATAGTTTTGCGCATCTGCTCGACGACCCTTCTGGAAAACTGGAACCATCTGTGCTCTTTTCCAATCATTTAGAACCTTCTGCTCCTCTAGAGACTTGAGGTACATGGCTGTTAGAAGGGGGTCAAGTTCTTTCGCGTAATCTGTGTAGAATCGAATTGGTATCCCGTTAGGTCCAGTGGACTTTCCTCTGTTGAGTAATTTCAGTTGCTTTTCTATTCCTTGGACACTTATTTGAATGTCAGCCATTTTTTTGTTCGTGCGAGGATTTAGAGAAGGAACTGCAGTGCGGTCTTCCTCTGTGAAACAGCTTTGGAAAGAGATGTTTAGTATTTTAGCTTTACGCGTGTCATACACTGTTTCAATGCCATCATCATCCCAGAATGTCTGGATGTGCTGTTTCGATCCACTTTCTGATTTAACGTAAGATCAGAACTTCCTAGGATTTTCTGTCAAGTCGGTACATAAAATTTTACTTTCGAATTCACTGAACGCTTCACGCGTAGCCCTCCTTTGGCATCGTTTAGCTTCTGTTTGTCTGAGAGGTTTTGGCTGCGTTTAAATTTGATCTGTTAGGCAGTCTGAAATCTGACCCCTATTACTCTTGCTAAACAGATAAACTTTCCTCCCTTTTTTTATATTCCTATTTACTTCCATATTCCGCGTGATTGCTACGGTCGCAGGTTCGAAGCCAGCCTCGGGCATGGATGTGTGTGATGTCCTTAGGTTAGTTAGGTTTAAGTAGTTCTAAGTTCTAAGGGACTGATGACCACAAATGTTAAGTCACATAGTGCTCAGAGCCATTTGAACCATTTGACTTCCATATTCAGGGATGCTGCAACGGCCTTATGATCACTGATTCCCTGTTCTGCGCTTACAGAGTCGAAAAGTTCGGGTCTGTTTGTTATCAGTAGGTCCAAGATGTTATTTCCACGAGTCGGTTCTCTGTTAGTCGCTCGAGGTAATTTTCCGATAGTGTACTCAGTATAATGTCACTCTGTCCCTACCACCCTGCAAAACGGCACCAACGACGACTGAAGAGAATCGTTCAACGTGACAGAAAAGCAACCCTTCCGAAAATTGCTGCAGATTTCAATGCAGGGCCATCAAGAAGTGTTTTCGGAGCTGAAGGCTCACTCGTGTACCCTTGATGACTGCACGACAAAGCTTCGGGCCTCGCCTGGGGCCGTTAACACCGATATTGGACTGTTGATGACTGGAAACGTGCTGCCTGGTCGGATGAGTCTCCTTCCAAATTGTATCGAGCGGATGGACGTGTACGGGTATGGAAACAACCTCATGAATCCATGGACCCTGCTTGTCAGTAGGGCACTGTTCAAGCTGGTGGAGGCTCTGTAATGGTTTGGAGCGTTTGCAGTTGGAGTGATATGGGACCGCTGATACGCCTAGATACGACTCTGATAGATGACACGTACGTAAGCATCCTGTCTGATCACCTGTATCCATTAATGTCCATTGTGCATTCCGACGGACTTGGATAATTCTAGCAGTACAATGCGACACCCCTCACGCCCAGAATTGTTACAGAGTGGCTCCATGAACACTCTTCTGGGTTTAAACGCTTCCGCTGGCCACCAAATTCCCCAGACACGAACATTATTGAGCATATCTGGGATGCTTTGCAACGTGTTGTTAAGAAGAGATCTCCACCCCCTCTTACTCTTACGGATTTATGGACAGCCGTACTGGATTCACGGTGTCAGTTCCCTCCAGCACTACTTCAGACATTAGTCGAATCCATTCCACGTTGTGTTTTGGCACCTCTGCGTGCTCTAGGAGGCTCTACACGATATTAGGCAGGTGTCCCAGTTTCTTTTGCTCTTCAGTGTATATAGACTTCCGTTTCTGCAGGTTGAGGTACAGGACCCTAAAAACTAATAAAAAAAAAGATAAATATAAAAAATTAAAAAATGCGCGCCTCAGTTACTTACGTCACACCATACACTATGTTACGCCTACAGAACGTCATGCTCCATAATACAGTTTTCAAAAAACGTTTTCACGTCATCACTAATAAGATTTCAGGTGTGCCCACAACCTTTACATGTAAGTCAACAATGAAAGTAATTCGCACTAAAGGGTTTGTATGACTTCTTTTAAGATATATGTAGCAGCTTTGGACCCATGCTTAAAAAAGACTATTGACGGGTCTAGCGGTTCTAGGCGCTCAGTCCGGAACCGCGGGACTGCTACGGTCGCAGGTTCGAATCCTGACTCGGGCATGGATGTGTGTGATGTCCTTAGGTTAGTTAGGTTTAAGTAGTTCTAAGTTCTAGGGGACTGATGACCTCAGATGTTAAGTCCCATAGTGCTCAGAGCCATTTGAACCATCGATTCATCATACTAGAGCCACATACGTGCACGAGAACCTAGCGGGATATGTTATAAAATGACAGAACGTTGTGCGTTGATGTCAGGTTAGATGTTTCGTGTCCCGCTGCGAACGACATCATAAGTAAAAGTGGAGATACATATTAAAATTCTTCAGCCTTTATTGATTCGACAAACCAATGCTTCAAACTGTTCAGTGATGGAAACAACAGGAAAACCTCTGCTGTTTATTCGTAAGTGAGCAACAGCCGTTGCTTCGTGATATTCCCTGAACACTGACTAAGATCGCCGAGTGGATCCGAAGAGCGTCCTGGAAGTTGGTCGGCAGGTGATGAGCGTTATTTGCATCATTTCACATCAAACCCCACTAGTGGTCTAAATTAAGAAGCTATTTCTTGCTAAAGTTGTTATCATACTTACAAATTTTATCGGTTTCACCACACATCTACCACATTAATGACTGGACTTCAGTTTCGCGGAGTGCCTCTGGTGGTCTGCTGGCCCCAGCACAAAGACTGCTTTTCTGATTTAATGGGGTATAGAGGGCGGAAGGTGCGATTAGTCTTCAATCGGCTATCGTTCAACACCGTGTCCTCACCATCACTTGGTTTATTGGACGTCCCTTACTGTCGGTCGATAACAAATTCTGTTAACCACATGTAAAATATACCATCAGACGGGGCCGGGATTCCGTAATACTTTTCATCTTCCACTCCATTTGTTTGATCGTTCTTTTACGCAAGCAGTAACACAGTATAAACCCTGGAATTCAATTTTCCCTATTTTTGCATGAACGTCTGTCTGTTTCCGAATGCCTTCGAAGAAATTCCTTGAAAACTACCGAAACGGAATTCTGTGTGTATATATATAAGTTTTCCCGACGTTATAAATAACAGAGCAGCATGCGATTCGACCGCGGCCTTATATCAAAGTTACATAATGATCAAATGATGCAGACGTGCCAGTCAGTAATTGTTGTTGTTCTTGTTGTGGTCTTCAGTCCAGAGACTGGTTTGATGCAGCTCCCCATGCTACTCTATCCTGTGCAAGCTTCTTCATCTCCCAGTACCTACTGCAACCTACATCCTTCTGAATCTGTCTAGTGTATTCATCTCTTGGTCTCCCTCTACGATTTTTACTCTCCACACTGCCCTCTAATACTAAATTGGTGATCCCTTGATGCCTCAGAATATGCCCTACCAGCCGATCCCTTCTTCTAGTCAAGTTGTGCCACAAATTTCTCTTCTCTCCAGTTCTATTCAATACCTCCTCATTAGTTATGTGATCTACCCATCTAATCTTCAGCATTCTTCTGTAGCGCGACATTTCGAAAGCTTCTATTCTCTTCTTGTCTAAACTATTTATCGTCCACGTTTCACTTCCATACATGGCTACACTCCATACAAATACTTTCAGAAACGACTTCCTGACATTTAAATCTATACTCGATATTAACAAATTTCTCTTCTTCAGAAACGCTTTCCTTGCCATTACCAATCTACATTTTATATCCTCTCTACTTCGACCATCATCAGTTATTTTGCTCCCCAAATAGCAAAACTCCTTTACTACTTTAAGTGTCTCATTTCCTAATCTAATTCCCTCAGCATCACCCGACTTAATTCGACTACATTCCATTATCCTCGTTTTCCTTTTGTTGATTTTCATCTTGTATCCTCCTTTCAAGACACTATCCATTCCGTTCAACTGCTCTTCCAAGTCCTTTGCTGTCTCTGACAGAATTACAATGTCGTCGGCGAACCTCAAAGTTTTTATTTCTTCTCCATGGATTTTAATTTCTACTCCGAATTTTTCTTTTGTTTCCTTTACTGCTTGCTCAATATAAAGATTCAATAACATCCGAGATAGGCTGCAACCCTGTCTCACTCCCTTCCCAACCACTGCTTCCCTTTCATGCCCCTCGAATCTTATAACTGCCATCTGGTTTCAGTCAGTAATTAGCAGTGTCTAATGATTGGAATTTCAGAAATACTGGTTTACAAGCCCGTACTTTGTCGTAATACTATAAAAGAAATTTTCAGGAGAAGCGTGTTCCTTATCTAGTATAAAAAGAGATATTATTGTTCTGCAGAATAAAAAACAAGAGTTGTGGACTTAATTGTCAAAAGCCTCATACAGTAACAGCACACGGATTTCACCGACTGCATAAATCTAGTAGACGTATGTCTAATCTGAGATAAAATTTCAACATCAGAAAGAGTAGTATTCGTAAAATGATACAAAAAGCCTAGTGCAGGGATGGGCTGATATGGAAGTTTAGCCATTGTCCCGTAGGATTACCGTGGTTTCCTTAAATCGGCTAAGACGAATATCGTTGTAGTACCTTACACAAGATAAAAGCCTGTGCATTGGCACATTCTTGCTAAATCTGGCTTGTTCCTCCGTGTCTGACGACCAGCAAGATACTGGAGATAAGAGAAAAGGAGTTAAGTTAAATAGTGCCAGTTATATTACACTTTCTGTTACAGATAGTTGCTTTTTGCACACTGATTTGAACTAGAAAAGTTTTGTAAGTTAAACAGACACAGTAATCTAAATTATAGGAAAGCAAAACGCTATTTTTCAACAAGAGACGCCCGCTTTAAATCATGTAGCAATTGCGTAGTATTAGAGACAGCAAGGCTTAACCTCGTCAACTTCATTGTCACAGACAAAACATACACGTGCCTGAAATGATGAAAAGTATGTGAGATTAAATCGAATAAATGATAGATAAATAGTTTCTTCCTTAATATATATTTGACGACCTGCAACATCTATGAACTGCAGGTTCTGTTGTCCTAATTTCTTCCATTATAAAACAAACAGATATTCGCAGAGGACTCCTGCTGTGTATCGACAATTTATTACCCATATGAAGTTGGTTGACGTTGAATCATGTGCTGTCTTCTTTATCTCGCACATTTTCAGTCTAAGCCGAAATTAGGAAGATATTCTATTCTAATAGTTGAGTTTGAGAGGAGAATAGGTTGATGTTACATCTGTGGTGGCAGATAAGCAAAGACAGCAGAGTTTACAAAGCAAACAGACAGCCAGCGATCGGCTTCGCTAATCGATGCTCCATGTTCTACGGAACCGCAATGCGCAACGCTTTCCGTGAAATCGGCGGAAGCATTCGTTTGCCGTTGATAAAACAGCATTTAAAACGCCGATTCATTTCGGCATTATTGGCTGGTGAAGGAAGAAATTTGAATGCTGCGACTGTGACAGAAATAATGCATCACAAGACAACCCTTTCACTAGCCTAGTTACAATAATAATACGGTTAGTAAAGACAGATGGCTTTTAGCGATCCTTCCTACTCTGAAGACTATAGCATTTTACGGTATGGTATTTAAGGTAATACAAACTGTATATAATCCTAATGTCAACAAATTTCTCTCACTCATAAAAAACTTTAAATATGACAAACGAATCGGCAGCAAAATCATTTATCTAATTATTTACAGTAAATACTGCGTAATCGATAAGGTGATGACATGTAAATGAATGGGAATCACTGCCTGCGACTTCCCTAATTTTTAGCTAACAAAATTACTGTGTTCTGAATAAAGAAATTATTTTCTACTCCCTAAATATTTTCTGATTGCTATTTATTACAAGCCATTAAAATTTTTGCCACTTGTGAGGTAAGCTCTTGGTACACTATCAGCAGTGGTTGTTACCTTAAGGTAATGATATTGTTTGAAAGTAAGGTAATCGATTCTGATGAAACAATGCCTTTCAAGTTGCTCACCCCGTGCATTATCCTCATTTCCCCAAATTTTGAAAAAGAAGTTTGTTTCGCTTGAAACCCTTCCCTTGTAATTCATTATCTCTGGAATGGAAAACTATTCAATGGGAGAATTTAGACGAATACTTTGGACTTGGGTAAGGAATCATTGGACTGGTTCACAAATTTTGTAGCTGTGACGCTAATACGATTTCGACTAATGACTACGTTCACAAATATCTTTTTTTTTTAAATTCAGATGTACATTGTTCTGACCTATTGGACAATTAATAGATAAACTAGTTATGAATGTAAGTTAGCGAATAAAGAAGTCTCAAATTCGCCCCCAAACAGACGGAAAACATTTTAATGTTACATTCAGAACAATATTTTCGTAATAATGCTTTAAAAACAATGTGAACCAGGTTTTTATACTATCTTCAATAAGGCCTATAATTCCTCTTCAATTTCAGCAAACAGTCTGTCGGATTCCTTATGTTAGCTTTTAAGGATAAATACGTAACTCATACTCATTTTAAAGCAAAGCCATTGTTGACTGAGTGATCCCAACTAGTAGCTTCTGTGTCCCTATTGAAAAGGATGTCTGTCTTCGTGCTAGTTGGCACCTTCTATTCCAGAAGTGTGAGTGTGGTGTCGTAAGTGTGCTAATCACTGTGATGAACGTTTTTGGGATTCCTGAGCTGTATTTCTGTTTTGACGGAGAGGAGATGAAACCCGCACTGACACAATGCACCAAGAGGACCCCCAATCTCAGCGTTCCAGTGCGATGAACGAGTCATCATAACAGTTTCATATTACTTCAGTGTGTTCTCAGCAACTGGATTCGAACCCGTTATCTTCAAGTTGAGCGCCATTTCAAAAATGTTAATCAGCGACTTCACTCCAATGTTTTCTTTTTCAAATGAACCTATTTTTATCCAAATATGACTACAACTTTCAGTTGCAAATATACCTAAGATACATTTTTTTTAAATGAAAGAAAGTTACAGATTTATTTTTGAAGAGCTACAGTTATTTCAAAGTGTGCGATGATGCGGAACAGAAAACTTGAAACTGGCAGATTTAAAATGGCTGTTGAAGCTCGTCACCTATGAGTACTGTTGTCAATCACAATCGCTGTACGTTGACTGTTGTACACTACTTATCCGCCAAGAAAAGAAACATAGCAAACCCCGTAAGGGTATTTCATTCTGAACACCATTTTTATCGTTTTTAGCTGTGCATCTTTTTCAGGCTCCATTTTATGGAGCCATGAACGCCTTGATATACACTGAAGCGCCAAAGACACTTGTATAGGCATGAGTATCCAAATACAGATATATGTAAACAGGCAGAATACGGCACTACGGTCGGCAACGCCTAAGACAACAAGTGTCTGGCGCAGTTGTTTGATCGGTTACTGCTGCTACATGGTAGGTTATCAAGATTTAAGTGAATTTCAACGTGGTGTTATAGTCGGCGCACGAGCGATGGGACACAGCATCTCCGAGGTAGCTAAGAAGTTGGGATGTTCCCCTATGACCATTTCACGAGTGTAACCGTGAATATAAGGAATCCGGTAAAACATCAAATCTCTGACATCGCTGGAGCTGGAAAAAAATCCTGCAAGAACGGGACAAAAGACGACAGAAGAGAATTGTTCAACGTGACAGAAGTGCAACCTTTCCGCGTACAGCTGCAGATTTCAATGCTGGGCCATCAACAAGTGTCAGCGTGCGAAACATTCAACGAAACACCATCGATACGGGCTATCGGAACCGAAGGCCCACTCGTGTTCCCTTGATGACTACACGACACGAAGCTTTACCCCTCGCCTGGGCACGTCAACACCGACATTGGACTGTTGATGGCTGGAAACATGTTGGCTGGTCGGACGAGTCTCGTTTCAAATTGTATCGAGCGGACCGACGTGTACGGTATGGATGATGATGATGATGTTTGGTTTGTGGGGCGCTCAACTGCGCGCTTATCAGCGCCCGTACGAATTCCCAACCTCTGCTCAGTCCGATTTCGCCACTTTCGTGATTGAAATGAAATGATGAGGACAACACAAAAACTCAGTCATCTCGATGCAGGTGAAAATTCCTGACCCCGCTGGGAATGGAACCCGGGACCCCGAGCTCGAGAAGCGAGAACGCGACCGCGAGACCACGAGATGCGGACTGCACGGTATGGAGACAACCTCATGAATCCATGGACCCTGTATGTCAGCAAGAGCTTTTCAAACTGGTGGAGGCTCTGTAATGGTGTGGGAAGTGTGCAGTAGGAGTTATACGTCTGGATTCGACTCTGACAGGTGACGCGTACGTAATCACCCTGTCTGATCACCTGCACCGATTCATGATCATTGTGCATTCCGACGGACTTGGGCAATTCCAGCAGGACAATGCGACACTCCTCACCTTCTGGCCGCCAAACTTCCCAGACATGAACATTATTGATCATATCTGGGATGTCTTGCAACGTGCTGTTCAGAAGAGATCTTCACCCCCTCGTACTCTCACTGTTTTATGGATAGCCCTGCAGGATTCATGGTGTCAATTCCCTCCAGCACTTCAGACACTAGTCGAGTCCATACCACCTCGTGTTGTGGCGCTTCTGCGTGCTCGCGGGGGCCGTATGTGATATCAGGCAAGTGTAGAAGTTTTTTTGGCTCTTCAGTGTATGTTCCTACTTTATGAACGTGCATAACAAAGCTCTGTCTAATGTTGGCTTTAAGATTGCAGATTGTTTCCTGACTTTTCAGCACAGTAAGAACTGAATACAATGTGCATCACGATAAAGTAAATATACACAAAATAATGCTCTATACGTATACAGTCCACACGAATGAGTTGCTTGCACCATCGAAATCTAACACGCAAGGACGCAGCATTAAATTTATTTATTGAACCCCTGTATCAAAAGGTCAAATGGCTCTGAGCACTATTGGACTCAACATCTGAGGTCATCAGTCCCCTATAAATTAGAACTACTTAAACCTAACTAGCCTAAGGACATCACACACATCCATGCCCGAGGCAGGATTCGAACCTGGGACCGTAGCAGTCGCGCGGTTCCGGGCTGAAGCGCCTAGAACCGCTCGACCACCACGGCCGGCATCAAAAGGTCATACGAAACATTTGACAACATGTCATATTCCACTCTGGATTCAAATTTCACTACCTTCAAGGAGAGACTGGTAGTCCGTTAGCATTAGCAGCTGACAGAGCATGTAACGCTGTCCCTAATGCTGTCAGCTCTCCGCTTCATACACAGGGTGTTACAAAAAGGTACGGCCAAACTTTCAGGAAACATTCCTCACACACAAATAAAGAAAAGATGTTATGTAGACATGTGTCCGGAAACGCTTAATTTCCATGATAGAGCTCATTTTAGTTTCGTCAGTATGTACTGTACTTCCTCGATTCACCGCCAGTTGGCCCAATTGAAGGAAGGTAATGTTGACTTCGGTGCTTGTGTTGACATGCGACTCATTGCTCTACAGTACTAGCATCTAGCACATCAGTACGTAGCATCAACAGGTTAGTGTTCATCACGAACGTGGTTTTGCAGTCACTGCAATGTTTACAAATGCGGAGTTGGCAGATGCCCATTTGATGTATGGATTAGCAAGGGGCAATAGCCGTGGCGCGGTACGTTTGCATCGAGACAGATTTCCAGAACGAAGGTGTCCCGATAGGAAGACGTTCGAAGCAATTGATCGGCGTCTTAGGGAGCACGGAACATTCCAGCCTGTGACTCGTAACAGGGGAAGACCTAGAACGATGAGGACACCTGCAATGGACGAGGCAATTCGTCGTGCAGTTGACGATAACCCTAATGTCAGCGTCAGAGAAGTAGCTGCTGTACAAGGTAACGCTGACCACGTCACTGTATGGAGAGTGCTACGGGAGAACCAGCTGTTTCCGTATCATGTACAGCGTGTGCAGGCACTATCAGCAGCTGATTGGCCTCCACGGGTACACTTCTGCGAATGGTTCATCCAACAATGTGTCAATCCTCATTTCAATGCAAATGTTCTCTTTACGGATGAGGTTTCACTCCAACGTGATCAAATTGTAAATTTTCGCAATCAGCATGTGTGGGCTGACGAGAATCCGCACGCAATTGTGCAATCACGTCATCAACACAGATTTTCTGTGAACGTTTGGGCAGGCATTGTTGGTGATGTCTTGATTGGGCCCCATGTTCTTCCACTTACGCTCAATGGAGCACGTTATCATGATTTTATACGGGATACTCTACCTGCGCTGCTAGAAAATGTGCCTTTACAAGTACAACACAACATGTGGTTCATGCACGATGGAGCTCCTGCACATTTCAGTCGAAGTGTTCGTACGCTTCTCAACAACAGATTCGGTGAACGATGGATTGGTACAGGCGGACCAATTCCATGGCCTCCACACTTTCCTGCCCTCAACCCTCTTGACTTTCATTAATGGGGGCATTTGAAAGCTCTTGTCTACGCAACCCCGGTACCAAATGTAGAGACTCTTCGTGCTCGTATTGTGGACGGCTGTGACACAATACGCCGTTCTCAAGGGCTGCATCAGCGCATCAGGGATTCAATGCGACGGAGGATGGATGCATGTATCCTCGCTAACGCAGGACATTTTGAACATTTCCTGTAACAAAGTGTTTGAATTCACGCTGGTACCTTCTGTTGCTGTGTTTCCATTCCATGATTAATGTAATTTGAAGAAAAGTGATAAAATGAGCTCCAACATGGAAAGTAAGCGTTTCCGGACAAATGTCCACATAACATATTTTCTTTCTTTGTGTGTGAGGAATGTTTTCTGAAAGTTTGGCTGTACCTTTTTGTAACACCCTGTATAAAACAAAGAAAAACAACATATTTCACTAGCTAATAATACTTACGAATAAACTTTTATACACGATGAAATAGTTCACTGATGTGGAAGACAAAGAAACTCTTGACAAATTTCGGGAACAAAGATATCGTTTCACACGACCTTAAATATTCTGCATTTTATGCAACATACAAAAGGTGGACAAAAATATTGAAACATGAAAAGCACAACACATTACTATGACTAACACGGTGTAGGGAAACGTTAGTATTCAAAGAGCTTCCATTCGTTTCGAAATGGATAACTACAGATCCTGAATGGTTTTCACGGGAATCTTATACCATTCTTGCTGCAAAACAGTGGCAATTGCAGAACCACACTTGATCTCTGAACACAATTCGATGCCGTTCACCAGCAGTCTAAGTTGCCCGGTCACGGCACAACGCCAGACACACCCGTGTATGTTGTACTGTTAATGCCAGCCTACTCGTGGAACGCTGATTCGCTAGTCCGGCAGCTGCTGTTTCCGATTAATGGTGCGAAATGACACAGAAAGTTTTAGAGAGTCCTTCACTTGTTCTTGTATGGCTGGCGCAGACGTGAAGGGAATAAGATGTTCTTGGTGCACAATCGGCGTACCTCCCTCCTGGTAGTCAAACGTGGTCGATTGGGGCCCCACGGTGACGTGCATCCCAACTTCCGATCTCTGTCACAGTCGAATGTCTCACAAATCTGCATACTGCATGATTCGTCCAGCCGGGCAAATGGAGACTCTCAAACTCTGTCATGTGTTGATAACGCTATCTCATACGATTGCGCGGCATCTCCTTGCCTTTCACAGACATACTCAACATCTGCCGCTTTTCATGCCCCTTAATGTGCCTCACCATGCCTGGTCACAACACGAAACACGAACAACAATAGTGAACTCATCTACATCTACATCTACATATACATGGATTCTCTGCAAATCCCATTTAAGTGAATGGCAGGGGTTTCATCGAACCACCTTCACAATTCTCTATTATTCCAGTCTCGTATAGCGCGCGGAAAGAATGAACACCTATATCATTCCGTACGAGCTCTGATTTCCCTTATTTTATCTTGGTGATCGTTTCTCCCAATGTAAGTCAGTGTCAAAAAAATATTTTCGCATTCGGAGGAGAAAGTTGGTGATTGGAATTTCATGAGAAGATTCCGTCGCAACGAATAACGCCTTTCATTTACTGATGTCCATCCCAAATCCTGTATCATTTCTGTGACACTCTCTCCCATATTTTGCGATAATACAAAACGTGCTGCCTTTCTGTGAACTTTTTCGATGTACTCAGTCAGTCATATCTGGTAAGGATCCCACACCGCGCAACAGTATTCTAAAAGAGGATGGACAAGCGTAGTGTAGGCAGTCTCTTTAGTAGGTCTGTTACATTTTTTAAGTGTCCTGCCAATAAAACGCGGTCTTTGGTTAGCCTTCCCCGCAACATTTTTTTATGTGTTCCTTTCAATTTAAATTGTTCGTAATTGTAATACCTAGGTATTCAGTTGAATTTACGGCTTTTAGATTAGACTGATTTATCGTGTAACCGAAGTTTAACGCGTTCCTTTTAGCTCTGATGTGGATGACCTCACACTTTTCGTTATTTAAGGTCAACTGCCACTTTTCGCACCATTTCGATATTTCTTCTAAATCGTTTTGCAGTTTGTTTTGATCTTCTGATGACTTTATTAGTCGATAAAGACAGCGTCATCTGCAAACAACCGAAGACGGCTGCTCAGATTGTCTCCCAAATCGTTTATATATATAAGGAACAGCAAAGGGCCTATAACACTACCTTGGGGAACGCCAGAAATCACTTCTGTTTTACACGATGACTTTTCGTCAGTTAGAACGAACTGTGACCTCTCTGACAGGAAATCACAGATCCAGTCACATAACTGAGACGATATACCATAGGCACGCAGTTTCACTACGAGCCGCTTGTGTGGCACAGTGTCAAAAGCCTTCCGGAAAGCCAGAAATACGGAATCCATCTGAAATCCCTTGTCAATAGCACTCAACACTTCATGTGAATAAAGAGCTAGTTGTGTTTCACAAGAACGATGTTCCTAAACCCATGTTGACTGTGTGTCAATAAACCGTTTTCTTCGAGGTATTTCATTATGTTCGAACACAATATATGTTCTAAAGTCCTGCAGCATATCGACGTTAACGATATGGGTCTGTAATTTAGTGGATTATTACTACTACCTTTCTTGAATATTGGTGTGATCTTCATAGTACCAACCCAGAATTAAACGTCAACCAAATAAAAAAAAAAAAAAAGGAAGCGTTATGACATGCGATTAGAGAATCAAAGGAGATCACCTTTTCTGACTGGAATTGTGGAACAACTTCGTCGTAAGAAAACCGTTTGATTTAAATGAACCAAGAACACGGGTGGTGTTTTAGATCTCCGCAATCATATTTATTTTTTCTGCGACTTTTATTAATAACAACGTGATGATTTACCACTAGACTGAATGTTGTTGATGAGCGAATGCACTGGTGCAACACTGCGCTCTTAATAGGAAAGAATGAGATTCAGTTTCATACTCGCACCTCCGGACTACATCATTGTGTAATTCTATAAATCTCTCCAGGATATCTACAGGATACTTCCCTGGGAAAGGTAATTATCGATTTCCTCGAGAAAACAGTTTTGCAGCTAACAGTGCAACGTTCTATGCTAAGCTGACTGTATCGCAGGAGGCATAACATACGGATGGCGTTTGATAATTCATCGTATAATGTCTGACCTTACCGCCGTGATGCCAAAGCAACATGTAGTAAATGTGCTTAGGCAACGTATCTGGTTGCCTCTGATTTACTCGTCCATGTACTGGGATATCGAATCGATATCTGAAGGCCAGTTTTACGAACTTTGCAGCGCATGTGTTAAGTAGATGCCGCTGTGAAAAATTTAGTGCAGATGGGAATGTAAAATCTGCTCACTTCTGTTGCGCTAAGAGGTGACCGACACATTCCGCGGTGTTCCTTCCATCACTGCCTGTGGCTCGACTCAGCGAAAACCCACTGCAATGCATTGATGTCGTGATTCAAACGCGTCAGACAAGTGGGCGCTCATTATCATTCTGTTTTAAAGCAGGCTGCTGCTAGCTGAAATGAAATCTCACATGAGTGCAGTGCCAGTTGCTACAATCGGGAGATGTGGATATAGTAGATATGTCCTACACCTGACTAGGAGAGGGGAAGATAGGTTGAATGAGCTTCTTGTAAATAGTATACAGGCTGCCTCCATCACACAAAGCAACATCCCTGTGGTTATTAATTTCAAAGAGGCCGTTTTTTTTTAGGTTAGAGTCGGGATTCATGTACCTTGTTTTGAAAGAAGCCAAAATAATAGAGGAGCCCCATAAAATGCTTAAGAATGCACAGAAAGGTAAAGTTAGCTTTTCTCATCAAACTATTAAAGGAGTGAACAAAAAGGTAGAAGATTTTCTTGTCAGTTTGGCTGTCTGAGCACCACATAACAACGGAGTTAGATGTTGTTGTTATGCTATTCAGGCCAGAGACTGGTTTGATGCAGCTCTCCATGCTACCCTATCCTGTAAAAGGTTCTTCATCTCTGAGTAACTACAGCAACCTACAATCTTCTGCAGTATCCATCCCTTGAGCTCCTTCTCCGATTTTTACCCTCCACGCTTCCCTCCAATACTAAATTGGTGATAGCTTTATGCCTCAGAACGTGTCCTACCAACCGATCCCTTCTTCTGGTCAACTTGTGGCACAAATTCCTCTTCTCCCTAATTCTATTCAGTACCTCCTCATTAATTACGTGATCTACCCATCTAATCTTCAGCATTCTCCTGTAGCACTACATTTCGAAAGCTACTATTCTGTTCCTGTCTAAACTGTTTATCGTCCACGTTTCACTTCCATACATGGCTACACTCCATAAAAATACTTTCAGAAACGACTTCCTGATACTTAAACTTGTGCGCGGAGTAAAAAAATTTCTCTTCTTCAGAAACGCTTTCCCTGCCATTGCCAGTCTACATTTTATATCCTCTCTACTTCGACCATCATCAGTAATTTTTCTCCCCAAACAGCATAACACATCTACTACTTTAAGTGTCTCATTTCCTAACCTAACTCCCTCAGCATCACCTGATTTAATGCGACTACATACCGTTATTGTCGTTTTGTTTTTGTTGATGTTCATCTTATACCCTCCCTTCAAGACACTGTCCATTTCGTTCACCTGCTCTTTCAGGTCCTTTGCTGTCTCTGACAGAATTACAATGTCATCGGCAAACCTCAAGTTTTTATTTATTCTCCATTGATTTTAATTCATACTCTGAATTTTTCTTTCGTTTCCTTCACTGCTTGCTCAATATACAGATTGAATAACAACGAGGATAGGCTATACCATGCCTCACTCCCTTCCCAACCAATGCTTACCTTTCATGCCCCTCGAAACTTATAACTCCCATCTGGTTTCTGTACAAATTGTAAACAGCATTTTGCTCCCTGTATTTGAGCACTGCCACTTTCAGAAATTGAAATAGAGTATTCCAATCAACATTGCCAAAAGTTTTCTCTAAGTCTACAAATGCTAGAAAATTAGGTTTGACTTTCCTTAATCTATATTCTAAAATAAGTCGTAGTGTCAGTATTGCGTCGAGTGTTCCATCATTTCGACGGAATCCAAACTGATCTTCCCCGAGGTCGGCTTCTATCAGTTTTTCCATTCGTCTGTACAGAATTCGTGTCGGTAATTTGCAGCCGTAACTTATTAAACTGATAGGTAATTTTCGCACCTGTCAACACTTGCTTTCTTTGGGATTGGAATTATATTCTTCTTGAAGCCTGAGAATATTTCGCCTGTCTCATACATCTTCTCAACAAATGGTAGAGTTTTGTCATGGTTGGCTCTCCCAAGGCTGTCAGTAGTTCCAATGGAATGTTGTCTGCTCCCGGGGCCTTGTTTCCACTTCAGTCTTTCAGTGCTCTGTCAGATTCTTCACGCAGTATCATATCTCCCGTTTCATATTCATCTACGTCCTCTTCCATTTCCATAATATTACCCTTCTTTGTTTAGAACCGGTTTGCCACATGTACTCTTGAAATTCATGTAGGTAATTCTCTTTTCTCCAAAGGTCTCTTTAATTTTCCTGTAGGCTGTATCAATCTTACCTCTAGTGATATATGCCTCTACATCCTTACATTTGTCCTCTAGCCATCCCTGCTTAGCGTTTTTGCACTTCCTGTTGATCTCATTTTGGAGACGTTTGTATTCCTTTGCGCCTGCTTCATTTACTGCAATTTTATACTTTCTCCTTTCATCAATTAAATTCAATATCTCTTCTGTTACCCATGGATTGCTACTAGCCCTTGTCTTTTTAACTACTTGATCCTCTGCTGCCTTCACTATTTTATCTCTCAAAGCTACCCATTCTTCTTCTACTGTACTTCTTTCCTCCGTTCTTGTCAATCGTTCATTAGCGCTCTCTCTGAATTTCTCTACAACTTCTGGTTCTTTCAGTTTATCCACATCCCATCTCCTTAAAATGCCGCCTTTTTACAGTTTCTTAAGCTTTGATCTACAGATCATAACTGATAAATTGTGGTCAGAGTCCACATCTGCCCCTGGATATGTCTTACAATTTAAAACCCGGTTCCTAAATCTTTAACCATTATATAATCTATCTGATATCTTCTAGTATCTCCAGGGTTCTTCCATGTATACAACCTTCTTTCATGATTCTTAAAACAAGTGTTACCTATGACTAAGTTATGCTTTGTGCAAAATTCTACCAGGCGGCTTCCTCTTTCATTTCTTACCCCCACTCCATATTGACCTACTATTTTTCCTTCTCTTCCTTTTCCTACACTTGAATTCCAGTCACCCATGACTATTAAATTTTTGTCTCCGCTCACTATCTGAATAATTTATTTTATCGCGTCATACATTTTTTCAATCTCTTCATCATCTGCGGAGCTAGTTGGCATATAAACTTGTACCACTATGGTAGGCGTGGGCTTCGTCTCTGTCTTGGGCACAATAATGCGTTCACTATGCTGTTTGTAAGTAGCTTGCCTGCGCTCCTACTTTTTTCATTCATTATTAAATCTACTCCTGCATTACCCCTATTCGATTTTGTTTTTATAACCCTGTATTCACCTGACCAAAAGTCTTGTTCCTCCTGTCACCGAACTTCACTAATTCCCACTATATCTAACCTTAACCTATCCATTTACATTTTTAAAGTTTCTAACCTACCTGCCCGATTAAGGGATCTGACATTCCACGCTCCGATCCGTAGAACGCCAGTTTTCTTTCTCCTGATAACGACGTCCTCCTGAGTAGTCCCCACCCAGAGATCCGAATGGGGGACTATTTTACCTCCGGAATATTTTTCCCAAGAGGATTCCATCATCATTTAACCATACAGTAAGGCTGCATGCCCTCGAAAAAAATTACGGCTGCAGTTTCACCTTGCTTCCAGCCGTTCGCATTACCAGCACAGCAAGGCCGTTTTGGTTAACGTTACAAGGCCAGATCAATCATCCAGACTGTTGCCCCTGCAACTACTGAAAAGGCTGCTGCCCCTCTTCAGGGACCACACGTTTGTCTGGCCACTCAACAGATACCCACCCCCCCCCCCCCTCCCTCCACAGCCTCCCGTTGTGGTTGCACCTACGGTACGGCTATCTGTATCGCTGAGGCACGCAAGCCTCCCCTCCAACGGTAAGGTCCATGGTTCATGGGGGAGTTAGATAAGTTAAGCATAAAAAGCAAACACTAGTTGCTTACTGATGCAGAGCTAATATGGGCAAAAAAATGGTTTAAATGGCTCTGAGCACTATGCGACTTAAATTCTGAGGTCATCAGTCGCATAGAACTTAGAACTAATTAAACCTAACTAACCTAAGGACATCACACACATCCACATCCAATTCTGATAGGAAAAGCTTTATTTGGATCCTTCAGTTTGATCTTAGTAATTAACTTTCCAACACAGGTGGATAAAGACAGTCGGACACTAACTGATAATGTTTTCTTTGGTGAAACTCATTGCAAGAAAATTACTGTTTACTCAGTAACAAATTCTCTCTGTGACCATGTGGCGCAGCTAGTTAGGATAAATAACATAGTGCCTTACAGTATGGATACTCGTCAGTGGAAGTCAGTTGTAATAATTAATGACTTCAGGACAAATGATCTTAGGAACAGTTTACAAGAGATGACCTGGGATGAAATATATAACGAACCAAATGCTAACATAAAATTTAATCTATTCCATGATAAATTCATGTCATTATTTGAAACTGCCGGCCAGGGTGGCCGATCGGTTCTAGGCACTGCAGTCTGGAACTGAGCGACCGCTACGGGCGCAGGTTCGAATTCTGCCTCTGGCATGGATGTGTGTGCTGTCCTTAGGTTAGTTAGGCTTAAGTAGTTCTAAGTTCTACGGGACTGATGACCTCAGAAGTTAAGTCCCATAGTGCTCAGAGCCATCTGAACCATTTTTTCATTATTTGAAACTAGCTTTCCACATAAGCTAATCAAAAAGGATATTAAACAGCCATGCAAAAACAGAGAATCACTAGAGGGTTTTACGTATCTTGTCATAGGAAAAGGGAAATGTATCTTTTGACAAGAGCAAGTAGGGATACTGCAGTAGTTGCACGCAACAAAAACTACTCAAAACGACTAAGACAGGTTATTAAAAACTCGAGGAACATGCACGCAATGTCAGAAATCGGTGGTTCTAACAACAGACTTTAGTGTATATGCAATGCAGTGAAACGAGGGATAGAACCACCAACAGAACAGAACAATATCGCTATTGAAATGAATGGAAGGGCTATAAATGATGTGTCACAGGTAGAAAATGTAATTAATACTCATTTCTTAAAGATAATAGAAACTACAGAGACAAATAGTTCAAGAGAAAAATCACAGTAGTTTGTTGGAAAAGTAACTCATAAAACTCAATAACATGAATGTATGATCAACTTCTCCTATCAAAATTAAGATAATTATACATCATCTCAAAAATAAAAGCTCATCTGGTTTTGTTGGTGTGTCGAATAGAGTACTGAAGATAAGCTCTCATTTAACAAACCCGGTCTTATCTTAAATATGTAATGAATCTCTAGCTCTAGGCATTTTCCCATAGTCTGAAATAAACCGTTGTTAAACGCTCTAGAAAGGTGACGAGACAGATGTCGATAACTGCCGACGTGTTTCACTGCTGACATAATTTTCCAAAATTTTTGTGCTTATTATACGAGGGTGAGTCAAATGAAAACCTTAAATCTGTAATAACAAATCGAAATTTCGCGCCGTTATCCTGTAAGTTGGTAAGTGTGCTACAAATAGCGTGCAGAATGGCCTGTAGGTGGCAGCACAGTGCAGATGCAAACATACCGTCGCAGTATCAGTATAAAGATGGCCGCCCCACTTGCGACTTGCACCAGGGAAGAACAGCGTTCTGTTATTCGGTTTTTGCGTAGTGAAGGTGTGAAACCTATTGAAATTCATCGACGAATGAAGGTTCAGTACGGTGATGCATGTTTGTCACAGCAGCAATTCTACGAATGGAGTAGGAAGTTCGCAAATGGTGTGACTTCAGTGGAAGATGCTCCTTGTCCAGGTCAGGTACAACGAGTTGTGACTCCACAGAACATTGCAGCAGTTGAAGCCATAGTTAAGGAAAACCGCCAAGTGACACTGAACGACATTGCAGCATGTTTACAGATTAGTCATGGGTCAGCACACCACATTTTGCATGATGTGCTCCAGTTTCACAAAGTGTCTGCAAGATGGGTGCCACGGCAGCTGACTTCTGAAATGAAAGAACGACGTGTTGATGCTTGTGAAGAACTTCTTTGGCGCTTTGAACGAGAAGGTGGTGGCTTCCTTGCAAGAATCGTTACTGGGGACGAAACCTAGGTTCACTTCCACGAACTAGAAACGCAGAGAGCGAGCAAGGAATGGCACCATTCCTCATCACCAAAACCAAAGAAGTTTCGAACAGAACCATCAGCAGGGAGGATTGTGCTAAATCTCTTTTGGGACGGAAAAGGCGACAGTTTGGAGCATTAAATGCCTAAATGGACCAGTGTCACCAGTGCATCATACACAGTTCTCCTAGAAAATCATCTGCGGTCTGCAACCAAATCAAAGCGACGTGGATTGCTGTCAGCAGGTGTCCTTTTGCAACATGACAATGCAAAGGCCCCATACTGCCCGTATAACAGTTGCAACAATCATAGACCTGCATTTTGAGTGTCTTCCTCATCCACCATACTAACCAGACCTTGCCCCAAGTGATTTCTATATGTTTGGACCACTCAAAGACGCAATGGGAGGAAAGAAGTTCCGTTCTGATGAAGAGGTAAGCCACGCGGTGCATGAGTGGTTGCGCGGACTACCAAAAGAATTTTTTTCTAAAGGAATTTATGCACTTTGTAAGCGCTGGAGGACTTGCATTGAGCGTGGGGGAGATTATGTTGAAAAGTGATGCAGCTTTGTACCACTTCTGCACAATAAATAACATTTAAAAAAATATTTAAGGTTTTCATTTGACTCACCCTCGTATATTCTAGAATAGTATCTCACCATAGCAACAATAATATCTTCAGCAAATCACAGTTTGGATTTCAGAAGAGTTGCTCTACTGAGAATGCCGTCCATATGCTCACTCACCATATTTTAAAAGCATTAAATAATAAAACAGCGTCGGTTGGTATCTTCAGTGCCGTGTCAAAGGCATGTGGCTATGTGAATCGCAGTATTCTCCTACATAAATTGATGTTTCATGGCATTGATGGTACAGCCAGCCAATTTATATTGTCGTATATAACCAGAAGAATGCAGAAAATTGTACTTAGTAACATAACCAATGTAGTCCGGGGTCTTAGTTCTGACTGGCTGAATCTTAGATCCACTATTGTTCCTGCTATACGTAATTATCTTCCGTCCAGTATACAACAAGCGGTTACTTTTGCAGATGACACTAGTACTGTAATCAACCCAAGTATACACGCAAAACAGAAGAAATGGTAAACAAAGTTCTGGAAGATGTCATTGACTGACATTCCGCGAATGATCTCACCTTCAATTTAAAAAATACGTAACATATTCAATTTCGCACAGGTAGTACACCAATTGTATGCGTAACACATGGTGAGGAAATAATAAATAGTTTGCAAACTTCAAATTTCTTAAATTTCTTTATAACGAGAATTTAAACTGGAAAAAGCAGGTTTTGTAACTGCTAAAACAACGTAGTTCATCCACACTGCGGTTAGAACGGTTGCAAAACTTGGAGAGAGACAAATCAGTAAATTGATATATTTTACATGTTTTCATTCAATAATGTCATCTGGAATAATGTAGTGGGATAACTCATCTTCACGAAAGAAAGCCTTCGTTGCTCAAAAACGTGCTACAAGAATAATATGCGGTGCTCACCCACAATCATCTTGTAGACAATTGTTTAAAGAGTTGGCTATTCTGACTGCTGCTTCACTATATATTTATTTCCCTCATGAAGTTTGTTGTAAATCATCCATTACAATTCAAAAGGAACAAATATGTACTTAATTACAATACCAGTATGAAAAATGACGTTCATTACTCCACATTAAGGTTGTCTAGCACAAAATGTGGTGTACAACGCCACTGCAACAAAAAAATTTTTGATCACTTACCCAGTGATACAAAATGTCTGTCAAACAGCAAAGAAAAATTTTTAAACTATGCGAGAACGTTTCTCCTTGACAACTCATATTCCGTAGAAGAATTTGTGTTACTGCAATGTGTAAAAGAAAAAAAAAACTTTGTAATTTGGAATGTTCAGGATGTAACCATCTGTACAAATTAACTTGCAGTGCGAATGAACTCATATCAAAAAAAGTTTTGCATCACCTCGGTTCCGAGAGTTCCGGAACCTGTACAGAAAATTGGATTAGAGATCAACATAAACATCATTTCCAGCCCTTTTTGTTGCTCATGAAAACCACACATTGCGTGTTGTACCACCATACAGCGAGACCTTCAGAGATGATGATCCAGATTGCTGTACACACCAGTACCTCTAACACCCAGTAGCACGTCCTCTTGCAATGATAAATGCCTGTATTCGTCGTGGCATACTATCCACAAGTTCATCAAGGCGCTATTGTTCCTGATTGTCCCACTCCTCAACACTGATTCGGTGTAGATCCCTCAGAGTGGTTGGTGGGTCGCGTCGTCCATAAACGGCCATTTTCAATCTATCCCATGCATGTTCGATAGGATTCATGGCTTGGCTCTGAGCACTATGGGACTTAACTACTGAGGTCATCAGTCCCCTAGAACTTAGAACTACTTAAACCTAACTAAGAAAGGGTTCATGATTGGAGAACATGCTGGCCACTCTATTTAAGCGATATCGTTATCCTGAAGGAAGTCATTCACAAGATGTGCACGATGGGGGTACAAATTGTCGTCCATGAAGACGAATGCCTCGCTAATATGCTGCCTATATGGTTGCACTATCGGACGCGAGGATGATGGCATTCACGTACCGTATAGCAATTACGGCGCCTTCCATGACACCAGCGGCGTACTTCGACCCTACATAATGCCACCACAAAACAGCAGGGATCCTCCACCTTGCTGTACTCGCTGGACAGTGTGTCTAAGGCATTCAGCCTGACCGGGTTGCCTCCAAACACGTCTCCGATGATTGTCTGGTTGAAGACATATGTGACGCTTATCGGTGAAGAGGACGTGGTGCAAATCCTGAGCGGTCCACTCGGAATGTTGTTGAGCCCATCTGTACCGCGCTGCATGGTGTCGTGGTTGCAAAGGTGGATCTCGCCATGGACGTAGGGAGTGAAGTTACGCATCATGCGGCCTACTGCGCACAGTTTGAGTCGTAACACGACGTTCTGTGGCTCCACAAAAAAGCATTATTTAACATGGTGGCGTTGCTGTCAGGGTTCCTCCGAGCCATAATCCGTAGGTAGCGGTCATCCACTGCAGTAGTAGCCCTTGGGCCGCCTGAGCGAGGCATGTCATCCACAGTTCCTGTCTCCCTGTATCTCCTCCATGTACGTACAACATCGTTTTGGTTCACTCCGAGACGCCTGGACACCTCCCTTGTTGAGAGCCCTTCCTGGCACAATGTAACAATGCGGACGCGATCGAACCGCGATATTGACCTTCTAGGCATGGTTGAACTACAGACAACACGAGCCGTGTACCTCCCTCCTGGTGGAATGACTGAAACTGATTGGCTGTCGGACCCCCTCCGCCTAACAGGCGCAGCTCATGCATGGTTGTTTACATCTATGGGCGGGTTTAGTGACATCTCTGATACAATATCCACAGTCAACGTCTATCTTCAGGAGTTCTGGGAATCGGGGTGATGCAAAACAAACTATTTTGATGTGTGTAAAATGACTCGTACCACATTATTATGATTTATCGTTAAAAATGATCCATGGCACATGAAATTAACTAACTACCTAATTAGATAAAATATTGAAATTTAGATAATGTAAGTGTCGCAATGACGATAAAGTATTACGGCGGAAACGTCGTAATAAAACTACTACCGAAATTACCTACCTGTCATTTCATTTCCAAAAGACAAGAAAAAAGGACCTATACAAAATGGAAAGTAGTCATTGTGTTGCTAGTGAATCTTCCGGGTTGTATGGTGGTGGTCCATGAAACTTCTTCGTTCCTGACGTTTCGTACAGAGCTGCACTGGGCATTCTCAGAGGTATTTCTGGTTCCGCCGAGTCTCGAGGACTAACGGGTCGGATGCGGAGATAGACAAAAATACTATGAAAAAGGACTATCTCTGCCGATCGCGTGCAAACTACTATTACACCCATTTTCCCAATTTTTGTGTCGCTCTCCGGTGTCCGGCCTGTCAGTCGGCAAGACTCAGCGCAACCTTGTCCATGTCCATTCAAGCTTATTGCGATGCTTACCGATAATCCTTGTCTCCAATTCGCAAATAGTAAAGGAGATGGGGAAGACCTAATAGTGGCAGGATATGTGCTCTCTGTCAGTACATGAAAGGTGCCTTTTAGAATGTAAATGTAGATATAGTCCTCCAACAAGGTAAAATTCCACGGGAATTCAAAGAACCGAGCCCAGATTCTCCGCCGCTCAGTCATGACATGACATCAGGCTATAAGTCCAAGAATAATGTGTAAATTGCATGTTTGAGAGTCAGCTGCTTTTTTTAATTTAAAACCCAAATATCGACCGGTTTCAGTTACAGACCTTCTTCACCGATTCTGTCCAAAGATAAAAAAAATACACATAGTATACTGGAAATATTACAAAATATACATGAATACTGGCAGGGTTAAAACAGTTTAAGCCACAACGTCACATCTGTCATTACTTAAATATTGGCCACGTCTCATATGTAGAGCATGTCATGAATTCCAGTATACCAAACAGGACTTTTAAAGGTAAACATACTAATAACATGCATAACCAGAGCAGCACTGAAGAGAAGATCAGAGGCATAAGTATTACAATTGTACAAGATATTGAGGAATTGGTCAAAGATTTTTAGAAACTATTTTCGTCATATGGTACAAAAAATCTCGATAAGTTTCTTGCTAAATGCAGGCGACTGGGCTATGCTACTGTTTAACATAAAAGTTCTGTAATGATTTCTGCCTTAGATTGTAAAATCTACGTTATTCTACGTTTTCGAAAACCAAATTCTTCTTTTTTTTGTTTAATGTGGAACTATACCGAAGATGTTCGCCAAAGATAGTCCAGTCACCTGCACTTAACAAGAGACTTATCAGTGAGATATTTTTGTACCATACGACGAAAATACTTTCTAAAGATCTTTGACCAACTCCTCAATAGTTCGTACAATTGTAATGGTTATTCCTGTGATCTCTTCAGTACTACTCTGTTTACACATGTTATTAGTATGTTGACCTTTAAAAGTCCTGTGTGGTATACTGGCATCATAACATGCTCTACATATGAGACCTGGCAAGTATTTAAGCAATGACAGATGTGATGTTGTGGCTTAAACTGCTGTAACCCTGTAAGTATTCATGTATATTTTGCAGTTCCCTGGAAAAGAATTTGTAACATTTCCTATATACTGTATTTATTTAATTTATTTATTTATTTATTTATTTATTTTTTCGCATCTTTGAATAGAATCCGTGAAGATGACCTGTGACTGAAACCGGTCGATATTTGAATTTTAAATAAAAAGCAGCTGATTGTCAAACAGTCATTTTATACATTACTTGGCGGCCGTTAATAATCACCTTCCAAATATGTTCCAAGAATAATAATTTGTCCATCTTTGTCCAATCATTAGATGTGCATGTCTGTAATGATGGCGCCGTCGACAGAATGTTAACCGTGTTTTTTGGGGTGTCGTTAAAAGAACGAAGTCCCAAGGTTAGGTTGGTACTTCGCGACGGAATCGCAAGTAAGCACAGTCGCTGCCAGACTCAATGAAGAATAAACGACGTCCGCGTAGACACGCCTTTAGGAGTTCCACACGTCACCGCTGCAGCATGCTTACTCACGTCAGAGCGGAGTGCTGCTCAGCCCCAGCCTGCAATCGACGCCCAAAACGACGGCATCGTCTTTCTACAGCCAGTAGTGCGAGAGGAGAATTAGATATAAATTATGCAGTGATGTTTATGAACAGTTATTGTACTTTGAAAGAAGAGATTATTATCTTGTACTGTATCAAGTGATATGTTAAGACTATCGAACACGGCAATGCTTCACAATTGCTACATATGTGGAGGAACTAGATATATATCCTAATCTCCTTGTAAGCCCTCTCTCTGCCCATCTCCTTCTCCTCTCTCTGTACATAACTTCCTCCCTCCTATCCCTCTCCATTTCCTCCTCTCTTTCTCTCTATCCATCTCTTCCTTCCCCCTTTCTATGTCCATTTCCCCCCTCCCCCTTTGTCCATCTCCTCTTCCACCCTCTCCCTGACTGAGTTTGTTTATTGATATTGCAAACAAAATCGTAATTGGGAGTTGATGTCGCTTGAAATTATTGGGAAAATTGTTGGTATTATGGTTATACGGGATGTGAGAGAGATCTCTCCATTTGCTTTGTGAATTGGGTTAGTAACAACGAAGTAATAAATTTAAACTTCATGCACGATGCGTGAGGCGTGGCCCTTATATCGGTCCTGTCTAGAGCCTGTGTATCGGGAAAATGACTCAAGCACGCACAGTGACACATGGCCTGAAGCGCGTTCAGTCGAGTACGCAGGTCTAATTTTCATATGCTAGAGGGCAGTAGTGCACAGAGACATTCAAGAAACAGGCCAAGAGAATGTTTTTGTGAATTATCCTGGTTATTTCTTGAAAGCTTTTTTGTTTATATATGTTTTTACAGTATTGTTTATGCTTTTAGTAGTGTGAATGATGGGCGAATATGGAAAATTGGAAATTTGTGGTAAGTTCCTATGGGACAAAACTGCTAAGGTCATCGGTCCCTAGGCTTACACACTACTTAATCTAACTTACACTAACGACAACACACACACCCATGCCCCAGGGAGGACTCGAACCTCCGACAGGGCGAATATGGTCTAAAGTAAATATGTAGATCAGTGTTCCACTGGTGAACGTTGTACGACGGGGAATTCTGTGTCATAATGGGTTAGGGAGTTTATGGTAAAAGTAAAGCTAATTCTGGTGCAAATGAAAATAGTTAATAATGTAAAGTATAAACAATATATCAAAATGTTAAATATTTATTTCGGGAAAAATTACAGTTCGTAAGCGTGTTATGTGTTAATTGGTTAGTCATGAAAAGTGCGGACTAACGTGGGAGAATAATGTTTTTCTATTGGCTTTAAAGAAAACTGAACAATCAGAACAGACTATTTTTCGCCCATCTTTTCTCTTGGAGATATAGAATGCTTACAGCAGTCTAAGAGTTGGAGCCCAGACTTTCAATGGTACGGTCGTGTGTAGTATGAGCTCCGAAGGAAGTTATAATTTGCCACTTTTAGTTGTGCTACGTGTTTCAAAAGTGTTTCAAAGTGAATGTAAATTTATTCCGACGTGTTTTTTTCGGAACTGCGGATTTCTTAAGTAAATTTTTTGGTATGAGAAAAGACAGTAATTCCGTGTTGCATATTGAGCAGATCGGTGACTGAAAAATTGAGTGCATTATAAACCGATAAACTTAATAGTACGGCGAGAATTTTCATTTAAGAACAATCCGTGCTTAGGAGCTGCTCTGATTTCGGGGAATACGTTACCACAAAGTTGCTAACGTGAGTGAAAGGGTTTGTTCATGATTGTGTTAAGATTAGCACGGGCTTGGCAGTGAACGTGACGTTATCAAGGTTCAGAATAAACCAAAGTTTGCTGGCCGCGGTGGATGTGCAGTTCTAGGCGCTTCAGTTCAGAACAGCGTGGCTGCTACGGTCGCAGGTTCGGATCCTGCCTCGGGCATGGATGTGTGTGATGTCCTTAGGTTGGTTAGGTTTAAGTAGTTCTAAGTTCTAGGAGACTGATGACCTCAGATGTTGAGTCCCATAGTGCTCAGAGCCATTTTTATACCAAAGTTTTGTCAGTATTTCCCCATTTAATTCGAAATTAAAACCTTTTCCCGATTCTTGGAACAGTTAGTTTGTATGTAGCCTGGTGCGAGTTGCAGTATGGTAGGTGTCTGCTCGGATTTCCTACCGGCGATCTGCTGCACCGAGTTCACAGGTAGGTGCAGGTAAAGGAAGGAAGCGACAGCGCCGCCGCGTGCGGTAGTTCTTCACGTATCTCATTGTTTATGACATCACATCACCTGAACTATGCATCTAACAACGATATAATTTTGTACTTGCGTTCAGTGGTACATGCGCATACTCTGTGTAAAATGTGTCGCGAATACAGTTAATGGTATAGAATTAATAAATTACAGAGTCGTGCTTCATGCGGTAGTTTTCTGCATGCACAACGGAAAAATAGTAAACGATAAACATTTTTCTTTTCACCATTTTACAGGGACTGTAAGCAAGAAAACTTTTCGGAAAAATTTGAAATTATCTGTAAAGTGTGTTACAAGTCCTTAAATACTCTCTTTCTCAAATACTGTATGAGATTAAGTCCGGAAATTCACATGACGCACGCTACGCTTCTTTTTCACCCACGTCTTTGATAGGTAGAACATTTTTACAATATGTATGGACTCATATTAAAAAGTGTGTAGCCTATATCAGACCAAACTTTTATTAGAGTATGGAGAATAATTTCAGTTAATCGGTCAAGAACTCTCAGAGACCTTTACTAATAACGTTTACCCTCTATAAATTATTTATGTATATTTATCTATCACACATATTTAAAATATGTAGCCTTTGCCCATACAAAAGTTTATTAGAGTAACGTGTAAAAATTGAAGTAAATCTGTTAAGAACTTCCAAATAATTGTGGTAACAATGTTCAACAAGACGCACATACTTATACACACACAAAAAATGGTTCAAATGGCTCTTAGCACTATGGGACTCAACATCTTAGGTCATAAGTCCCCTAGAACTTAGAACTACTTAAACCTAACTAACCTAAGACATCACACACACCCATGCCCGAGGCAGGATTCGAGCCTGCGACCGTAGCAGTCCCGCGGTTCCGGACTGCAGTGCCAGAACCGCTAGACTACCGCGGCCGGCTATACACACACACACACACACACACACACACACACACACACATTTTTTTCTGCGTGGACTCTCTTTCTTTCCTCTATCCATTTTGTTCCTGCTTTCTTCGGAGCTTCGCTCTCTGACTTAACTTCCCATCTGTCAACTTTCTGCTTAAATATCTTTCTGTCCAAAATATCCGAATAATTTATCTGAGCTTTTTGTAGGTCCTTTTTCATCTCTTGTATCCAGGGTATAGTTTTAAGTCGTTCTATGTATTTAAGAATTTTGTGCCTAAGTCTTGCTTTGGAAAACCTAGAGACGTACCCATAAAATGTAAATCGCCTTTTTCTCATTTCTGTTGCAAGGTTGGACAATTTCTCAGTTGTCTGACGAGAATGTAGTCTGTAGCCCTCTTCTGTTTTCTTTGGCCCTAGTATCTTTCTGATGATTTTACGTTCTTGCTTCAATAAGTTTTCTAGGTCACCTTTTATGCGGACTGTCAGGGTTTTACTGGCTTACAGGACTTCAGGTTTCAATACAAGATTATAGTGCCTAATTTTAGTGTTTTTGGACAAGCATTTTTTTATCTTTGTTGATCCATTATAGACTGTGGGACAACGGATGGCATGTATTTCTTGATGCAATAATTTACCAACAGTCGTATGTATTGTAGAAATTTATTTTATGAACTTCTTATGTGCTACCAGTTTCGGCATTACATTGATGCCATCTTCAGGCCCCACACGTCATAGTCGTAAAATCGCTATACACGGATGGAGCCATATAACTGGATCCGAGAATCAAATCGCTATGCAACAGCTCTTGGTGGCCAGCCGACACAGACTCGGGCAGTTTACAAACATCGATGTTTGCGGCGATTGCTGCGCAAACAACGCGTACACCACCATTACTCTACCACGCAAACGTAGGGGTTACACTCGTCTATTGTGAGACGATCCCTGAGGGTGGGGGGGGGGAGATTCGTGAGGGGGGGGGGGGGGGAGTCACCGGGGGCCGAGCCGCACAATAACCCTGAAGTAACGGTTCGGTGTGGGGCGTCGGAAGGGGTGAAGTGGACTACGGCAGTCGTCATGGGGTTGTGGGCCACTGCGGCTGCGGCGGGGACGAAGCCTCTCCGTCGTTTGTAGGCCCCCGGTTAACATACAATGCAATACAACACAATTAAATGTGCCTATATAAATGATAGTTCTGGATGGAAGTCCGCAGAGATCTCCGACATTCTCTGTGTTCGTGGCTGCTCAGGTTCTTCAGACTCCGAAGACCCGGTTGCCGCCTGTTGGCAGGTGGTTTGAGTACTACCCGGGGTAATATTGTTATTACTTTCGCGAATCATGATAGCTTCTAATTTTTTGTCCAATGTTTCCACTGGGTTATTAGAACCAGGGATAGTTAGTTCCTGGTGCAAGTATTGCAGTCGCCCCTAACATGGGAAACAGATACTGACCAGAAATCGCCCATTATAGGTTCAGACGCGTTTGGGTTTGCTATCGCTAGCTTTTATATTAACTCTCAACTCTCTTCCGCTAGCTCTACCGTACTGATGATCTTCATTTCCGTTTTAGTGCCGTTGAGGTCGTCACCGCTACCCTGGCAAGGGAAACTCACAAGGTGCTATCAAAAAATGGTTCAAATGGCTCTGAGCACTATGGGACTTAACTTCTGTGGTCATCAGTCCCCTAGAACTTAGAACTACTTAAACCTAACTAACCTAAGGACATCACACACATCCACGCCCGAGGCAGGATTCGAACCTGCGACCGTAGCAGTCCCGCGGTTCCGGACTGCGCGCCTAGAACCGCTAGACCACCGCGGCCGGCCAAGGTGCTATCACCCAGGCCAGGCGAACCAAGGGTTTTGTACGAGGTGTGACTCTCCACCCCTCCTCCTTTCTCAACCAGGCGGGACCGGCTATGGCGGAGGATATACAGGGTGTCCTATTTATCTTGACAACCCTAAATTTGGAAATTTGTGGTAAGGTCTGATGGGATCAAACTGCTGAGGTCATCGGTCCCCAAGCTTACGCACTACTTAATCTAACTTAAAGTAACTTACTCTAAGGACAACAAACACACCCGTGCCCGAGGGAGGATTCGAACCACCGACGGGGGTAGCCACGCAGACCGTGACAAGGCACCCGAGACCGCACGGCTACCCCGCGATGCTCTTGACCACCCTAAACAACTTTTTGTCCAGATGCAAATTACAAAATGTTTCAAGCAAATGTTCTTTAGCCGTCAGGGGGACATCAGTCAACATGATTGCCTTCGTTGTAGCTTTGTTTTTTACAAGGGTATGAACAGTGGTATGACTTTTTTACATGGCACCCTGTACTTTTTTTATTCGGTAATTCATTTCCTCTCCTAAAGACCTATTCAAAAATGTATCACAGTGTACCATTCACTGAAGCACAACGTTATTAATTACGTAACACAACACTGACTTTGAGCCCGGGATCACAAACTCGTCCACTTGCTGGAGTTGTCAGAAAACAATTGAAAACCAAGTAATAACATAACACAAAATTGACTTTGACTCTCCTGTACCATTGCCCAGGACTAGAACATTCAAAGGTGCTCAAAGTGGTGACCTTGGACAGCGATACACTGGTGCACCCGTTGAATGAAAGAGTTCAAATGGTTCAAATGGCTTTGAGCACTATGGAACTCAACATCTGAGGTCATCAGTCCCCTAGAACTTAGAACTACTTAAACCTAACTAACCTAAGGACATCACACACAACCATGCCCGAGGCAGGATTCGAACCTGCGACAGTAGCAGTCACGCGGTTCCAGACAGAAGTGCCTAGAACCGCACGGCCACCGCGGCCGGCAATGAAAGAGTTATTTACTGCTTCCAGTGTTGCCTGCTAAAGAGAATTACAAGCAAGCACGATACGTTCCTGCATGTCCTCTGGAGTTGTTGGAATATCGCGATAGACAACGTCTTTAATGCATCCCCAAAGAAAAAAGTCCAGAGAATTGAATCACGAGACCTAGCAGACCAAATAACTGTTCCTCCCCGAGCAATCCATCTGGCAGGATACCTTTGGTTCAGAACACGATGTGCACGCTAGGCATTATGTGCTGGACATTTATCGTGTTGATACCACATAAGCATTCTTGTTCTTAGCGGCATTTCATCCAGAAAAGGAGGAGAATTCGTCTGAGGAAGTTGGCATACGCTGCGCCGTTTACTCTATTATTGATGAAATAAGGGCCAATACTTGTAGTACCAAGCATCCCACACCAGACGTTAACTCTCCATTGACGCTGATGTTCCACTGGTCTAGGCCATCGGGGGTTGTCGCTGATCAACAATGCATGTTCCTTGTATTTACCTGTCCTTTGTTTGAGAAGGGACATTCATCGGTAAATAGAACATTGGAGAAGAAATTCGGGTTGGCGAGGATTTGCTGTTGTGCCCACTCACACTATTCTGGAAACCATTCCCATGCAATTCTTGATGTAGGTGTACATGATAACGATGGAACCGGTGACGTGTAAGAATACGGTGTACACTGGTTTTAGGAATGCCAATCTTGTGTTCAAGCTGTCGTGTGCTCACAAGTGGATTCATAGCAACGGAAGCGAAAACAGTAACTTCGGCAGCTTCGTCTGTGCGAGTGCTTCGACGATTGCGTTGTCGTGGGTTGAAACTTCCCGTTTCCCGAAGCGTCGCAACAAGACGAGAAAAACGTCAGGAAGGTGGGTTCTTGTCAGGATATCGCTGTCTGTACAGTTCCGCCGCCTGCGTAGCCCTACCTTCAACAACAACAATAAAAGAAACGCTATGTCGATGCAGTTTGTAGGAAGGACAGCCTTTACTGTATGCCTACTCTACACAAGAGTATATGAAAGGACTAAAGTACTGTACTAAATGTACCCGTACGTAAGAAAACAGTATTGCAATTACTGCTCTGCTAACTTACATTCCCCATAGATGAACAGCATTTCTACCTTCTCTTCGTTCGTATGCATTCTACTTACACAACTCTTCATATGACGATGGTTGGCGGAATGACGAGTGTGCATTCCACTTATGTTTACGTATGTCCTCTGTCAAAGTCAGCACGTGGATGTGTTCCATTACCCCGAGTACCTGCACAACATCAATGTTGTGTTATGTAATTAATAAGGTTGTGTTTCAGTGAATGGTACACTGTGATACATTTTTGAATAGGTCTTTAGGAGAGGAAATGAATTACCGAATAAAAAATACAGCTGTTCATATCTTTGTAAAAAACAAAGCTACAACGAAGGCAATCATGCAATCATGCTGATTGATGTACCCCTGGCGGCTAAAGAACATTTGCTTGAAACATTTTTAATTTGCATCAAGACAAACAGTTATTTAGAGTGGTCAAGATAAATGGGACTTCGAGTGTCGGTCCTCCGGCACACAGTTTCAATCTGCCAGGAAGTTTAATGTCAGCGCACACTCGGCTGCACAGTGAAAATCTTATTCTGGAGATACACATACTTTATAAAGGGTAAACGATCCCAGAAATAATCTCTAAAAGTTCTTTACCAGTTTGTTTCAAATTTTCAAGATTTTTTCTGGGATCTTTTACCCTTTATAAAGTACATACGATGGTTGGAACTTAAATAGTGGCAACTATTTATTCACAACCGATACAAAAGAAGGCTCTGTTTGCACCTGTTCCTGCTCTTCAAAATGGTTGCTAGCGTTGTGTAGAACCCGTTGCCAGCGATGTGGAAGGCGTAGTATACCGTTAGCAGAGCCTGTTCTGTTGATGGTGCGAATGGAGCGGTCTACTGCCTGTCGAATCTCTGGAACAATTCTGAAGCGAAAGCCACGAAATTGTTCCTTCATTTTCGGAATCAAATTAAAGCCACAAGGACTTAAGTTCGGGGTGTATGGTGGATGGTACAGTACTTCCCAGTCCCATAGACCGATGGTCGCAGGTGATGCTCCAAAAACGATCAGTAATACTGTGCATTGACGGTCTGCCGTGGAGGAACGTAATGCGTTAGGGTAACACCATCACAGTCGTACACGAGAATCACCATAACTTTCACCGTACTGGGGCTCTGAGGCACTTTCAACTTTCGCGGCGACCCATAATGACGCCATTCGTTGGACTGGCGTTTCAGTTTTGGCTTCGTGGAATTCGCTTCAGAACTGTTCCAGAGATTCGACAGGCAGTAGACCGCTCCATTCGCACCATCAACAGAACAGGCTCTGCTAACGGTATACTACGCCTTCCACATCGGCGACAACGGGCTCTACACAACGCTGGTGACTACTTTGAAGAACAGTAACAGGTGCAAACATGTAACTCTTTTGTATCGGTTGTGAATAAATAGTTACCAGTGTTTAAGTTCCAACCCTCGTATATCTCCAGAATAAAATTTTCACTCTGTAGCCGAGTGTGCACTTTTGTGAAAATTCCTGGCAGATTAATACTGTGTGTCGGACCGACATCTTTGCTTTTCGTGGGTAAGTGCTCTACCAACTGAGCTATCCAAGCACAATTGACGACGCGTCCTCACAGCTTCAATTCCGCCAGTACCTCGTCTCCTACCTTAGAGACTTTCTGTGAAGTTTGGAAGGTAGGAGACGAGGTACTGGTGCACCTGAAGCTGTGAGGACAGGGTCGTGAGTCGAGGTTGGGTAGCTGAGTTGGTAGAGAACTTGCCCGCGAAAGGCAAAGGTCCCGAGTTCGAGTATCGTTCCGGCACACACTATTAATCTGCCAGGAAGTTTCTAGTATGTCTATATTTATATACCATGTACATTACAAAAATATATATCCAATGGCCATCCATTCGTTTATTGGAGTATCGTGAAAAAATTTGAAGTAAATCGTACAAGTACTTTTCACAGTCTTTCCTAACAACTTTCCCTGTTATATTATAAATGTTTATTTATGTATTACATATATTAAAATATATGAAAGATGTCAGTGCTAACGATTATTTGAATATCACGTAACATTTTAAGTAAATCGATCTAAAAACGTTTCCATATTTTTGCTAACGAAGTTTCTCCTTTATATACTATATATATTTACATATCGTATATTTAAAAAATATATGAAGCCCTTGTCCGTCCGCACGTCTATTAGAGTATCGTGTAAAAAGCGGAAGTAACGACGTTTCGAGATTTCTGGTGAAAACATTAAACAAGGACTTGTTTTTACATAGTAGTATTATTGTCATATATAAATTCATAGATAATTATATTAAAACATATGTAGCCTATGTCCGTCCGAACTGTTATTAAACAGTAGTGTAAAAATCTGCCGGCTGCGGTGATCTAGCGGTTCTAGGCGGTCAGTCCGGCACCGCGCGACTGCTACGGTCGCAGGTTCGAATCCTGCCTCGGGCATGGAGGTGTGTGATGTCCTTAGGTTAGTTAGGTTTAAGTAGTTCTAAGTTCTAGGGGACTGATGACCACAGATGTTAAGTCCCATAGTGCTCAGAGCCATTTGAACCATTTTGTAAAAATCTGTGGTAAATCGATCAAGAACTTATGGAGATTTCTGCTGGAAACGTTTCCTTTTATACAGTAAATATACACTGAGGTGACAAAAGTCATGGAATACCTCCTAATATCATGTAGGACCTCATTTTGGCAAGTGTAGTGCAGCAAATCGACATAGCATGAACTCAATAAGTCGTTGGAATTTCCTTGCAGAATTATTGAACCATGCTGTCTCTATTGTCTATAACTGCGAAAGTTTTGCCAGTGCAGGATTTTGTGCACGAACTGACCTTCCGATTATGTCCTATAAATGAAAGATGGGATTCATGTCGAGCGATTGAATTGTCCAGAATGTTTTTCAAACTAGTTACGAACAGCTGTGGCCCAATGACATGGCGCATTGTCATCCGTAAACATTCCGTTGTTGTTTGGGAACGCGAAGACCTTAAATGGCAGCAAATGGTCTCCATGTAACGGAACATAACCACTTGCAGTCAATGCTCGGTCCAGGTGGACCAGAGGATCTAGTCCATTCCATGTAAACACAGCCCACAACATAATGAAGCCTCTATCAGCTTGGACAGCGGCATTTTGACATATTGGGTTCGTTGCTTCTTGGGGTCTGCGCCACACTCGAACCATACCATCAGCTCTTACCATCTGAAATCGGGACTACTTTGACCAGGCCATGGTTTTCCAGCCGTCTAGGGTCCAACCGATATTGTCACGAGCCAAGGAAAGATACTGCACGCGATGTCGTGCTGTTAGCAAAGGCACTCGCGTCAGTCGTTTGATGCCATAGCCCATTAACGACAAATTTCGCTGCACTGTCCTAACGGATAGATCGTCTTACGTCCCACACTGAGTTCTGCTGTTATTTCAAGAAGCGTTGCTTCTCTGTTAGCACTGACAACTCTACGCAAACGCCGCTGCTCTCGGTCGTTAATTGAAGGCTGTCGGGCGTTGCGTCGTCCATGGTGAGAGGTAATGCCCGAAATTTGGTTTTCTCTGCACGCTCTTTACACTAAGATTCTTGGAACATTGAATTCCCTACAGATTTGCGAAATGAAATGTCTCATGCGTATAGCTTCAGCTACCATTCCGCGTTTTGAGTCTGTCGATTCCTGTCGCGCGGCCATAACCACGTCGGAAATCTTTTCACATGCATCATCTGAGAACAAATAACCGCTCCGCGGCTGTACAGCTAATGGAAACTGCCGACAAGTGCTCTTGTGGAATTGCTCGAAGCACTTTGATCATTCGTTGTTGGTTATCAGCGTCGATGTCTTAGAAGGATAGTGTTATAACTCAATGACATTTTTGAGTTATTACCATCGTTTGAATACTTTAATTGAACTCTTTGCTATGTGAAACTGTTACAAGTCTAAGAATGTCAGAAATAGGCAATAAAGCACATATACCATTTTCAAATTATTTCTATTTAATCCTTTTTCCAATTGAAAAGTATCACATTTTGTTTTGTAACAGTTTTTCATTAACAACAGCAATAAAATTACTAAAGGGAAGGGTTGCCGTTTGAGTTGTAACACTTCCCCATTAGGAAAATATTGTAGAATATGAAACTAGTGGTATGTGTATTTCCATTCATAATGGAATGTGAGTGGTTTGTTATTGGCAAACCACTCTTGATAATGCTATTATAAGTAATACTGGCTGCATGTTTGTTACATTGTTGTCTTCGAGTCACATTGCTATGTTACAGTATTGTGTGAATTTATTGTTTTATTAACATGGAAAGCACAAACAGGCCCATGGCGAGCTTGGCATTAAATGCCTTGAATGCTAATGAAAATGGTCATGGCTGTGGTAATGAAGTTCCATCCTATGCAACACTGCAAGTAAGTAACAAATATATGACTGCTTCTTCTTCTGCTACTACTGCTACTACCACCACTCTTATTATTATTACTGTTATTATTGTATGCAATGTAGAAAAGATGTTTTTTATTTGGCGGAAAACGAATTAACAGAATTGTTCTCATGTTAAGTAATGAATCCATCCTGGGAGCAGAGAATTAACTCAATTGGTTTATTTCAAGATCCTGATTCCAAAGCAGATTATTGTTAATGAGAGAATGTTAAGTGGAGATAATAGAGAATTTTAAGTAATTATAAACAGAGGAAGATACTGTTTGGGTACTGAAAACATTCCAGTTGTAGATGATATTGATACGGTGATAGAAGAAGAGAACAGCTATGTACAGGAAGAAACAGGTAATCACTAAGAATATATATTATTTTCTTAATATTGTGGCTGTACAGTAATTACATTTAAAAACACCTAATGTTATTATTATTATTATTATTATTATTATTATTATTATTATGGTGGTTTCAGAGTGTGGTAAACGCAAGAGAAATGAAACAGCTTGGGAAGGAATTTTGTGCAAGAAGAGGAACTCTGGTGAACCGCATGTAAATGAAAAGAGGAAAACTATTACTGGTAGGTCTCTATTAGCACACTACGGTAACAAATGTAAATTTGCATTCTGTTTTCTGGAATCTGAGAGATGCAAAATGGCAGAGTAAATTTTTATTGTGATTACTACTATAGTGGAATCATAATACAGATATGTCAAAGAGCATACTACCATTCAAAACTTTGAAAATATGGTTTATCATTTAGAGATTGAAGAGAAAGGAATTAGAGTCTGTAAACGCATGTTTCTTTCTACTTTGAGCATTAGCCATCGATATGGGGCATCTTCGTGGTCCAAAAAGAAATATGCAGGTGCAATAGAGGGAGAATTAAGGGGGAAACATGAAAATAGAAAGAAAGTAGTTGAACAGGCTCTTAAGCATGCGACAGAGCACAAGCTCTCTTGTAGTTGGGAATATCCTCATTACTGCAGAAGGAATTCCAAAAAAGCGATATTCAGATGGCAGCCTGAATATTAGTGAAATGTATCATAATTATGAGGATTCCTATTTCAAGATAGCTTTACCACTTGCCAAAAAGCTTGCATACCCACATCAGTATTTCATTCACTTGACATAGCATTTCATACTCCTAAAAAGGACCGATGTTGTATATGTACTGTGTATAAAAATTGCACCAGATCTCAAAAACTAGTACTCGAAGAAAGTTATGAGAGGCATCTAAAGTTAGACAAATGTCGAGAGATGTGAAGACTGCAGACACTGAATCAGTGAAACAGGACCCAAACAAAACTGCGTGCTGCTGTGATCTTAAGACAGTTCTCCCCTCTCTCTGTGGTGAGTGTTCTTCATATTCTAAAAGGAACCTATCACGCCAGCCGGAGTGGCCGTGCGGTTCTAGGCGCTACAGTCTGGAGCCGAGCGACCGCTACGGTCGCAGGTTCGAATCCTGCCTCGGGCATGGATGTGTGTGATGTCCTTAGGTTAGTTAGGTTTAATTAGTTCTAAGTTCTAGGCGACTGATGACCTCAGAAGTTAAGTCGCATAGTGCTCAGAGCCATTTGAACCATTTTGAACCTATCATGTTACAATTTTACAATATAAGATATTTCAAATAGCCTGTGATATTGTTATTTTTGACACTTGAGTTTTGTCAAAAGAGGTTCAGATGAGATTGGTGCTTGCATATATAACTTTTTCACGTCTTTATCTAGCTGAGTATTGCAACAGGTAGTTTTGTTTTCAGATAACTGTGTACTTATATACTGTGTAAGTAATATGAGTCATATTAGTGTTATGACTCATACATTTTTGATCAAAGGCCACACAAAGAACGAAAATGAATCCACCACAGAAAGATAAAAACAGAGTCCTTAAAGGAGGACATATATTAGTGTCAACCCAGTGGGTGCCAGTACTGAAACTGGCCAAGAAAAAGAGCAAGAGCAGTACTTACAGAGTCAGTGAAATAGATACTCCAGATGTAATAGATTTGAAAGATTTTAGCGAAACAGGTGGGTAGTAATGTTTCCAAATACGCAAATGGTGAAACTGTAAACTGGTGTGACATCAAGGTCATGGAAATCAGAGAAGAAGATCCTTATACCACCGTCTACAAATACTCTTATAAGAAAAATGATTTCGCAAAGATTAACATTCGTTGAGGGCAGAGAGGCAAACCTTGAAAAATCGTACTTAATGCAACATTTTCTTCGCCGCCAGTAACAGGTGCAGAAAAAAAGTAAAAATTGTTTGATCTGTGTGAAAATGGTGTAATTCCAAGTGTTCATGCACAATTCTACAACAACTTGAAAGTTAATAGTATTCCAGAAGAAAATTTTATAGTCTGAAAACTATGCTCTTTATATTGTTTCACTCAATATCCTTTGCATGTATCAATGTTTTTATGTTACTAATATAACGTTGTACACAAATAAACATTTTCTTGTTTTATATAAATTTATTGTAAAGCAAATGAAAGTCAGAACCACTAAGCAAGACGTGACAGATAATGAATACTGTTACAGCTCAAAAGTTTTATTTAGGTATTCAAATGAGAAAATATTATAACTCAAAAAATTCCACATTAAAGTTATATAAAACATTGTGATGACAAAATTTAACCATTGGCAAGCTTTTAGAGCAATAAAGAATATTTGCTCCCATCTCCATTGTTGTTGCATGAATCACTTATTTACCTGCTGGAATCAAAAACATTAAATGACTTTGCTGTAAAATGTTGGCTCCTGAGTTGTAATGCTCTCCTTCTTCGCCATCGCTCGTGTTCACCTTTCTCACTCAACACAAGGTAACTGTTGTTCAGCACCTCCTTATTCCAAATTTGGTGCCAGCAGACTGTTGGATTATATATTTGTACAGTAAGATAGTGTTGGCGGAAAAACGCTATTTACGAATGTTTATTTTGCTTTATTTAATGTGTTCCCATCACTACACAAACGCATACTACAACAACACATATAGCACCGAACAATTAGCATAGACATCTAGGAATACATATAACAAGCAAAGAGATCTATACACGTAAACTCAGTGCCAACATAACGAATATTTTGTTCAACAAATACCAACACCTCAACTTAAACAAATACTTTTACATGATCACAATAATCTTGAACACTACACTATCATCTCACTCGGATTTACATGAGCGAGATATGGAGAAAGAGTGATTCCATTATGCCCTTTATTGGTAGCCATTTTGTCGACCTGATAACGTGGAGTTTTTAGCTTGTAAATCGCTACAGGTTCCATTAACTCTGCCTTATTCATGTCAGGTTCAACTTTATCTGATGGAACATTTCTTTGCACCCAGAGCAAAACATCCTTCCTCCACTGCACTGTTGGAGCTTTAGTTATCGCAGCAGAGTAGTATGGAGCATTTTCCCTTACTGTTGTCGTATTGGGAGAAATATTCTGCAGCAGAACATCAGAAAACCATTCCATGAAAACTTTGGAACGGAACAGCAATAAAGAGTTTGGAATGAAGCTATGAGCAGAGCCAGTAAGCGTGCAAGTCTGCGAACTGCATCCTGCTGGAATGCGTCCATCTTCGTTACCCACCTGTCATATTTTTTCTTGCCTTGAGTTTCTAATAAAGAATGACGTGGTGTTGCTTCTTCATTCACGTCTCCTTTTCTTTCCTTTTACTTGCCAATTCTCAGCACCGTAGATCGACTAATGTTAAGTGCAGCATCAATTCTGTCTACCACTCATGTGACATCTAAAATAGGACCGCCATTATTGCAATTGAAGCACACAAATTCGCGACCTTGGCCACGTATCTGAAGTTCCCTTCCAACGCTCGATATCTTCGGAGCGTGTTCTTGGAGGACCTCTTTTACTGCGAATCTCGTGTGCAGACATGCTGCACTGTTGTGATGATGATGATGATGTTTGGTTTGTGGGGCGCTCAACTGCGTGGTTATCAGCGCCCGTACAATTACCCAATCTTTGCTCAGTCCAATTTCGCCACTTTCCTGGATGATGATGAAATGATGAGGACAACACAAACACCCAGTCATCTCGAGACAGGTGAAAATCCCTGACCCCGCCGGGAATCGAACCCGGGACCCCGTGCTCGGGAAGCGAGAACGCTACCGCGAGACCACGAGCGGCGGACCCTGCACTGTTATTATCAACGCAACGCCAACACAAAAACACTCGTTCACAACACCTGTCCACTGCACAACACTTCAACGACAAACATTAGACTTGACAAAGAGAACTGACGAACACAGAAGCATCTAAAGCACGACACCCCGTGGTATTGTTTATCCCTGGCGTGGCACAGGGGACGCTTTACCAACCAAACCGCTAGCAGAGTGGTAGGGAAAGACAGTTCGGTATTGGTTTTACCTTGGCAACGGCGTCACGTCCTCTCCGGTGATCCAAACGTCAAAAGTCGCAACTAATTTTAAACGCACTACAGCTTTCTAACCATCAGCAACTCGGAATTCTCTGCTTGTTACGCGTATGCGCACCTAAGCTCATTTCTTTTACGTGGCAGACTCTGATTTCTACAGCATGAATACGGTTCTTAAAAGCCAGCGTTTGATTTGTTTCTACTCCTCGCCAGCAGGTGCATACACACCGAAGTGTAAAGACAATCATTCAGCGGTTCCCTAACAGATAGAGTTACTTCGCATCGTCTAGCACGCTACTAGCAAGCTGGGCAGAATATGAAACCATTAACTCTTAATTTAAGTGTGTATTTAAAACACGAAGAACAAGAAGATACTCATAATTCATAGAAAATAAATGTGAGTATATCATTGGATGTTGTTGCAAGATGACAGAAAATAGGCTATGTATCTTCATTGTCCTTCAAACTGAAATTTAGTAGCTTTACTTATTTTAAACGTTGGTAGTTCTGTAGAATGTCTGTAATTTTCCATATCAACAGTACTAGATGCACTTATCGTGAAACCTTAGTTGACACGTAGTAAGTAGGGGTAGCGATTAACTGATTAGTGAAGTGTATTTCGGTGTGCCCTGTCTCGTGTGATGTGTCATTAGTTTGTCTTGACATTATGTTGTCGAAAGGTAAACTGTAAGTTGTCTAACATTTAAGTCATTATGTTGTAAACTGACTACCTCTAACTCCTACGGACGACTTTGTTTCATCACAAGACCCACTGAATTTTTAATTGAAAACCCTTAATTCTTCTCTCGTCTTTCTTTGGAAGATAAACTCCCGGTGAAAAACGAAAGCCGACGCAAAGTCTGTCTATTAAAAAATCTTTTAGAAAATTTGTAAGTCGTTTCCAAACGAAATGGAACGATTCAAAACCTGCCGGCCGGAGTGGCCGAGCGGTTCTAAGCGCTACAGTCTGGAACCGCACGACTGATACGGTCGCAGGTTCGAATCCTGCCTCAGGCATAGATGTGTGTGATGTCCTTAGGTTAGTTAGGTTTAAGTAGTTCTAAGTTCTAGGGACTGATGACCTCAGAAGTTAAGTCCCATAGTGCTCAGAACCATTTTTGAACGATTCAAAACCGTGGTTAAGTGGCATCGTTGTAAAGGACAAACTTTTTTTTGTTTTTACTGTGTTCTATTTGGAATAGATAATGACGGTTTTGAATGGCGTAAGTAGGGAGTAGTTGAAGAGAAGCTTCAAAATTTCCTTTCGAAAGCCCAAAAGCATGAATGTTCTATTTCACACATGACAGCAGCTGTTAAATACTGTCAGCTAGTCACAGTAAGAACTGACCGTGCTCTATCGGAAGCAAGACGCTTGGAAGCTTTGAAACACAACGAGATGGGTGATTGAAACAGAAGTATAAGGAAGAGACTTATTTCGACAATCTGCTTTTTATCGCGGCACCTCTTCGAGGTCATGAAGAGTCTGAGGTGTCAGTAAATAAAGGAAATTATTTAGAACTTTTACGTATCTAGGCTGAAGAAGAACCATACATGAAAGATTATTTAGCATTTGATGGCGTTTCTAAAGGCAGTTCCTCTGACACACAGAATGATTTAATAGCTTGTATTATGGATGTTGTTAAAAGAAAAAATTTCAAGTGAAGTTAAAAATAGCCCTTTTATATCAGTACAAGCCGATGAAACAACTAATGCCTAAAGTTGAATTCAAATGAGTGTAGTTTTTCGTTTCGCAAATAACGAATCAGGGAAATACAAGAGAGATTAGTAGGGTTTTATCACGTATCTGAAGACTGGAGTGCGCAAGGCGTAGCCATTGTTTTGCTGAAAGTGCTAAGAAGTCGGAATATTGATAAAAACAAGTTAGTATCACAAACATACGACGGCTGCATTGCAATGGCGCGGAAAAATTGTGGTGCCCATTCTATGTGAAACAAGCGAATCCTCATGCTATCTTCATCCACTGCAATACACATCAGTTGAACCTAATCCTCGTCTATGCTTGTACAAAAAATCACACAGTTAAAACTTTTTGTGCAAATTCTGTCAGGATTTCACGCATTTTGCAGCCGTTTCAGTAAAAGAAGTGAACTTCTGAGGGAAAGGGTATTTAAACTACCAGATCCTTGTGAAACAAGGTGGCATTTTTATTCACGCGCTGTACAAACCCTTATTCTTCACTATACAGACCTGAGAGCAGCATTTAATAATGTGATAAACAATGAACGGGGAGATGTTAATTCTTTACACCAAGCAATTAGGCTAAATAATATTCTGGACGACCAGGCTTTTCTTTTTCTACTACAGTTGTAAAATTCGATTTTCCAGCGTACAAGTATTTCGTTTAACATCTTGCAGAGTAAAACTGTGGACGTAAGACGCTGTAAGCTTGAAACTGAAAGCTGCATTAAGGCTGTTGAAAAACTAAGAAGTGAGGAAATTATTCTGAAATGGACAGTGGAAGCTAAGAGCCTTATAAATTTAGCAGGTGTATCTGAAATTAATTTTAATGTATTTTACAGAACTTGTAAATACGAAAAATTTCTCAGGTTATAGTAGACCAAACAATTTCCCTATAGGTGCAGCTGATAAACTACTTAGCCGGCCGAAGTGGCCGTGCGGTTAAAGGCGCTGCAGTCTGGAACCGCAAGACCGCTACGGTCGCAGGTTCGAATCCTGCCTCGGGCATGGATGTTTGTGATGTCCTTAGGTTAGTTAGGTTTAACTAGTTCTAAGTTGTAGGGGACTAATGACCTCAGCAGTTGAGTCCCATAGTGCTCAGAGCCATTTGAACCATTTCTTTGATAAACTACTTATTTACAGCAGTGAGCACAAATGTCTAGAGCCTCAGAGCCTCACAAAATGGACCTCTCTCCTGTACTGCGTGTATGACATGCTGGCCAAACATATCGCAGTAACGCTGGCCACTCACACTGCACGTGTTTGGTCCTTGATCGCCGAACTGTTCAAAGAAGAATAGGTTTAGTGATGAACGTAGCCATGAAGCCACACCATAGGGTGTTCACCATACAGAGTAACTTCATGCACAGTGACTTGAGGTGAAGATCCCCACACTCGGCAGTTCTGTGTGTTCACTTCACCCGTCAAAGAAAAATGAGCCAGGGTCAGCCCTTGTCAACTTCAGTCTTTGCGAGAAGTGGAGAGCGAAGGCAACACGTCGTTGTGCGTCCTGTGGTGCAAGCTGCTGCCCTATAATATGGATTTTGTACAGATAGCATTTGAGAATGGTTCGAAGCACCTTCCGTACAATGGACAACGGGATGTTCAACTATTGTCAGAGGACGCGCACTGCCTGGCGATCGGGAATTACGTGCAGCATTGTCTGCCATAGTAACAGCGATTTCATCAACCACGTGTGGTGCAACCGGTGGTCGGCCTCATTCCAGAGCGACGCCCAGTTCGCCAGTTGATTCGAACTTCTTCACAACGCACCGCAACCGGTGATATTCTCGAAGTGCAACTGGAGCATTACTGTTGTTTTGATAATAGAGCTTCACCAGTGCTCCTCTTCTCCAAGCTCATGTTGACACATTAACAAATGCACTGCGACTGGTAAGGTGTGTGAGGCTATGACTCACGATGACTGATCACGGCAACTGGTGGCCGTAGTTGGAACTGGGCGGTGACGCTGTGACGCATGGAAATCATGCATCCCATTCTCTGGACATTAATGCTACCAAGTCTGGTATTCGTAAAGTAATTAGTTCCCGTGTTATATCGTGTTAAATAGGGAAAGTTTAACTATAACCAGCCGGTACATCTCATAATCTGGATACAACTTAAGTTTTATTGTACGCGTTGAGCGCCGTAAATTTACGTCCTCTACTGCTGGCATTTCTTGGATGTCATTATGCACATCATCTTCAGTAAACATTTCTGATGTTCTTGAACAACTTCTTCAGGTCCTCTAGTTTCTAAATTTACTGGTGCCTTTCCATGTTCTTGGACATCTTCTTCAGGATTAATATCTACACATACTTTTACACCATTTGTTTCGTTTTCACCAATATTACGTTTCCGCTATTTATTCCCTTTTTGTTTTTAAAATTTATGACACTGCAACGACTGAAATCTCCACAGTATCCAATAAAAATACATTTTGCAGATTTAGAATCCCATTTTCTTCTAATTTGTTTGGAACCTTGTACCATGGCCTTACATCTAATAATTATTATATAATCAAGATCAGGTTTCTACCCAGTCCAATCTTCATATGGGGGTCATGTTTGGTATAGCGTTAGTAGGCGATATGTTACTCAGATACACTACAGTTGATAATGCTTCTGCCCAATTACATTTTGGAAATTCTGCATCGTTTAACATGTTCCTTCCTTTCTCTACAGTTGTTCTGTTAGCCCATTCTGCCATTCCGTTTTGAGCAGAACTATAGCGAAATGTAGTCTGATGTCGCATTTCAAATTCACTAAATTGTTGCCTAATCTGTTTATTGACATATTCGGTACCATTATCTGATCTAATAACTTTTATCTTGTAAATAGTCTTCACGGGTGTACCGCCGGATCCCGCGCCCGGGTTCCCGGGTTCGAATCCTGGCGGGGTCAGGGATTTTCCCTGCCACGTGATGACTGGGTGTTGTGTGATGTCCTTAGGTTAGTTAGGTGTAAGTAGTTCTAAGTTCTAGGGGACTGATGACCATAGATGTCAAGTCCCATAGTGCTCAGAGCCATTTGAACCATTTGTGCCGCCGGATGACGTTCTGCAAATCCCACAATATTTCCTCGGAGCAACTGTCCGACATCATCAGGTGGTTGAACCTCGCTGGTGGCTAGGTACGACTGACAAGATCCGCATGTCGACGCCGCTGTATATACAAGGTGTTACAAAAAGGTACGGCCGAAATTTCAGGAAACATTCCTCACACACAAAGAAAGAAAATATGTTATGTGGACATGTGTCCGGAAACGCTTACTTTCCATGTTAGAGCTCATTTTATTACTTCTCTTCAAATCACATTAATCAGAAAATGGAAACACACAGCAACAGAACGTACCAGCGTGACTTCAAACACTTTGTTACAGGAAATGTTCAAAATGTCCTCCGTTAGCGAGGATACATGCATCCACCCTCCGTCGCATGGAATCCCTGATGCGCTGATGCAGCCCTAGAGAATGGCGTATTGTATCACAGCCGTCCACAATACGAGCACGAAGAGTCTCTACATTTGGTACCGGGGTTGCGTAGACAAGAGCTTTCAAATGCCCCATAAATGAAATTCAAGAGGGTTGAGGTCAGGAGAGCGTGGAGGCCATGGAATTGGTCCGCCTCTACCAATCCATCAGTCACCGTATCTGTTGTTGAGAAGCGTACGAACACTTCGACTGAAATGTGCAGGAGCTCCATCGTGCATGTACCACATGTTGTGTCGAACTTGTAAAGGCACATGTTCTAGCAGCACAGGTAGAGTATCCCGTATGAAATCATGATAACGTGCTACATTGAGCGTAGGTGGAAGAACGTGGGGGCCAATCAAGACATCACCAACAATGCCTGCCCAAACGTTCACAGAAAATCTGTGTTGTTGACGTGATTGCACAATTGCGTGCGGATTCTCGTCAGCCTACACATGTTGATTGTGAAAATTTACAATTTGATCACGTTGGAATGAAGCCTCATCCGTAAAGAGAACATTTGCACTGAAATAAGGATTGACACATTGTTGGATGAACAATTCGCAGAAGTGCACCCGTGGAGGCCAATCAGCTGCACACGCTGTACATGGTACGGAAACAACTGGTTCTCCCGTAACACTCTCCATACAGTGACGTGGTCAACGTTACGTTGTACAGCAGCAACTTCCCTGACGCTGGCATTAGGGTTATCGTCAACTGCACGAAGAATTGCCTCGTCCATTGCAGGCGTCCTCGTCGTTCTAGGTCTTCCCCAGTCGCAAGTCATAGGCTGGAATGTTCCGTGCTCCCTAAGACGCCGATCAATTGCTTCGAACGTCTTCCTGTCGGGACACCAGCGTTCTGGAAATCTGTCTCGATATAAACGTACCGCGCCACGGCTATTGCCCCGTGCTAATCCATACATCAAATGGGCATTTGCCAACTCTGCATTTGTAAACATTGCAGTGACTGCAGAGCCACGTTCGTGATGAACACTAACCTGTTGATGCTACGTACTGATGTGCTTGATGCTAGTACTGTAGAGTAATGAGTCGCATGTCAACACAAGCACCGAAGTCAACATTACCTTCCTTCAATTGGGCCAACTGGCGGTGAATCGAGGAAGTACAGTACATACTGACGAAACATGTCTACATAACATCTTTTCTTTACTTGTTTGTGAGGAATGTTTCCTGAAAGTTTGGCCGTACCTTTTTGTAACACCCTGTAGAGCACGCGCGTGAAGATTGTGCAGGCGCGGGAACCACGCATGCGCAAAAATTTGCAGATGGATGGCGCCAGACTCAAACGCCCTCTGCCAGGAAACGCAGAGCGGCCGTTCTGCGCGTGCGCTGACGCTGTGTTTACTAACATGCTGCCAAAGTTAAGACGGGTCTATTATCGAAAGCTCTTTGCTTTCTCGTCGTGATTTAACAGCAGCCAATGCAGGGTTCCAGGCTGTACTCAATGAAGTCCCGCATCCCTGTTGATAAGGTTATCAGCTGAACGGATATGTACTGCTTCCTTAATGACGCAATCGCAGAAAGAGGATGCTGGGGATAAAACTTCCGTCTTTTCATAAATCATGTGATGTCCTGTGTTCAGACAGTGTTCTGCAATTGCCGACTTCTCCGGTTGGCTGATGTTCATCCCAACGTTCTTGTACTGTGCGACATGTCTGACCTATATATGCGGCCCCACACTGACAAGGAATCTTGTACACACCACGTTTCCTCAGACCGAGATCATCCTTAACCAAACCTAAAAGATTCCTCAGTTTTGCAGATGGTCGGAAAACACACTTGATGTCATATCTTTCGAGAACTCTTCTGATTATTGACGACATGGCACCAAAGTACGGCAAGAAGGCCAAGGTAGCGGGTGTTTTCGTATCTTCATTTTGCTCCATAGATTGAACTCGCTTGGGCCTGAATGCATTACGTATCTGTCTCTCAGAATAACCGTTTTGACGGAAGACTGTCTTCAAATGTTTTTTTTCAGAGTCAGATACCACACGCGCTCTATGAACTAGCGTACGTAATGCACTACCGCATTGTGCTGGATGAAGGCAGCCTGTGGCCTGCAAATATAGTTCTGTATGCGTTGGCTTGCGGTATACGCTGTGTCCCAAGGTTCCATCTGCTTTACTACGTACCAAAACATCAAGAAAAGGTAAAGTGCCATCTTTTTCCACTTCCATAGTGAAGTTAATATTCGGATGGAGCGAATTTAAATGTTGAAGAAACATAGGTAGAGTATCCAGTCCGTGTGGCCACACCACAAACGTATCGTCAACATACCGCAGAAAACAAGAGGGTTTGAGAGTGGCTGACTGTAGTGCTTTATCTTCAAAGTCCTCCATAAAATAATTGGCCACCACAGGAGAAAGAGGTCTCCCCATGGCGACACCGTCCACTTGTTCAAAATATTGGTCTTGAAATAAGAAGTATGTTGAAGTAAAGCACTCCGTCTTCAGGCCACAAGTGGTCCATCGGGACCATCCGACCGCCGTGTCATCCTCAGATGAGGATGCGGATAGGAGGGGCGTGTGGTCAGCACACCGCTCTGCCGGTCGTTACGATGGTTTTCTTTGACCGGAGCCGCTACTATTCGGTCGAGTAGCTCCTCAGTTTGCATGACGAGGCTGAGTGCACCCCTAAAAATGGCAACAGCTCATGGCGGCCCGGATGGTGACCCATCCAAGTGCCAGCCACGCCCGAAAGCGCTTAACTTCGGTGATCTGACGGGAACCGGTATGTTGAAGTAAGCACATGTTTAAATAGTGCCACTATGTCCTCCTCAAACTTGTTATTAATGAGCTCTAAAGGGTCCTGCAAGGGCACCTTTGTAAATAAAGACACAACATCGAAACTTAGTAATATATCCGATGATTGCAGTCTAAGAGTTTTCAAGCGGCCTATGAAATCCTCAGAGTTGCGAATATGATGGTCGCACTTGCCTACGAGAGGTCCCAATAGTGAAGTCAGATATTTGGCAACAAAATAAGTAGGTGCTCCAATGTTGCTCACGATAGGGCGCAGAGGCACCCCATTCTTATGGATCTTGTATAGGCCATAGAGTCTAGGAGGAACTGCAGCTTGTTGACGTAAACCCTTAGCGACTTGCGCTGGGATCGAGCTCTTCCTGATGAGTTCCAAAGTCTTTCTCTGGGTCCTACCCGTCAGATCACTTTTTAATTTACTGTATGCAGGATCGTCGAGCAGTTTGTGCATCTTGCTGTTATATTCTGTGCGTGAGAGGAGAACAGTAGCGTTTCCTTTGTCAGCAGGTAAGATGAAGATGTCTTGGTCTCTTCTCAGATCTTGTAGTGCTTCCACATCTGCCTTCTCCTCTCATCATCACCATCGTCATTATAACAACCAGTACATTTCATCACTGATTTCTGCACCACAGTAAATTTCTGGGCAACAGCATTACACACAGGGAATGGATGGATATAGTTTTTCCCCAGTAGCTGATATCGTCTCCCTTATTTATACACCACAGTAAAATTCGTCTCTGTGTAATGCTTTCTTAAATGAGGTAACAATATTATAACATGTAGAGAGGTAATGGAAGCCCGTAATTCTTATTTTAATGAGACAGCACATTATGTTATATTACAGAAGAACTGGCTTCACACAAGTTTCCATGGTGTAACAGCAGAAAATTATTTACTGTAATGTTCGACTGACTTTAATACCAGACGAGTTTATGGTTTGGGAATAACATGGTTTACTTTGCTAATATTCATTGACAAGTGCATTTGAGACGGTGAAGTTGATCAGCGGTAGTGCCCATGTGTGTTTTGCAGTGTTATAGAACCAATTTTAATGTATTTTTATGAATTTAACATTTGGTACTAAGATCGAACTGTGGTCGCCGACTAATCTATAATTTTTTTCAGTAGTGGCAATAATCAGGCTATTTGTATTTTAATAATCTGTACAGAAATTTAAGATGTGTTGTTTTGCAATGTTATAGAACCAGTTTATATGTATTTTTATGAATTTAATGCATGCTAAGGTTGTATACATGGAAGAACCCTGGAGATACTAGAAGATATCAGATAGATCATATAATGGTAAGACAGAGATTTAGGAACCAGGTTTTAAATTGTAAGACATTTCCAGGGGCAGATGTGGACTCTGACCACAATCTATTGGTTATGGTTCAAATGGCTCTGAGCACTATGGGACTTAACATCTGAGGTCATCAGTCCCCTAGAACTTAGAACTACTTAAACCTAACTAACCTAAGGACATCGCATACATCCATGCCCGAGGCAGGATTCGACCGTAGCGGTCGCACGATTCCAGACTGAAGCGCCTAGAACCGCTCGGCCACACCGGCGGGCCCTATTGGTTATGAACTGTAGATTAAAACTGAAGAAGTTGCAAAAAGGTGGCAATTTGAGGCGATGGGACCTGGATAAACTGAAAGAACCAGCGGTTGTAGAGTTTCAGGAAGAGCATAAAGGAACAATTAACAAGAATGGGGGAAAGAAATACAGTAGAAGAAGAATGGATAGCTTTGAGGGATGAAGTGGTGATGGCAGCAGAGGATCAAGTAGGTAAAAAGACGAGGGCTAGTAGAAATCCTTGGGTGGCAGAAGAAATACTGAATTTAATTGATGAAAGGAGAAAATATAAAAATGCAGTAAATGAAGCAGGCAAAAATGAATACAAACGTCTCAAAAATGAGATTGACAGGAAGTGCAAAATGGCTAAGCAGGCATGGCTAGAGGGCAAATGTAAGGATGTAGAGGTGTATATCACTAGGGGTAAGATAGATACTGCCTACAGGAAAATTAAAGAGACCTTTGGATAAAAGAGAACCACTTGTATGAATATCAAGGGCTCAGATGGAAACCCAGTTCTAAGCAAAGAAGGGAAAGAAGAAAGATGGAAGGAGTATATAGAGTGACTATACAAGTGCGATGTACTTGAGGACAATATTATGGAAATGGAAGAGGATGTAGATGAATATGAAATGGGAGATATGATACTGCGTGAAGAATTTGATAGAGCACTGAAAAACCTAAGTCAAAACAAGGCCCCGGGAGTAGACAACATTCCATTAGAACTACTGACAGCCTTGGGATAACCAGTCCTGACAAAACTCTACCATCTGGTGAGCAAAATGTATGAGACAGGCGAAATACCCTCAGATTTCAAGAAGAATATAATAATTACAATCCCAAAGAAAGCAGGTGTTGACAGATGTGAAAATTACCGAACTGTCAGTTTAATAAGTCACGGCTGCAAAATACTAACACGAATTCTTTACAGACGAATGGAAAAACTGGTAGAAGCCGACCTCTGGGAAGATCAGTTTGGATTCCGTAGAAATATGGGAACACGTGATGCAATACTGACTCTACGACTTATCTTAGAAGAAAGATTAAGAAAAGGCAAACCTACGTTTATAGCATTTGTAGACTTGGAGAAAGCTTTTGAGAATGTTGACTGGAATAATCTCTTTCAAATTCTGAAGGTGGCAGGGGTAAAATACAGGGAGCGAAGGTCTATTTACAATTTGTACAGAAACCAGATGGCAGTTATAAGAGTCGAGGGACATGAAAGGGAAGCAGTGGTTGGGAAGGGAGTGAGACAGGGTTGTAGCCTCTCCCCGATGTTATTCAATCTGTATATTGAGCAAGCAGTAAAGGAAACAAAAGAAAAATTCGGAGTAGAAATTAAAATCCATGGAGAAGAAATAAAAACTTTAAGGTTCGCCGATGACATTGTAATTCTGTCAGAGACAGCAGAGGACTTGGAAGAGCTGTTGAACGGAATGGACAGTGTCTTGATGGGAGGATATAAGATGAACATCAACAAAATCAAAACGAGGATAATGGAATGTAGTCGAATTAAGTCGGGCGATGCTGAGGGAATTAGATTAGGTAATGAGACACTTAAAGCAGTAAAGGAGTTTTGCTATTTGGAGAGCAAAGTAACTGATGATGGTCGAAGTAGAGAGGATATAAAATGTAGACTGGCAATGGCAAGGAAAGCGTTTCTGAAGAAGAGAAATTTGTTAACATCGAGTATAGATTTAAATGTCAGGAAGCCGTTTCTGAAAGTATTTGTATGGAGTGTAGCCATGTATGGAAGTGAAACATGGACGATAAATAGTTTGGACAAGAAGAGAATAGAAGCCTTTGAAATGTGGTGCTACAGAAGAATGCGAAGATTAAATGGGAAGATCACGTAACTAATGAGGAGGTATTGAATAGGACTGGGGAGAAGAGGACTTTGTGGCACAACTTGACAAGAAGAAGGGATCGGTTGGTACGACATGTTCTGAGGCATCAAGGGATCACCAATTTAGTATTGGAGGGCAGCGTGGAGGGTAAAACTCGTAGAGGGAGACCAAGAGATGAATACACTAAACAGATTCAGAAGGATGTAGGCTGCAGTACGTATTGGGAGATGAAGAAGCTTGCACAGGATAGAATAGCATGGAGAGCTGCATCGAACCAGTCTCAGGACTGAAGACCACAACAACAACAACTAAGATTGAACTACGGTCATCTACTAACATACAGTTTATTTAAATAGTGTTAAAAACACAGCTGCACATTTTTAATAAATTATACAGACAATTTAGGTGTTGAAACATTTAATTTTAACACCTGTTGTGCTTGAAAAATGTGGTACAGCAGTTAAACTTTGTTTGTTAACAAGTGCTGCTGAACCTAAAAGTTTTATTAGTAGTTCCAAAATGAAATCCATGTGTATTTTTTAATGTTAAAGCAAAATTAATTTTCAACAGTAATGCTGTGTGTATTTTGTGAGCGTAATCTTACATATTTTGTGTGATAAAACAATTTTATTTCGCTGCATAGATCGAATTTTCGTTTCCGACCAGTGATCTGTAGTTATACTTCCGTATTACGATAAGCAGCCTGCATGTGTTTTGTACTGGCTACATGATAGTTTTATTTGAGTGGCAAAGATTTTACTTTCGAGATATTGAGCTTCATCTAGGTCTTGCTGCACCATCGTCGTTTCAGAGAGGTTTTGCAGCATAGTTTGGACTGTAAACATTGCAGCCTTCAGCGAAAGTTGTTATTGTATCTAATCGCGGCTGGGCACACTCATTTGTAATAAAAAGCAGTAATTGCCAATCGGTATCACCACTTACATTTACCTAGTGTGGAACATGATACTTTATTTTCTCCCACTCTAAATTGGTGCTTGTGAAAGAGAAATATTACTGAAAAATCTGTAAAAGCGCCAGTCGATGAGAGGTCCTTCTATGAACCATCAATACCTTGACTCACATTGAAGTAACACCCTTTATGTGTTTTGGACGTGGAGATACCTCTGGAACATGTGGCAAGCATCATAGAACAATGGAAATATTTAACCCAAATTTCCGTTGTGTCTTACACCAAGTGTAGTCTCACAGATTACTTGTTTATCTTGTTTTTTACCCACTTTTTTATAAATATTTATGCACGAAAATAACATTGGAGTACCTTATTTGAGAGTTTACAATCATGTTTTAAGTATTAATTTTATATACACGTACTGGGTGTGTCTCCTAAGAGTCTTCGGCCACATTTGCTCTGGTGTTTCGGCACATATCTGCAGTTTTGTTTTTGCGATGTGTAGAGGAGTCAGTCCAAACTCACACTGCTCATTACATCTTTGAAGTGACGCCCACTGTCTACAGAAAGCGTCGGTTTGTTTCTTGTTACAAACAAAATTATTTTTGAAGCCTAAATTTTTATGCCCATTCGGTAGATCAGTCCCAGATTAGTATATTGTGATATTCGTTTTATCATCATGTATTAAGAGTGATAGTACAACACGATGAATAACCAGTACTTCAGAGGTAACTTGCATGTCTCCCTGATCATCGCTGACTGCTACCACTGTGCAGCGGTGCTGCTCAGTTGTTGCTGGAGTCATGGTATTCTTCATGTTTTACTATTCCTGTCAATGCATGTTGATAAAATGAATATGACTAGACTAATTTGGGGCCACTCTATCGAATGGACATGTAAAATTCTGTTTTAAAAATAATTTTGTTTGTAATGGGAAACAAACCGAGACCTTCTGTAGAGACTGGGTATCACATGAAATATGTGATAAGAAGTACTCCATTTAAACAATGCAAAAATGAAATTACGAATATCTATCAAAACAAATGTGTGTGTGTAAAATGAAATTGTGACGCTTGATGTAAGCACTGCACTCTACTGCATCACAGCTGTAGTTTTGCAGACTTTTAAACATTGAATACACATTATGATATTTGATAAGCAATCATAGAACAATTTATTTGTGGAACATAATTGATCTGAGATTTGGTTTTGCCCCACTTCATGTATGGTATATGCATCAAACATTGTACTATCGCTAGTGCTGTTTAGCCTGTAATTTCAAGGTATAAACAATATATGTGTGTGTGTGTGTGTGTGTGTGTTTGTGTGTGTGTACGTGTTTACAAGCAGATTTGAACATTGTACAAAAAAAAAGTCAGATATCTACATCTACATCTACATCCATACTCCGCAAGCCACCTGACGGTGTGTGGCGGAGGGCACCTTGAGTACCTCTATCGGTTCTTCCTTCTATTCCAGTCTCGTATTGTTCGTGGAAAGAAGGATTGTCGGTATGCCTCTGTGTGGGCTCTAATCTCTCTGATTTTATCCTCATGATCTCTTCGCGAGATATACGTAGGGGAGAGCAATATACTGCTTGACTCCTCGGTGAAGGTATGTTCTCTAAACTTCAACAAAAGCCCGTACCGAGCTACTGAGCGTCTCTCCTGTAGAGTCTTCCATTGGAGTTTATCTATCATCTCCGTAACGCTTTCGCGATTACTAAATGATCCTGTAACGAAGCTCGCTGCTCTCCGTTGGATCTTCTCTATCTCTTCTATCAATCCTACCTGGTACGGATCCCACACTGCTGAGCAGTATTCAAGCAGTGGGCGAACAAGCGTACTGTAACCTAATTCGCCCGCATCTCGTGGTCGTGCGGTAGCGTTCTCGCTTCCCACGCCCGGGTTCCCGGGTTCGATTCCCGGCGGAGTCAGGGATTTTCTCTGCCTCGTGATGGCTGGGTGTTGTGTGCTGTCCTTAGGTTAATTAGGTTAAAGTAGTTCTAAGTTCTAGGGGACTGATGACCATAGATGTTAAGTCCCATAGTGCTCAGATCCATTTTTTTTGTAACCTACTTACTTTTTATTTTCGGATTGCATTTCGTTAGGATTCTTCCAATGAATCTCAGTTTGGCATCTGCTTTACCGACGATCAACTTTATATGACCATATCATTTGAAATAACTCCTAATGCGTACTCCCAGATATTTTATGAAATTAACTGCTTCCAGTTGCTGACCTGCTATATTCTAGCTAAATGATAAGGGATCTTTCTTTCTGTGTATTCGCAGCACATTACACTTGTCTACATTGAGATTCAATTGCCATTCCCTGCACCATGCGTCAATTCGCTGCAGATCCTCCTGCATTTCAGTACAATTTTCCATTGTTACAACCTCTCGATATACCACAGCGTCATCCGCAAAAAGCCTCAGGTCTTCTCATGGAATGTGTAGTAGAGAAAAACGTAGTATTTTTCTCTTCAGTTCGTATCCCTCTGCCAGAGGTATCTAGAAGCGGCTCTAGAAAGCTAAATTCACCTTCGGATAGCCCTCTTTGCACTTTATTCACTTTGAGAGAACCCAAGAGTTCCGCGATGATCTGATCGATATAGCTACGGAATCAGGCCGCTCCTCAACATCCACTGCTGATTAATTAAGTTGCGCAATAGAATTTAGAGAATGCACAAAATTATTGGGCCCTGAGCACTGTACCCTGAGTGGGTCTCAGTTAACTTCCTATTAATTCTGCGTATTGGTATGGGTTTCATTAACTACAAAAGGATAATCATGGAGTGAAATATATTCAGAAGTTATACCACAATTAGCACCTTAAATATTGAAGGAGTTAAACATGCATTATTATCGTTTATGGAGCGAGTAGTACATAGGTGATCAAATGAATGACAATTACTAATTGTTAGCAAGGTTTGGAGGCAAACTGCTGCCGTGAAGTTAAACAACAAATACGCAGTGACTGCAAGGTGATAGGATGACAGTAAGTGAAGACAACCATTTTACGGCGACAGAGCGACCGATCGAGGGTTCACTACTTCCACAAAGTCAGCGAGATAACACGCCTACCCAGCACTGTCAAGCTGTTGCTGCAGTGTGCTCTTTGCGTAATCAGAGGTGGGAGGCCTTCATTTGTAATAGCGTTAATTTGAGGTGGCCTTCTGTGTCTCCTTAGAATCTGAATTTCAAGTCTCTTCTCTCCCCATCTACGAAGCCGAAGTGTGCTCTAGCATCTCCGTGGCCTACGCCTGTCCTGTGCCGCCCTGCCTATTGAGTCCTACCTCCTCAGTTTCTAAAAACGCAACTCTCCTCCGCCTGTCGGCTATTTTTTGTGGGTCTAATATTTTCCGACCAATCAACAAATTTACGGTGAACACTGGCCAATAGTATATTTTTGTAATGTTATTTCATTCTCCCTCAAACAGCTGCGTAAAACTGTTCTCTCAATCAACTTCGTTACCACCTGTCTCCGCTAAAATGTGGAAACTACTTCGCAGGCTGTGTACCAATGTAGACTTGTGCTTCTCTAGCTAGCGCGGTTTCGCCACCGTGGGTAAGCAAAATCGAAAAACAGTCGCACTCGGTGGGCATTGGCTTGGTGGAGCACCAGTCACATAATAAAGTAAAACTCGGTGGTGATTTGGATATGCTTTTTACAATGTTATCCGGGGCTAAGACCTATGCTTTTGCAAATCCAGAGGTGCCGACAGTGCTTCTCTGAAATCTCTCGCACTGTGTAAGTTTTTCTCATTAACGCTTGGGTACGTGGTACAGCCAGCAAGTTAAAGTGGGGGAACACGGGGCGTGGGGGTTCCTTTTAACGTCGCGGCTGCGTCTCTGTGTATTGTCTCGTGCCACTGGCGGTCCAGGAACCAAAGCCCTTCTGGCGGCTGCCAGGCCATTCATACAAATCACCGTTCTTCTGCTCCCCGCTGGCCGTGAATTCACTGTCTGACTAGAGAAGCTACCAACTCCTACGTACCAAGGGATGACCCTCGTTGTTGCCCTCGGTTTCTCTACAGCACTCGCTCTCCCCTGAAGGCATCTTGTCCGCCTCTATCCACCATTACTACAGCATTCAAGAAGCCAAACATAATATGAAATCACAGGGAGTTACTACTGCTTTTGCAATAACTGTCATATCCCTCATTAAAATTCCAAGTGCTACTGTCCAGTTCAATTGTTATGAAGATGCTACTTCATCTCATCACCTTTTACACGGATGAGAGGTGGCTAGATGGTATGGTTAGCCACCTATGAACTTAGCCTGGCCGGCCATGCTGGGTAGTGAAACACAATAAGTAAATACATGCTAAACAATCTCAAGTTTGTTCACAAAATGTTTCTCTTCACGAAGATACCAATTACATTTAAAATAAATTTCAAATGTTAGTAATCTACTTCGAAGTTAAAAGTATTCATAACTTTTTAAAATATGGCTGTTACAGTAGGGAGTAACGAGGCAAGTATGAGTGGGTTTTAACAGGATAATGTGCAACGTACAGAAATGGAGACCTGCAGCAAATCTGCCTTAGGTTTGGTGACCAAATGCAAAATGTGTTACACTGATTTAGCAAAACTGTCACCAACACTCCAAAGATGCAGATAACAATTGGATAGGGGCTGTGCTCTCCAACAAATATCGATTTTAATTGTGGATAGGTAGTCTCAAGTGTAGAATACCACTGTAAGGTTGGGCCTGGTGATCTAGTAGTAAAGCACATGCCTGAAAACCGAAAGGTTGAGGGATCAAATCCTGGCTGGCTCACACAATTAGCAGTCTGCCTTTAACCTAGCCTTCACCTCTAATTCAAGTGATGATTAACCAATAACGACATACCGTTTTGATTCCACGTTAAACTGTCAGTCCCTTTCTGCAGGTAATAGGTAAGTCGCCAAAGTTACGTCCAACTGAAACACTTGTACCAGGATGTTGAACCACACGAAATTGTTGTTGTTACCTCCCTAATTCAGTGCTAGACAATTACAACAACCAATGATCAAACACACCATCTAACACCATCTGCTGACTGTAGAGTAAACAAGCCACTGCCTAACATGTGTTCCTCCGCATCCTGCACGTAATAGGCCAAGAAGATTAACCTTTGTGCAAGAAAACAGTCATTGGACGTTTGAGACATGGTTGAAAGTCATCTGGCCTCAGGAGTTGCAACAGTTGCTATAGGGTGGTTTGCGTTACAGTGTATGGGTGTACTGGTGGTGGTGGGTTTCCAGTATATGACAAATTGTCTGTGTATTGTCACATCAAAGAAATGTAACTTTGTGCTATTTGCTGTTTCTATGGGAAATTTTACATTAGCGTGAACGTTACTTCTATACAAACAACAGGAGCATCCACAACACATGGATGGGGCTGCCATTCAACAGCTGGAGTGCATGTTCTCTGCCAGCTCCTGCCATCCTGCTTACTATTTCGTTCCTGCCTATGTGCACCTCCTGACGGCGGCTCGTTAAGTTCTGCGGCACACTACGTCATCTCAATGTCAGCGGCTTCTCCTACAGCAGCGACCACACCACTGTACCTAACTTGAATAAGAGTCTAATTCAGTCCGGGATGTCTTACTAGTGGTCCATCACTCGCTTCTATTCACCACTACCACTCTGTGCCTACATCCAGAGGCGGGAAGTGGTGCCTCATCATAAACTGCACACTGCTGTTTCCTCGGTCACTATTAGGTCACCACACGGTCCCAACAAAATGAACTGCTGACCAGTACATATTGCACTAACTGAATAAACCGGCACACTATGAAAACAACTACAGACAGTAAAACAAATAGCTACTGTTAATGAAATTAAAACAGAGATGAAAGGGACATCAAGCACACAAAACAGATCATCAGAAACATACAAATACAGGCACACAGAACATACACACAAGCACACAGAACACCAACACACACGAACAAGAAGCATCCACAGCAACAGACAAATGATACATTCTCACTTCAAAAAAAGAAAAAAAATCACCTGACAGGAGAGGAAACAAATTCAAAAAATAAGGGGTGAAAATAGTCTACAGAACCGATAACTCAGTACAGGAAAAACAAAAGAGGACCCACAATACAGCTGGTATTCTATCAGCTGACATGCCAAGACACGTAGTAAATTTATATGCTGCCTATAATCTGAATTTCCAATATTAAATAAACAGAAGAGAGAAGAGCATTAAAATTTAACAGCTGTGTCATTCTAAATTTCCAGAATACCTTATGTTTATAGATGTATAGACTACAGTCCAACAGACATCAAAAGCCTCCCACAGAAATAAATAATTACATAAAACTTCTAAATAGAGAAAGCCATAGTAAAAGGAAAAGAAATAATAGGGAGTAAAACCTCTTTGCGATGGGACTCTGTTCTCTGCCCTCAAAGAACTGTCAGGTGACCCAAACCCACCCACCCATCTACCCAACCATGCTACAAACAAAATTTACCTCTCCCCCCCCGCCCCCTCTCTCTCTCTCTCTCTCTCTCTCTCTCTCTCTCTCTCTCTCTCTCACACACACACACACTGTCTCTCCCCCACTCACTCTTCCTCTCTCTCTCCCTGTATCTCTCTCTCTCTCTCTCTCTCTCTCTCTCTCTCTCTCTCTCTCTCTGTCTCTCTCTCGCTCTCTCTCTCTCTCTCACAGACACACACACACACACACACACACACACACACAAACAAGAGTCAAAACTCCCGCCCAGAAAAGTGAGGTAGCAACTACGGTACATAATATTGTATATTCCAAGTCTTCCCCTCTGACTTTCATTCACTGTTGTTTAAAGTCACAAGTAATAATAATAACATAAAAGCAATAATAATAACATAAAAGAACTCCGCCACTGCCCGTCAGAAGCCCGGGGCCTCATCTCGCAAGTGTTGAGGAAGGAGGATAGGGAGGGGTAAAGCCTCGTAAAAAAAACCTAGGTGCATCTGGCTCCGGATGGTACCATCCTGTGAGGACCCCTGCCTAGGAGGACAGGTGAAACCCGGTCAACGGCCTCAAAGGCGGAAGAGGAATTCTAACTCCCAACGGCGGAGAGAGCGGAAGAACCTAATGGAGAAAACAAAACCAAATCCACTTTGGGTCTCGCTCTTAGCAAGCGGCGAAGTGGTCAGCGTCTGTTCACCAGTACTGCGGCTGAAATTCATATTCTGAAACTAACCCTTCCAGTCTTAACATTCTGAGTTCACTCAATGAGTCTACTCAACCCTACCTGATTCCAGGTACAATCATCACGGAGCATTTTGATAATCACAATATTACCCCAAATAATCAATCCACCGCCGGTATCACTGGCGCAACTGGTCTTTCGGAATCTGGGTTGGCCAGGTTAAAATGCAATGTGATTCAGCGGAGGAAGTCGGAGTCCTCTGGCCAACTTAAAACCAAAACAAATACATTTTTTCCTACACTTAACATACAAACACTTTTGCAACCAGGTAAGCTTCGTAAGTTGGGAGATGCATTAAAAGACAGAATTTTCAAATTTTGGCACTTCAAGAAACACAAATGATGGACAATAACACCATGGATTTCGGAAGTTATCGTCTTTTTTGAAAGTAAAACTGATAAAGGATACTTAACAATGCACAGCATCTGGGAGTTGCTTTTGCAGTCTCCAAAAATATTTTAAACTCAATAACGGAGGTAAAACCCATTAATAACAGATTAATGACAATTTCTCTTAAATGCGCAAATAAAGCATACACTTTAATTAATGCCCATATGCCAGTCAATGAGGATAACCGTAAAATACCTGATGAAGTTAATGAAGCTTGGGAAACATTAGAACGCATCATCTTGAAAATTCCCTCAGACCATGCTAAAATTTTAATGGGTGATTTTAATGTTTATTTGGGTAAAGAGAAAAAATATAAGAAAACGGTGGGTGGACTTCATGCGCATAAATGGACAAACCAAAATGGTCAAAGACTTGTTGAAACATGCAAATATTTTAGCCTTAAAATCATGTCAACACATTTTAAAAAGAACCTTCCCAAACAAAAAACCTGGCGGGCACCCAATGCATTTATTGGGGAATTTCAAATCGATTATGTAGCAATTTCATACCCTAACTCAAAATAAATTTTAAATGTCCAAGTTAGCAAAGGGGCTAATATTGATTCTGACCATTATTTAACGCGAATAAAAGTGAAACTTCAGAAACAGAAACTCTGCAAAACAAAAAATGTTATACCAAAATTTGACACTGCTAAAATAACCCCAAGTCCAACCAGTGAATTTGACAAAAAACAATCCAACAATTGGCAAAGCCTAAAAGAAAAGTTCATCAAAACTAACAAAATTTAATCCCGCTTGGGAAGAAACAAAAACAACCTTGGTGTAACGCGTATTGTGAAACAGCAGTTAAGTCTAGGCATGGGGCATTCAAAAATTGGAATAGTAACAAAACTGAAAAAAGTACAACATCTTTCTAGCTGTGAGAAAAGAAACATCTAAATTAATCCGACAGACTAAAAGAAACTACGAAAACGCACAAATTTTGGAAATCGCAAAAGATTTCCAAAAGAACAATACAAGAAACTTTTAAAAAACTTTCAAAACAAAACTAACTCCTTACCAATCTCAAAATCTTTGCTTCAAAAATGCAAATGGCAGTTCGGTTCTTAACAACCAGGAAAATTATAAGGTACTTGTTAATTATTTTGAAAAACTATTGCACTGTCCAGATCTAGAAAATAAATTCCAACCATAGCAAATTAATAACACGAACCCCAACTCTGAAGCACCTGACGAAATGGAAATAACTAAACAAATTAAGAGACAGTAAAGCATCTGGAGAAAACGGTATAATCGCAGAATTACTTAAATCAGCTGGCCCTAACACTATAAAAGAGATCACACAACTAATGGGACATATCTGGCAAACTGAGAAAATGCCTGAGAACTGGAAAACTGCCCTAATTCATCCATTGCATAAAAAAGGGAATAGGACCGATGTTAATAACTACCGAGGAATCTCTCTCCTCCCTGTCACATACAAAATTCTCTCGCAGTGTCTACTTCATCGAGTCCAAGAACAGCTAGAACCTAAAACTGGTGAATACCAAGCAGGCTTTACACCAAACAGATCCTGTCCGGAACAAATTCTTGCTTTAAAACTAATCCTCAGACACCAAAGTATTTCTAGTAACAATATTGTATGCACATTTGTGGAGTGCAAAACGACTTACGACTCAGTTGATCTTGTATCTCTTTTCCCAATTTTAAAGCAACAAGGGCTAGACAATAAAACTCTAACATTGATTAAGGAAACGTTAACCGACACTAGATCTAAAGTCAAATTCATGGAAGAGATTTCTGAACCATTTGAAATAAAGACTGGTGTTAGAGAGGGAGACGGATTCTCTCCCTTACTGTTTAACTGTGATTTGGAAAAGGTAATTACAGAATGGCGGGAACAAAAGTCGATTCAAAATACAGACCAATCAAGCAAGTTAGGCAGAAGTGATGTTAGAGTAGATTGCCCAGCCTTTGCACATGATTTGGCAATTTTAACTAGGTATGGTATCACAGCTCAAAAACAAATTGAAGTTCTTAAAGAAGTCTCGGAAAAGTTAGGACTACAAATATCATTCGAAAAAAATGAATACTTGACATGCAACAAACAAACACCAAAGTTTTTCAACACGAAATATGGAAAAACAAATAGGGTATGTCAGTTTAAATACTTGGGGGAAATAACACAAGAAAACGATATGGAAAAGGCTGCATTTGAAGTTCGCTGTCAAAAGATGGCAACTGCATACAGATTAACACAAAATATTTATAATAAAAAATCACTTTTTAAATTCAGTAAACTTAGACATTACAGCACGGTAATCAAACCTGAATTTCTTCATGGAGCAGAAACTTTAATGTGTAACAGGAAGAGGGATACTGAAGAAATTCAAAAGAAAGAAAGAAATATTATTAGGAAAATATTAGTCCCCAAAATTACTCATGGAGAAACTTATAGGCTGAGAAGTAATAAAGAAATAGAAGAATACACAGACATACATGGTGACATGAGAAAACGGAGGATTAAATTTTATGGGCACATTAAAAGAATGGCACCCACTAGTATGGAAAAAAAAGTAGAATTCTACGAAAACAGAAGTAAGGCCAAAACTGAGCCAATGAAATGGATTGCTGCGACCAAGGAAGATCTTAAAGCAGGCGGTACAACTCAGCAGACCTTAGAGATAGGAAAACATTCAGAAACAAGATATTTGATTGGAAAGTTGGTCAGAGGGAAATTAGAAAACGGACTGGAACACCGTGGTCTGATTCAAGAAAGAGACTTCATTCTGAAAGGATGAAACAAATTTAGGCACAAAGAAAGGCCAACCATCAAACGTGACATTGATGGAGTGCACCTCGCGTGGTCCCACTGGGCCCATACGTGAACAGTAATAACATAAAAGACTTCATCTGAAATCAGAGAGTTAACATCACCTATGAATAAACTAGTTGCCGGCCGTGGTGGCCGTGCGGTTCTAGGCGCTCCAGTCCGGAGCCGCGCTGCTTCTACGGTCGCAGGTTCGAATCCTGCCTCGGGCATGGGTGTGTGTGATGTACTTAGGTTAGTTAGGTTTAAGTAGTTCTAAGTTCTAGGGGACTGATGACCACAGCAGTTGAGTCCCATAGTGCTCAGAGCCATTTGAACCATTTGAACCAATAAACTAGTTGTTTTTATAATTTAATTAAATTGAAAGAGAGCACTTAAAACGACATGAGGCAGTCATTCGATTGGACCTTACATGTAGAAGGTAGGTCGATATGATAGCGAAGCTTCTATTGTTACGTCCCCGGAAGTTACTCGGGTGTGTCATTAGCACGGGAAGCAGAGAGCAACTAGAACGTTCTGGAACAATCTTCGCGTAGATTGACCTTCTGTGAGCTAAAAAGCGTGCAGAAAGGCTATGAACGTTACGTATAGAAGGTGGGTCGATATGGTAGCAAAGGTTCTGTAGTTAACGTGCCCGGAAGTTAGATGGGTGTGTCATTTTCGAGGGAAAACGGAGAGTAACTAGAATACTCTGGAACGATGTTGGCATAGATGGACCTGTAAGCTAAAAAGCGCACGGAACGCCTATGTTGAAGGGGAATCCCAGTACTAGACTACTGCGCGATCTCGATACATCGCAAACATTGTAAAATAGTTCCTGTAGCTTCTTACGCCTCCAGGTTAAAAACTATTTGTTTTAATATCATACGAAGGAAGGTAATGCAGGACAGAACCGAATGAGTTAGTTTCCTCTTTTACATTTAGTAAGCTTTCTTCGTTTGTAAACCGAATATTTTTCATTATTATGGGACTTGCAGCATATATTATGTAGAGAATTAGTAGCAGTGTGCTGCAATAAAGCCTTAATAATCTTATATACTAAAATAAAATATCAAGCAGCATACTGTTTACTAATTCTCTGCATAAAATTGAATATGTCTAATGTAACTCACGGGGTGGAAGCATATGTGTAGTGGGGAAGGGTGTCAGATCCGGTGTTGACACGCGCAGAACATCAAGCAGCTGCTGCACTGTCCTAAAGGCTAGTCACATATATGAACGCTCCGGCGAAAAATGTTCATTTTGGAGTTAAATTAGTACTTTAGAAGTGCTAACGCTTTCCGGCCACTGCTCCGGTTGTCCGAAACAAAAAAAAAAAAAAATGGTTCAAATGGCTCTGAGCACTATGGGACTCAACTGCTGTGGTGATATGTCCCCTAGAACTTAGAACTACTTAAACCTAACTAACCTAAGGACAGCACACAACACCCAGCCATCACGAGGCAGAGAAAATCCCTGACCCCGCCGGGAATCGAACCCGGGAACCCGGGCGTGGGAAGCGAGAACGCTACCGCACGACCACGAGATGCGGGCTGTCCGAAACAGCCTCTGAGTAAAGGCAGGTTATTATTCCACGCTAATTACACAAAAGTATCGTGTCTTGTAGGAGGTGACCATTAACTATGTGTGTGCAAGTACAGTTTCTGATTGTGACGAACTCTAGGACGACGGTAGGTGTGCCTTCTCTAGTCGAAATGCAGTGTTAGTATAATGGGTGAGTGATTCCAGCGCACAACTTTGCATTTCCGATCATTTTTGACGTTTTGCTTTCATTGTTCAATCATGCAGGTGGGCGACTGCTCGAGTGTTCGAACTGTTAATTCCCAGTCTTTTGTCCAGTTTTGTAACGTCCAGGCGAGCAAGTGAGTTTCTTTTAAAATCTTTGTTTAAAGTCCTGCATTGCGGTGCAAGTTCCGTTCACAAAAAACAGAACGCCTTGAACGACTAGACATACGAAGTTCATATTCACAGGATATGTACATTAGTATGTTTTGCAGAAATGATTAGCATTTCAGTCACCTTGGTTCAACATGTGTCCTGTTGCCTAGTAGGCACAGATCCGCCATGGGCTCTGATAACTGGTTCCATGTGTGATGGCATCGACGCGTATAAGGCGCAAGTGGCGTCCTGTGGTATAGCCATCCATGCTGCATTCACCTGGTTCCAAAGTTCATCTGTGGTGTTTGGCATTGGGCCACAGCGCCGCACCTGTCATTTCACCATAACCCACAAGTTTTCAGTTGGCTACAAGTCTGGTGATCTGGCGAGCCAGGGCAAAATTCTGACGTCCTATGACTCCAAGAAGGCATGTTTTCATGCAGAAATATGTGGTCGCACATTGTCTTGTTGAAAAATGGCGTCTGGGGTGTTGTGCAGAAAGGGTACGGCTATGAGCCACAGGATGTCATTCATGTAGGTCACACTGGTCACAGTGCCCTGAAGAAGCACCAGATGTGATTTTTGGTTGTAGCCAATAGCACACCACTTCATAAGGCCTTGGAGCTGGTACGGTATGTCTTGTGTACACTGGCTACAAGTCTGGTGATCTGGCGAGTCAAGGCAAAGGGCTGACATCCTATGACACCAAGAAGGCCCGTGTTCATGCAGTAACATGTGGTCGTGCATTGTCTTGTTGAAAATGGTTTATGGGGTGTTGTGAAGATAGGGTATGGCTACGGGCCACAGGAAGTCATTCATGTAGTTCACACTGGTCACAGTGCCCTGGAAAAGCACCAAATGGGATTTTTGGTTATACCCAATAGCACCCCTACACCATAAGGCCTTGAGCTGACGCGGTATATCTTGTGCACATGCAGTCACAGTCACTGAGATGCCGCTCCACCTGTCTGCGGCGAACCAAAATGTGGACATCATTTTCAAACAAATAGAACCTGGATTCGTCTGAAAAAACTATCTGATGCAATTACTGACCCCAGTGACGTCGTTCCACACTCCATTGCCGTCTAGCACGTTCCTGCACATTCGTCAAAGGTAGACGGAGAAGTGGACGTAGCGCACGTAACCCATGCCATAATAAACGGCGACGGACTGTCACCCCTGACAGTGTACCATGTGTTACACTATTCCACCGTTGCGCCAGAGCCGAGGAGGACGCAGATCTGCCCTGCAATGCCTTTCATATGAGCTGTCGATCTTCTTGGGGTTGGTCTGGGTGGTGTGACTTGACCGTCTTCGTCGTCTTCTACGTCTCTCCGTGAACCACTCTGCACACACCCGTTGTACTGCTGAAACAGATTCAGAGAGGAAAATGTGCTTGTTAATTAAAATTGACGATACACTGTAGTTTAAAAAGTTTCATTTGAACTAAAATCGTACTTTCCATGCCACCTTGTTTTATTAAGATTAGTTCTAAATACACTGATGGAAAAAATCGCAATACCAAGGAGTTGTATGACATGAAAGAGAGTTGGTAGCCATGTTTCTACATCTGGAAGATGAAGTCTACTCAAATTTCACGCAAGTCGCATAATAGTGGCGCTAGTAGTGGCACTATGATGATAGAAGTCAGGTTTCCTTTAAGGGGAGCCGGAGGTGCCTATGCTGCCCATGTTAAAATCACTAAGTTTGAGGAACATTTATGAATAAACTACCAAATAGAAAAAATTGAATTTTTTTTACATATAGAGTGGTTTAGTATTGCAGTTATGACAGAGGGATTTTGGAGTATCTTTTCTAGTTTCCTTCCAATTATTTTTTTTATTAATGACCCAATTTTTTTACAAATAATTGCTTTATAATTAAACTGAAATGAAACTACTGAACATATTGCCAAATGGCTATGTTTCAATGTAAGTCTGACCACTAGGAGTGCTGTATAAAAATTTCATCTCTCTAGCTTGAGTGGATTTTGAGAAAATGTTCCTTATATTCGAAAAATTCTAATTTACGGGAAACGGCTATCAAAGTTGCTCAATACATTCCTGCACTATAGGATGGATTATCAGGGTCTTCTTCTTCATCCTCCAAAAGCTTCCTCTTCTGTCTTCATTTCTGGCCTGTTGTTCCATCATACTTCATATGCCTTTCTCTTCTTTCTGCTCCTCTTATCCTTTCTCTGTCAATATTTCTTAGTGCTCGTACAATGTTCACCGCAGCTGTAAATCCTAATGCCTTCAGAACTTCACACTTCACACTGTTCCCTTGGTTGTAGGTTGCTATTGTATCATAAATGCCAAAGTTCAGTGTTTTTATGCTTACAAACACCCTTTTAGGAATCACTTTCCAAATCAAATTGTTTACGCTCTCATTAGAATTCTGCGTCTTTCTGTGTAGGCATTTGTGTAACAATTCTGGCTGTGCTAAGTCATGAAAAATTGATTTTATTGCATATATTTCTTAGTGCTCGTACAGTGTCACTAACATATTCACGAAATCTGTCACTTCCACCAGTCAGCTTCTTGCTAGAAGATGTCACAGGGCTATGGGCGGCCATGTGTTGCTTAGCAGAAGAACGCACTGTTTCAGTAATTGTAGTATCGCAACTTGGTATTAGTGTTAATTTTCTTTTCCCTACGTTCTTCCTCTTCTTATGTACACGGTTACTAAAACGTGGCATCGTAACCAGAACAACGCTTTACACAAGAAGTATAATACTACCAACAACAGGCGCAACACTGAACTAATTCGAAACGGTAAACAGCAGAGAGACGATGTTCCGCGCTCTTAGCGCTTCATTTGTCACAGGAAACAATGTAGCCAACCCTTGCACACTCGCTGTATGCGTAACATAAGGCGCTGTATGCGTAACAGGCCGAGAAAATCCCAAGCAGTTCGCCAGGAAGTCACGAGAGGGTGTTAGATGCATTCAGCGGCCGCCCATTTCCTCTGCAGGCGTGGGGGAAAATGGTAATAACTCCACTTCTAGGGCGAGTAGAACAATAATTCAAAGTTTACATTAAAGAGGAATGTTCCAATTAATTTTCGGCAGGGAAAAAAATCGTAATTTTTTGGATTTGACCACCTCCGGCTCCCCTTAAATAAGGTCGTGAGCGTTAGTTACGTTTGAAATTGGACGTGGTGAGTTAATGTCAGTCATGAATGCCTTTAAGGCGACAAAGACGCCGTGTGGTGGCGCGGTTCCTTCCGTCCCTTTACGACGAACCTGCACCTACCAGTGAACATTGTCTCAGCAGATCATCAGTAGGGAAGCCGAGCGAAACCTACTGTACTTCGACGTGAACCAGGCTGCAATTGAAGTCACTAATCTACGTTTCGGGAGAAAGTTTTCACACAAATGAAAGGCTGGAAATTTTGTCTTGAATTAATATATTCTGAAACTTAGGTGAACAAGCATCACTGCCAAGCCCGTGCTAGTCTTAACACAGTCACTCATAATCCCTTTCACTCACGTTAGCAAGTTTATGGTGTTGCATTTCCCGAAAACGTAATAGCTACAAAAATACTGATTGTTTTTGGTTGATAATGCTCGCCAAATATTAAGTCTGTCGGTCCCAAATGCAGTCACAGTTTTTAGCCACCGACCTGCTCAATACGCCACGCGGAAATTATGTTTTTTCTCGTCACAAAATTCACTTAAAAATTCCGAAATTTCTACACACCCATCGAATTAATTATGCCGTCACTTTACAACACTTTTGATGTATGAAACACTGGTAAATCCGGCAACTTATCATTTCCATCGGAACTACTACTACACACGTCCGAACTTTTTCATGGCTAGGCTCCGGCTCCTCTCTAGAATACTCGGAGTCTTCTCTAGCAGCAGAGAAAGGCGCGCGAAGAATATTGCTTTACCATTGGTCAGTTTACTCAACAACCAATAGCAAAACAACATTCTCCCGCGTCAGTCTGCGCTTTTCATCAACAACCAATCGCAAAATAGTAAACCTAACGACTGCACTCTTTACCGACGTAATTATCTAATATGCTGAAGTTTTGCTTATGCGTAAAGTTATTTACTATTGTTATTTATACCTGAATTAACTTTCCCTTTACCATAAACTTACTTTACAAATCTATTCTACTAAAATCCCCTTTGTCCACATCCATACTTATTCGAAATGTTCCCACACTAAATCCCACTACATAACTCGTTAAACAATTATCTTCATATTAACCTTAAACCACACTCACGCATCATTCATACTGCTAAAACACATTTACAACATTTTACGTACACAAAAGACATAATAACACTTCATGAAAATACTACAACAGTTTATGAGAAACATTCTATTACTTTAGTGCACTCTAGTCGGCACAATCGAAACTAAATCACAATCCCCTATCCAATACTGTCCTCTATCTGCTGATACATAAACTATGTGCGCGTCCAGTCTCGCGTCACCATCTGTCACTATCCAGCTCTGAGACACATCTCCCGCTTAACCGCCTCCAAGGCAGGATCGGTATACGGCGCTACGCCTCAGCCGTTATCAACACCTCGCTTAGTTTTAACGATGTCGTGTAATAGGACTACCAGAAGCGGGATGTACCTTCTGCGATACTGCAGAAAGACTTGACAGGAATGTAGCCACTGTACATGGTTACTGGCACCGGTGGTCACGAGAACGTACGGGCGTAAGAAGACCGGGCTCCGGGCAGCCACTTGGCACTGCCGAGAGAGAAGACCATCGTGTTCACGCATTGTACTACATCTGCAGCAGCAATTTGAGCAGCAGTTAGCACCACAGTGACACAACTGTTACAAATCGGTTACTTCAAAGACAGCTGTGAGACAGACGGCCTGTAGCGTGTAATCCACTGACACTGGCCACTGTTTCCGCTGTCCTGTCCGTGATGGGAATGACCTCTAGCCAGCGTCTGAAACTGTCTATGACGGTCAGTAAGTAACTGTGCTGGCCAGAGCTCGGAAGTGGTCCTACCAGGTCCACATGCACATGCATAAAATGCACCACCGGTGTGTCGATGGCATTCTAACGCTCAGCTGACCGATCTCACAGGACTGCATCCATTGACGGCAATCCTTCTTGATGTCTGACCAAATCACCTTCTTGGTAACCAACTGACTGTCTTGACTTGACGCAATGATGCACTATGCTACGGAAAGCCTCGAATGCCTGACATCGAAACTTCTGTGGTAGAAATGAGCACTGCGTGTTGTAGGCCATGTTGGATTATAACACTGCTTGTAGCACGGGCATGTAAAATTGCGTTATGAAATAACCAAGAAACTGCAACTCAGGTTTAAAAAAAAAATCACGCTTGTCCAGTCTACACTTTAGTCCAGCATCAGAAAACACACGAAACAAAGCACGCAAATTGGCAATGTGTTCTTCAGGTCTACGACCTCCTACGACAATATCGACCAAACAGTTTGAACAGTCTGGTACTTGAGTAGTCAGCTGTTCCAAATACCGTTGGAAAATGGCGGGTGTGGAAGCACTGTCAAAAGGCAAACGCAAATATTTAAACAAGCCCAAATGAGTGTTCACAACATACACGGTTTGAGAGTCTTCGTCGAGTGGTATTTGAAGAGATGTGTTGCGCAAATCAATTTTTGAAAAGTAGCGACCCGTGGCTAATATGTCCATGAGATCCTCTGGGTGTGGGCATGGATGAGTGTCAAACACAGTTTTTGAGTTGATTGTAGACTTAAAGTCAACACAGAGGCGAATCCGGCCTGAAGGTTTCGGGAGAAAAAGGAGTGGACTTGCCCATTGACTAGTTTGTATGGACGCAATAACTCCACTATCTTGCTAAGTTCGGCAGCCACTTTGTCTAGTAATGGAATGGGAACAGTTCTGGCCTGGCAGAATTTTGCCTGAGCATTGTCTTTGATAGTAATATGTGCAACAAAATTGTTAGCCCTGCCCAAACATCCAGAAGAAAAGTTCAGGGATTTCTTTCAGCAAGCTAGCTACACTGCCGTTGCCATTGAATGCAGTAACTAACAATACATTTTCCTGAACTTGAAAGCCAAATAAAATGGTTCAAATGGCTCTAAGCACTATGGGACTTAACATCTGAGGTCATCAGTCCCCTTGACTTAGAACTACTTAAACCTAACTAACCTAAGGACATCACACACATCCATGCCCGAGGCAGGATTCGAACCTGCGACCGTAGCAGCAGCGCGGTTCCGGACTGAAGCGCCTAGAACCGCTCGGCCACAGAGGCCGGCAAAGCCAAACAAATCAAACGAATCAAAGCCAAATACGTTCTCACAATCGCGTGATTGTAGCACAGTGAAAGTCACAGTTCGCGTATGTGAGCTATACATGGCAGCCAAAGTACATTTTCTGAGAACGGGAATGTCTTGTCCATTATAAGCCGTCAGGTGCGTACTAGTATTAGACAGGCGTGGAGAGCCTAACAGTTCGTATGTGTTACGATTCAGCAATATAACAGAGGCACCCATGTCCAACTGAAATTTCACACGTTTTCCACTAAGATGCAAATGAACAAAAAGCTTATTGGACTGGCGTAACACTGAAGAAACTGCTTGCTAGTTTTGCTAATACTTTCAGCTGGCTTTGAATACACTGCACTGATTACATGGGCCTTGTGACTAGCCGGCCGCGGTGGTCTAGCGGTTCTAGGCGCTCAGTCCGGAACCGCGCGACTTCTACGGTCGCAGGTTCGAATCCTGTCTCGGGCATGGATGTGTGTGATGTCCTTAGGTTAGTTAGGTTTAAGTAGTTCTAAGGGACTGATGACCACAGATGTTAAGTCCCATAGTGCTCAGAGCCATTTGAACCATTTTTGAACCTTGTGACTGGATTTTTGTGAGTGGGTAAAATTCTTAAGTTTGTTCCACTGCAAACATACGGATTGTACGTGATCTTTCTTGCCACAAGCATAATACTGTGCTTGTCTGGACGGGCAGTCTTGGCGTTTGTGCCGTGAATAGCACAGAGGACATGACTTAATTCTGTTCGCCTGTTTAGAGAGCTGTTTACATGGCGTGGCGTGCGTGTGCTGTTGCTGCATACTGGGCCGCTCTCTAGCAAGGGACAACTCAACCTGATAAATTGGCGGCTGCTCAAGTTTATCAGCCGCAACGGCACCTGAATCATACTGATCTAGAATTTACACTACATGATGAAATGATGGATTTGACTGTTTCAAAATCTATTCTCTAAGTTTAACATCATTTACATTGTACACGATTGCGTCACACAATATAACATCTGAATATAAAACACCACAAGCACATCTGAATTTGCATTTGCTCGTCATACCCTGTGGATCTGTTACCCACTCACGATAAGTTTGTTCCGACCACTTCTTGCTATGAAAGAATTGGTACCTGGCTGCTACCGAATTCACTTGTTGCTCATAATAGTGAGTTAGCAAATCTACAACCCAATCATAGGAAAGTTCTCTCCGAGTGGCGTTAGGGAACAATTTAAGAATGAGGAGAAAGACTGCACTTCCTGGCATTGACAAAAAGTAATGTAGTTTCACAGTACCTGATAATTTATGAGCAATTACGTGGGTTTCTAACTGTTTCAATCACTCGAGCCATTCCTTTTTTTTTTCATTAAACTAACGAAAAGGCGGTATACCACTTGGAGTTACAATTGTTGCTTGTTGTGCGGTATTTGTTTGAGCCGCCATTAACTGCTGTACCGTATCGAGAAGGGAGGCTATCTGCTGCATCTGAAACCGTAACAGCTGTGTTAGCTGCGTTGCATCTATTCCTTTCAGCTGTGGTGTCTGAGTAGGGGGTGGGATAGGTGAGTTGCTCATGGTGGAATAGGCAAATGCAATAAACAGACAATGCAAGCAATAAAATTAAGCACACAAGCAAAGAAAACTTCTGCAACGCCCACCCGAGAACACTGAATAGAAGAAACACTAACAGAGACACTGTTAAAACGTCTAAACGCACCCCTGTAAACCAAAGACAAGGTAGAATTAAGGCGCCAGCAAAACACAAAAGCCCACGACAAAACAAAAGAGAGAATCTGTGGCGTCTGTCGGCTCTGGTAACAGGTTGTCACTATGGTGTTGGTCCAACTTCGTCTCCAGATATGTAGTGTCTAGGAATCCTGCATACTCGGTTCTCTAAACAAAAAATAAAACAAGTCGTATTAATAAGTTTTATTACAATAACAAAAGATACAATAATTAACTTTAGCAATTACACAGATGTGTCGCAAGCAATGGGCGCCAAACAAAATAGTCTTCTTCACTATAGACAATCACAGGTCAGTGCTACGTACAGAGTACAAGCGAGTGATCTAGCACTGATGCTGCTATCGAAGTCGCTGATCATGAAGCTCCTAATGAACTGGGCTCTCACCAGTCGGTCGTGGCGCTTGTGTCCTCTCCACATACGGGCCGCTGCTGTCGCATTGTCGTCCTGGAGTGAGATCCGGTCAGCATCTGATTGGCTGACTTCTTCTCACAGCCTTCTCTTTTATGTAGTTCTTGACTGGCGTGCCAGCGCTTGACTTTATGCCATAACACAAATGCCTAAAGCAGAACTCAAATTTGTCATACAACAGAAAAACGGTGGAGCTCCTGAAAAATCCTGGTCTATCAGAGGAAGTCATCAAAAATCTTAGAGCTCTATCTCCTAGACCTCTTAGGCTGTTTGGACTACCTACATTACACAAGGAAGGTAGTCCATTGAGACCAATTATTAGCACTATTGGTTCTCCTACATACAGGCTGGCCAAATAGTTAACCACGTTGATGACTCTGATAGTTGGCTACTTTGAACATCACATTGAATACTTTCAGATGCTCATTGAGAAAATTAGACAGATTAGGGGTTGGCCAAAATGATATTTTAGTCAGCCAGAATGTGGTCTCACTATCACAGTTTCTGTGGAGGACACATTGAAACTGTTGGCAGAACATTTTCCTTATGAAACAAAAAGTTGTTCCGACATGTTATGACGACCACCTCCTTCTTGTACGGAGGTAAACTTTGCGAAAAGACGGACGGAAAGACTATAGGTTTCCGTTGTCTTCAGCAATAGCCAACTTTTTTATGGAACATTTTGAGGAACGTGAATTAAATTTGGCTCCCCTTCTTGCATCATCATTTTATCGTAATGTTGACATGTTTATGGTCTGGCCACACGGCGTAGCAGTTCTTGAGCACTTCCATGAACATGTGGACAGAACGCACCGAAACATCCAGTTTACCGTTGAGACGGGGAAAGAGGGAAATCAATACGCCTGTGGGGCACCTGATATAAAGTCAGCGTTCTCCGAGAAAAGGCAAGGTGAAAATGTTGAACAGTCTTGTGATGAGCCACCGACTGCATTTTTTCCCCTTTTGCGGCGCTACATCCAACAAAATTGGCAGAGTCCTGGGAAGACGAGGTGTCAGATTTATTTTCCGACCTCATAAGACGATAAAGGAGATGCTATGCCCAGTTAAGGACAGTCTCGGCTCCAAGATACCTGGGATTTACAACATTCCTTGTGAGTGAGGTAGCCATTACATCGGTCAGTCCACCCTCACCGTTCCCGACCACTGCACAGAACATCAAGGACGTATTAAAAATCGAGAACTGGAAAAATCTGCAGTTGCTGAGCACAGCCTCATAAACAAACATAAAATACTGTTTGACGAAACAAATGTTTTGTTCCAAGCTCTTACATGCCGAGATTCTGTAATTGAAGAGGCTATAGAAATAAGAATGTCTGAGATAATCTTTAACCGTGGCAGTGATATAATTTTAGCGCTACATGCAAGCGTAGACGTTGACACTGTCTGTGACAGCATGACGTAATTACCGACCAACCGGAAGGCATATTTGGGCTATCTAAGGCGACCACAGCAGCAGTTTTGATAGTCAGTTGCTCCTGAGGATGGAGGTAATCGTCGAAAGCTCGAGGTCTTACCCTGAATGAATGTGGCATGAATTCCAAGAATGTTTTATACTACATAAGTGATTATTATTCCCATGCACTGCTCAGCTTTGAGATGTGAGAGGTGTACCCCGATTGTCCATAAGTTCAAAACATTTGTAAGTAGGATGTTTATGTTTTCTTACTGGCAACGTTACGTAGAGCTCTGTATGAAAATCACTGGCTGTGCTGTGTGCAGTCTGTGGCTAGTTTGCATTGTTGTCTGCCATTGTAGTGTTGGGCAGCTGGATGTTAACAGCGAGTAGCGTTGCGCAGTTGGAGGTGAGCCGCCAGCAGTGGTGGATGTGGGGGGAGAGATGGCGGAGTTTTGAAATTTGTAACACTGGATGTCATGAACTACTATATATATTATGACTGTTAAGGTAAATACATTGTTTGTTCTCTATTAACATCTTTCAATTGCTAACTATGCCTATCAGTAGTTAGTGCCTTCTGTAGTTTGAATCTTTTATTTAGCTGGCAGTAGTGGCGCTCGCTGTATTGCAGTAGCTTGAGTAACGAAGATTTTTGTGAGGTAAGTGATTTGTGAAAGGTACAGGTTAATGTTAGTCAGGGCCATTCCTTTGTAGGGATTTCTGAAAGTCAGATTGCGTTGCGCTAAAAAATATTGTGTATCAGTTTAAGCACAGTCATGTATAAATTTTTCTAAGGGGACGTTTCATATGTCGACCCTTAGCCGAGGATACCTCACTGGACTCTTCTGATTTTTTCTTGTAGTTTGTGTAATTAGTGTAGATTTTGTTTATTGCTAGCGCGTAATTGTAGAGAGAATCTCCTTTGTAGTTGCAGCCTTTCATTGTTGTACAGTAAAACAGTTGTGGCATGCATGTAGATTTGCACCAAGTATTTCGCAGCTGCGCTTGCAATTAACGAGATATTATTTTCAGTGCTATGTTAATGTGATCTCTTAATTTTGCTCTTCAAATTGTGCTTTTCTGTGTTATCGTGTGAAATATTGTGACAATAATGGCATGTGAAAAACGTAATACTAGGCTCCAAAGTAAACTGAGAAATGACAGTGAAGAAGAAAGCAGTGTGTTAGCGCCACCGAGTAATGAATTAACTAATGTTCAAAGTAGTAATTTGGTAATTGTACATAGGGAAATGGAGCGGGCTGCAAACAATGGTGTAGACAGTGAAACAATTAGTGAACAGGGAAGCATTATCGATCGATCGGTCGGCAACAGCTTGCCTCAGGAATCCGAAATGACAGGACACAATCTTGCAAATACTGTAGATTCAGGTTTTGCGTCCTCGCCAATTTCTCAAATTAGTTAAGACACATTTTCTGCTTTTCAAAATGCGAATATTGGCGGTTCAAATGCATTGCCGAATAGCACTGAGGAACATGTTTCAGACACCAGTGCATTGTTATTACAATTAATGCAACAAATGGGACAAAAGCTTCAAAAGTTAGACACAATGGAACAAATCCAGAGACAAACACAGCAACAGTTACACACAATGGAACAACGTTACACACAATGGAACAAAATCAGAGAAAAACACAGCAAAAGCTTCAAAAGTTAGACTCATTGGAACAAACTCTCGAACAAACACGTGAAGATTTAACTGCTGAGTTACATAACATTGAATCGAAATGTCAAAAAGTCTGTAATGACGTAAAAACACAAATTTGTGAGCATTTCCAACCTATTTTCTCGCGTCATGAAAATGCATTACAGAATCACGAAGCAGCCATAAAAGAACTGCAAACTATTGTTCATGAAAATGATGAGACCTTGCAAACTAAAATTGACTCAGTTGCATCTACAGATTTGGTTACGCAACTTGCAGAAACTCAGGAAAACTTAAAGGACACAGTAGATACTCTGAAAATTGGTTCAGAAAGACACTTGGAGGAAATTAGTTCATTATCAGATAAAGTAGTTGAACTTTCGGATGAGCTAAATAATTTATCTACGAAGGAAGATGATAATCTGAATGACACAAAACCGGTAGTCTTTAATGACACAGAAGAGTGCGAACAAATTAGAAAATTCAAACAAAATCATAATCAAATCAGTACACTGTACAAAAGAGAAATCCGGAAAGTACAAGATCAGCTGACACAAGTAATACAAAAATTACATATTTCAGAGGACACTCGCGCTCCAACACGGGAAGAGGGACTTAGAAATACGGAAAAGTCGCAAAATAATAACACAGGGCATTTCGGAAGTTATGACAGAAATTGGCAAGGTACACCGAATTTTGAGATGGAACCGCCGAAACGACGTAACAATGACCGACATGCGACTCGCCGACATGATGATTTTGACTATAAGCTGTTCATTACTACACGTAAATTCAAAACGTTTAAAAATTCTGCCAACGACATTCATCCACAACCGTGGCTCCATCAATTCTCTCATTGTTTTCCTCCCAACTGGTCATTAGAGCACAGATTAGAATTTATGTGTGGCTATTTAGAGAATGAACCAGCTGTAAGAATGCGATCGGTCATTCACGATTGTCACAGTGAAGGAGAGTTTTATCATGCCTTCCTCTCAGCATATTGGTCTCAAGCTACACAAGACCGAGTAAAACATAGCATCATAATGATGAAACATTTCGAACAATCTGAATTTTCCAGTCTTGTGAAATATTTTGAAGACATGTTGCACAAGAATCAGTACCTGTCAAACCCATACAGCCCCTGAGAACTCATCCGCATTTGCTTAATGAAATTGCCTGAACATTTAAGAAATATTATTTTGGCAGGGCGTTGCAAATACGACACTGAAGCTTTTCAGGGACTCTTACAAGAATTAGAAATTGACACAGACAGTCGCGGCATGCGAAAACGGGAAAACAATCACTACAGGTCACATCCGTCACAATTCCGTGACGACAGAAACAATAACTGGACACGACAAGTCTATTGTTACAACGCAAATCGTGACCAAAACAGACACCATCCATATGACAACCACTGGCGGAGTAATAATAGTTACAGAGAAAGATCGCATTTCCGTAGTAATGAATATGACAGAGATTACCATAGAAACAGACAATATGGGAACAAAAACAATTATTATCAAGGGAGACAGAATAACTTCAGACGCAACAGTTCAGCGCGCAGTTACGATTCCGGGAGAAATTCTCCACCACATGACCGACAAACAAGAAACTATGTAAACTACCGACAAAACGACAGACCTGAATTCCATCAGAACTGGCGAGCTTCAAACAGGGCAGGGCCTTCTCGTCAAGGTGAATTTGTAGAAGTTAGGTCTCCTAATCCCAGTAACGACGCGCGCCAACAAAGAAACAGACAATGACTCGCACCGCAGGCAGCCACGTGCGCCTGCTGGCTCAGGGAAAAATAACATAGATGCTAACCTTGAGAAAAATTCCAGTATTCTTTACGGACGTATACCACATGATAATTGCATTAAAGTTGAAACTCTGCGTTCTAGGAAGAGCAAAGGGTTACACCACATTTCACATGTAAAACCATTTATTGAGAGATAATCTGCTTTTTAACTTAGTCTTTGCCATAAAATTTTTCACTTTTACATTGCTAGTATGCTTTGTCAAACTTAGAAACTGTTACCATGCAACAATGTTTGAAGTTAAATATCCAATCAAGAACCAAGAGAACTTATTTAAACAGAAATTACGAATGCATTGTTATAGTGAACAGACGTCACAGTGTTATTGTGTGTGTACATTCTTGCTTGTTAGTTGCACGATTACGTAACGATTATAAGGCTCACATACTTAGAACATTTGCCAGTACTGCTAATGAGATTTTAATGCAACATTTTGGTTTACTTGAAAATACATTCTGGATTTAAAGTACTTTCAGTGAGATACCAGATGACACAGTGGTTAGTTTATGTGACAGCTACACGATTTTATCACGACGCTACTAATGAGTGACAATATACAATGTTGCTTTTGCGGTGTATCTGTTTTATATCTGCACAGTTTTTCTGAATTCTTCTGTAAAGTAAAACATGTTTTAGTAGTAACTTTTGTGGTATAGCTACAATGAGACTGCCTTTTCCGTAGCACAACAATACATTACAGCACAGTACTTTCATCACCACGGCAATAAGCGTAATAACTAAGATATCCATACGCAAAGCATTTCACTTTTGCTTATCATGAGGTAAGTACAATGACTTTTGCAGAACTTAGCTTTCGGAGGACGATAAATACGACACTTCCACAGAGATTATCTTACAACAAGACGCACAGTTTAGCGCTACAGTACACATATTTGAATGATTAATTTTGTACTTAAAACATTTATTTTTAAAGATATTTGAAGTACAATGATACAAAGGTTTTCCGTGATACATTTCATTCCATTGCTGTAATCAGTAACACCTGAGGGTATAATTACATTAATCCTCAGAGGGGTGCACGCTTACTTTGTGTACCATGTGTTTGGCAAGCACAAGGAGCCCTAGCTAATATGGTATTTGCTTATACCACTTTACACATCGGTACCATATTTCTCTAACACACAAATTACACAGCTATCTGAGCATTTAACTGAGAGATAAACATTTTTTTACTATGTCAGTGACACATGTTTACACAATTACACAGTTGGGTAACTTCACACTTATGAAACTGTATTTTGTCTGTACTGTGTGAACTGTTCATATTTTTTCGGAACCATTGTGATACTATGAGAGCTTTGAATGATATATTTGGTATGGGATCATGATTTTTAAAATACGTGTGAGGCAGATGACACTTTTGACATGAGCAGAGAATTTTTTTTTAGGTTTTGAAATGATTGGAGGAAGCTACGACGATTTTGAGAGTTGACTGAGGTGTTTTGATGTTATTATTACGATGACTATGTGTATTATGCTGTTGAGGTATGTTTATGATCAATAAGCTGATGCTGTATGAGGAATCTGATCATGCTACATATTTATTATGGTGAAGTATTGAAGAAGTGTCGACGAATAAGGTAGGGAATAATGGTTAGGGACTCTGGTTTGTGAAAAAGGTTGTTGGAAACCAAGAATCGTACTTGTAAGAGTTATGAAATGCGTTTAAATGCGTGAATGTATCACAATGCCGGCGAAAATTTTTTGGAGACTGTTATATTCATAAGATTTTGTTTCTACACATTTGCAACGCAAATTCTCGACCCGTGAAATTTTGTATATGAGACTGTCACTGTAGCGGAAACTGCTGTCGTAAATATTTTGGTAAGAAAGTTAAGTGACCACCTTCACGTAATGCGTCGTGGGCACCCAGCTGCGCGAAAGATGCCTGGAAAAAAAGCCATTAGTGTATGCCTTTCAGAGGCACAGGTGGAAAAAAAAGGGAAAAAAAGGGAGGCCATTATCCTCGCTATTGACATTCCTTTGCAGAAAGCATCGTAAATATGACACCCTCAAACTTGAAAACATTATTACACTGCAGAGTTCTTAATTTATGATATTTACTGAAATGAAATGATGAGAAACATTTCACGTCTATTGTCTTGCTAGTTGAAAGATTGTTTACTGCATTATGAAATGCCATATGGCTAGTGAATGACGTTTCACGCCTTGCTTTGCCTATTTTGTTTAATATCTAGTTCCTAGCTGCACTGCAGCATTGGTTAAAATAAAATTTTATAGATTTACTAATATAAATATTTTATGCCTACAGATCCAGTAAAAAAATAACTGTATGATGTACTTAAAAAAACAAACGAAGGAGCATAAAAACATTTCACAGGAATTGTATACAGAATTTTCTTTTCAAGTACTTGGTAATTTCTTTTGTAGAATAATTTGCGGTGCACCACTTTAATTACATAGACATTAAGATGTGAATATACATTTCCCTTGTCTGCATTATTGTCTTTAGTGTAATGTTTTTTCTGCTTGAGCTTTGTCATGTTTAGGTATAAGTTATAGCATTTGCTGCTGCTGTTTGCCAGGCATAGTGCTACTGAATTTTAATTTGTGTTGCTCTGCTAAGCCAGTTTACTACTGATTTATTTTTCTTGTTTGCTGCACAGTGCCTTATATTAGTTGTAATATTGCAATTGCTTTGCCAATTTGAATTTTTTTGTCATTGCTGTTTGTGTTAACTGTTTTGTGCTGCTGCATTGCCTCGTCCCTTGGTATATATATCTGAGCTCAGTAGATTTAAGTTAGCTTAAGAGGGGGTAGACTATATAAGAGAATGAGTTCCAATGAATTGGAAGAAATGTATTGAGAAGTTATACGAAAAAAGTACAGAAAGCAGGTATAGATAGGACTTTTGGGAATAATGATGAACCAAGGGAGATCTCCATGCAAAATACTGCAGTAAAACAAACCCTGTCCTTTCCTCTTGCGTTATCCCACTATGTGTTTGTGTATCCTTGGGTATTTGTGTTCTTCCTGTCTTTATGTGTTTAGCTAATACGATTTATGTTGTAGAATTTTTCTAGTACTAAGGTACATTCACTATGATGAGGAATACTGTTATCCTCAAATATAATTTGCATTAATAATATGTTATTCACTTTGTAAAGATGTTTACACATTATAAATTCTGTTCTGTTTCAAGGCTCAAGTGTGAAATTAATGATTCGAAAATTATTCTCATTATTTTATTTATTTATGTTATAATTCCTGTAACACTGATGTACATGTTTATTTGTATTCTTTTGTAAAGCCTGTACTACAAATGTTATCTGTATTGTTTTGTACCTTTGTAATTGTATTCTCATGTCATAAATTTCAAATGTAATTGACACCAGTTCATCAAATTAAGTAACTTGTAGGCATTCATTTCACTGCACACGTTTCTGTTGGTCATAGTATATGGACAATATGTGAGAAGTAGGGACTGTTAGTGTTTGCACGTGTGTTAATAATTCAGCAAGGGACTGGATAACAGCAATGCTGGTTCTAAGGACAATTCCAAAAACTTTGTGAGTGCACAAGTGGTGGTTATGGACTTGCTCTATTATCCACAAGACTCTTCAGTGGTGATTGTGCACCTGCACAGTCACAACAGATGGCTGCTGGCCATCTCTACAAGGACTACAGTGGGTCTGCATCTTTGATGACCCAACAATACCATTATTTCTACAAGGACTACAGTGGGTCTACACCTTTGCTCACTCACCAATACCATTATTTCTACAAGGACTGCAGTGGGTCTGCACCTCTTGTGGCGCACCAATACCACAATCTCTACCAGGACTACAGTGGTCTGCACTGTGATGACCTACCTACCAATCTTCGTCGAATGACTCTGCTGTGGGTTTCCTCTGTTGTGGCCCATTACCTGTCTACATGTCGCGCTGAAAATATTGTGTGTCAGTTTAAGCACAGTAATGTATAATTGTTGAAAGGGGACGTTTCACATTATCCATGAAAGTGGTGGAACTGGGTTCTTATTCTTACTTTTATCGCACATTTGATCTTAACGTGTCGGAAAGTATCATAATATACAATGCTGACCATTAAAAGTGCATGCTATTAGCATGCTATAGCGTCAGAAGACGATATGCAACAAACGCTACAACACAAAGTCAGAAGGAATAAACGCCAACTACATTTTGTATAATAATATAAAACACACTGTATTACGTAACCAAATTACATCAAGATAAGCGAGGAACTGTACGAGATAATTTGCCTAAACAGTACCTTAACATGACTGGACCACTACAATAAAAGCCACAAATATTTAATTAATATTAATTATCCAGGGTGGGCAAAATAAAACTGACCCAGAAGACATTTACAAAAAGATTGATGCTTATCAGTGGACATCCCAGAAAAAGGTGGAAATAACTGCCGTTGACTTCGGTGGAGCGTCTTTTTGTCACGAAGTTTTGTCCTGCAGACTTCAGTTGAGATTTTGGCAAGACACTTCCATTGTCAAGTTCTTGCGCAAACAGTCCCACATACGTTCTCCTCGGACTGGATATATTCTAGGAGTAATGCGCTGCGTTTTCTTGAGCACCATTTTGTATTGCATTAAGCTGGTCACTGAACATGTCTGCTCCGCTCACTCACTCAAACCTAATGACATAATGAAGTACTCGAAACGGAACACGCGGAAGATGCGCATGCGCAGACGATATATTTGTGCATCTAAATCACGATCTGCAGCATTTCATGTGAGAGGTCGTTCTGCATGGGGCAAGTCATTAATGCTTATTTTTCCCTGGGCAGCACATAAGCTTTTGAAATGTTGATGTGTGGACGCAAAACAGTTAGTCTAGGCTGACAGGTGTAGTCCACTTAGTGGCCTCTCCCACCAGAGGTTCGGGTCCCTCCTCGAGCTTGGGTGTGTGTGTCATTCTTAGCATGAGTTAGTTTAAGTAGTGTGTAAGTCTAGGAATCCATGACCTCAGTAGTTTGGTCCCTTAGGAGTCACACACATTTGAACATCTAGAAACTTCAGGTCATAAAGTTTGTGACGCATTTGTGAGAAGAATGTTCGACGCAGAGAAAAAACAACCGATATAATCATGTGTGTACATATTAAGGTACCACATATACAATGAGGTGACAAAAGTCATGGGATATTACCTAACATCGTGTCGGATTTCCTATTGCCCGGCGAATTGCAGCAGCTCGACAAAGGATTGACTCAAAAATACGTTGGAAGTCCCCTGCAGAAGTATTAAGTCATGCTGTCTCTATAGCCGGTCACAGCTGCCAAAGCGTTGCCGGTGCAGGATTTTGTGCACGAACTGATCTCTGGATTATATCCCATAAATGTTCGATCGAATTCATGTCGGGCGATGAGGGTGGTCAAATCGTTCTCTCGAATTGTCTAAAATGTTCTTCAACCTAACGGCAAAAAATTGTGGTCCAGTGATATGGCACATTTTCATCCATAGAAATTCCGTCGTTCTTTAGCTGTAAATGGTCTCCAAGTAGCCCAACATAGCCATTTACAGTCAATGATCGGTACAGTTGGACCAGGGGACCCAATCGATTTCATGTAAACGCACTCCAAAAAAATGGTTCAAATGGCTCTGCGCACTATGGGACTTAACATCTACGGTCATCAGTCCCCCAGAACTTAGAACTACTTAAACCTAACTAACCTAAGGACAGCACACAACACCCAGCCATCACGAGGCAGAGAAAATCCCTGACCCCGCCGGGAATCGAACCCGGGAACCCGGGCGTGGGAAGCGAGAACGCTACCGCACGACCACGAGATGCGGGCAAACGCACTCCACACCATTACAGGACCACAACTAGCTTGCTCAGGGCCTTGTTGATAACCTGGGCCCATGGCTTCAGGGGGTCTATGCCATACTTGAGCCCTACCATCAGCTCTTACGAACTGAAATCTGGACTCATCTGACAAGGCCACGGTTTTGCAGTCGTGTAGTATCCAACCGATGTGGTCGCGAGCCCAAGAGAGACGCTGCAGGCGATGTCGTGCTGTTAGCAAATGCACTCGCGTCTGTCTTCTAATGCCAGAGCCCATTATCGCTAAATTTCACCGCATCCTCCTAACCGTCGTCCGTCATATATTGATTTCTGTGGCTATTTCACGCAGTGTTGCTTCTCTGTTAGCACTGACAACTGTACGCAAACGCCACTGTTCTCGGTTGTTAAGTGAAGGCCGTCGGCCACTGCGTCGTCCGTGGTGAGAGCTAATGTGGTGTCACCGCCAGACACCACACTTGCTAGGTGGTAGCTTTAAATCGGCCGCGGTCCATTAGTACATGTCGGACCCGCGTGTCGCCACTGTCAGTGATCGCAGACCGAGCGCCACCACACGGCAGGTCTTGAGAGACTGACTAGCACTCGCCCCAGTTGTACGACGACTTTGCTAGTGACTACACTGACGAAGCCTTTCTCTCATTTGCCGAGAGACAGTTAGAATAGCCTTCAGCTAAGTCCATGGCTACGACCTAGCAAGGCGCCATTAACCATTTCTAGAGAGAGTCTCACTTGTATCATCAAGAATGCTGTATACAAATGATGGATTACAGTTAAGTATTCCAGCAGCTACGTACTTTTCTTTATAGCATTCATTACGTATCCTATTTCAGACCTCACGCCCATCTGCGTGAGCTTAACGCGTGCCTTTCGGCTACTTCCGAGTGGCGTGGCTGTCTTGTTACGCCACAACAGCTAATGCCTGAAAATAGATATTCTCGGCACTCTTTTGACACTGTGGCTCTCGGAATATTAAATTCCCTAACAATTTCCGAAATGGAGTGTTCCATACGGGCCATAATCACGTGAGAAAACTTTTCACATGAACACCTTTGAACAAACGAACGCTCCGCCAATTTACTATCCTTTTATACCGTGTTCAAAAATGGTTCAAATGGCTCTGAGCACTATGGGACTTAACATCTGAGGTCATCAGTCCCCTATAACTTAGAACTACTTAAACCTAACTAACCTAAGGACATCACACACATCGATGCCCGAGGCAGGATTCGAACCTGCGACCGTAGCAGCCGCGCGGTTCCGGACTGCAGCGCCTAAACCGCGTGGCCACCGCGGTCGGCTTATACCGTGTGTTCGCGATACTACCGCCATCTGCATATGTGCATATCGCTATCCCATGACTTTTGTCTCCTCAGTGTAAAAATATCTGCACTATACCTGTTACACCCTGTATACACTGCGTGACAAAAAAGTGAAGCATCCAGAAGGGCAGGAGAAAACGAAATGAAGCTTCATGTGTTGAGGGGTATGTGATGTTACTTCAGTGATTAGAAAATCGAGTCATATTTGCAAATAACTTGACAGTATGACCCCAGTTATTACTATGCAATGACACATGAACTGCTGTGGTTGGAAAGGGCGTCGTAAAGCCGTTGCGCGATCTCCCGATTCAAAGTGGTTCACAAATGTAATATCCTAGATATAGGCATTAGAACAGAGCTGACATACTAGCTGGTCCAATACATGTTCTATTAGGGACGAATATGGGGAGCTTGCTGGACACAGGAGTAACTCAACGTCACGCACACAGTTGATAGAGACAAGTGCACTGTGTGAACGACCACTGTCCTATTGAAAAATGGACCCAAGATGATGCCACATGAGAGGGAACACATGAGGACACAGGATGCCCGTGATGTACCGTTTTGCCATCAGAATTCTCTCACTCAGTACTGGCTGTGACCTCTAGTCACCCCCAAATCATGACGCCAGGAGTAACCCCGCGGTGCCTCTCCAAAGCACCAGAAGAATGGGACCTCTGCTCACGCTGCCAACGATAGTCTCCAGCGTAGTATACACTTCATCGCTGAACGCAATGCGACGCGGTTTATCAGCTGTCAATGCTTCCCGGTCTCGACACCACTCTAAATGCAGCCCTTTGTGTTGGGGTGCTAACGGCAGCCTACGCTTGGGACAATAATACGCTAGTTCAGTTGTTGCTAGGCTCCAATCATCGATGACGACTGAGATAGAATGTTGCAGGGAGTCCATTACTTGTTCTCGGATGGCAGGGGCGGATGTGAGGGGGTTACGACGTAACTAGTGAACAGTACGGCGGTCCTCCCTTGTGGTGGTCAGGTATGAAGGAGCAGAACTTTGACGATGAGTATACCTGCCCCCATGTTCCCATGCAGTCCAACACCAGACCACTGTCACATCCGAATTTGAATCTTGCACGATTCGACCAGCTGACCAAATGGAGAGCCACAATGAGGCTTTCAAACTCTCGCAGGTGCTAATACCGCGGTCTCACAGGAGTATGCGGCATCTCAGTGTCTTTCACAGCTATCACTCAACGTCTGATGTTTTTCGCGCCCCTTATTTACCCTACTAGTCCTGGTAACAACACTAAACAGGGATAACATTAATGTATTCTGGTGGCTGCTCTAACTGCCATACAAAACAGCAACTCTGATCGTTTACGTACCTCCTGATGGTGTGTAAATGTGTGAAGCTACATTATAGAGAGACAGAGAGCAGTATTCTCTTAGGTTGGTTAGTACCTTCAGGTACATGTGGCAAGAGCAAGCCATTAGTGCTTATCTTCCCCTAGGCACCATGTTAGGTTTTGTGTATATAGACTGAAACTGTGATGAAAATTTGTACTAACCCAGGTCTCCTGTTTATTATGCAGGGGTGTTAGACACTAAGCTACCGTGGTACAGCGGTTCACAAAACTGCATGTATTACCCCAGCATATCTGTATGAGATCAGTAAAGTATCAGAAATTGTGTCATTTCAGCGTGTCATATGCTGAAGTGTGGGCGCATGGATGCAAAACGGCATTGTCCACTTAATGGAAATGTGCGTTGGGCGTCATTGGCTGGGAGGCCCCATTGGGCGACCTGCGCGCCGAATGGGGATGAAATGATGATGAAGACAACACAACACCCAGTCCCTGACGGTAGAAAATCCCCGACCCAGCCGGGAATCGAACCCGGGCCCGTAGGACGGCAATCCTTCAGGCTGACCGCCTTATATATATAATCCGTTGCGTTTGGTCTGGGCGTACGTCACAAGACATCCGTTCAAGTTGATCATTGATTCCTTGACTCAGTTTTCTTTATTACAGAGGGCACACAGCCCTCTGACCGAGCACGCTGAGCAACCGTGCCGGCACCACTCAGCTATCGGGGCGACCGTCCACTTAATGCTGCAGTTATGGCCATGCAGAAAATATAATATCGTATAGTTTGTGACGTGTTTGTGCGGAGAACAAAAACAACCATCACACAGGCGTGTGTACATATTAATGCTAAACTAAACTCCGCCCAAACAGACCATGAAGGTCCAACGGTGCCGACTGGCTGCCGTGTCATCCTCAGCCTGCAGACGTCACTGGATTCTGATATGAAGGGGCATGTGGTCAGCACACCACTCTCCCGGCTGTACGTCACTTTACGATACCACAGCCACTACTGAGTGGATCCCGCTTGCCAACAGCGCTCGACAGATCGGATGGTCTACCCATCCAAGTGCTAGCGCAGCCCGACGGCGCCTAAATTCGGAGATCAGACGGGAACCGTTGTTACCACTGTGGCAAGACATATTAATGCACCACACACAAAAGTATTTGCAATTATACCCGCTACACTGTGTATTCACAAGGTGCCCAGATATGTTGCAACGAACTTCAAGATGTAGAGGCTGTCTTGAAGAACAAACTGAGCGAAGGGGCACAGTGGTCAGTGTGGTGTCACCGCAGGGCACCACACTTGCTAGGTTGTAGGCTTCAAATCGGCCGCGGTCCGTCAGTACACATCGGACCAGCGAGTCGCCACTGTCGACACTAGCAGACCTAGCGCTGCCACTCGGCTGGTCGTCCGCCGCTCGTGGTCTCGCGGTAGCGTTCTCGCTTCCCGAGCACGTGTTCCCGGGTTCGATTCCCGGCGGGGTCAGGGATTTTCACCTGCCTCGAGATGACTGGGTGTTTGTGTTGTCCTCATCATTTCATCATCATCCAGGAAAGTGGCGAAATTGGACTGAGCAAAAGGTTGAGACATTGTACGGGCGCTGATAACCACGCTGTTGAGCGCCCCACAAACCAAAAACACAAAAAAACACACACTCGGCTGGTCTTACGAGACAAGCTAGCGCACTGGCCAGTTCTACAGCCGACTTGAATAGGAATATAGCTTCAGAGATCTCATTTTCAGGTACGCTAGTTAGCATAGCCTTCAGCTAAGTCAGTAGCTACGACTTAGCCAGGCGCCCCATACAGTTTATGCATTGACAATTGACCTACATGTGTGAAGCAATCAGAACTGTAAAGAAGTATTGGCAGTTCAGTTTATAACTACACTTGTAAGTATTATTGTACAAAGTCAAGATCGACGTTCACCGCTGATGCTGAATTAAAGCTAAGTATTTACTGGTATTCCTGTCTACTAACTTTCTAATCACCTAAGATGTTCCAGATACATCCCGTCAAGTATAGTTCATTGATCCTCACGTCAGCCTACGTGATCAACGCGTGCAATTAATGGCCACACCTCGTGATCAGACTAAGAGTCAAATTGCGTGACTCAGCCAGGTCAGCCTTTTTCCACGAGGCCCATAGTTCCGCCTCATACATAACAGTTAGCACACTGGATCTCGAATTCGGGAGGACGACGGTTCAAAACCGCCTCCGGCCATCCTGATTTCGGCTTTCCGTGATTTCCCTTAATCCTTCTACGTGAATGCCGGGATGACACCTTTGAAAGTGCACGGTCGATTTCCTTCCCCATCCTTTACACCATCTGAGCTCCATCTAATTCCTTACTTTACTTTTTGAAGAAAAAATCGGAGAGAGGGACCTATATCCAGAAACGTTATCCAAAGTCGCTAATGAGAGTCAAAGTTATACAGGGTGTTACAAAAAGGTACGGCCAAACTTTCAGGAAACATTCCTCACTCACAAAGAAAGAAAATATGTTATGTGGACATGTGTCGGGAAACGCTTACTTTCCATGTTAGAGCTCATTTTATTACTTCTCTTCAAATCACATTAATCAGGAAATGGAAACACACAGCAACAGAACGTACCAGCGTGACTTCAAACACTTTGTTACAGGAAATGTTCAAAATGTCCTCCGTTAGCGAGGATACATGCATCCACCCTCCGTCGCATGGATTCCCTGATGCGTTGATGCAGCCCTGGAGAATGGCGTATTGTATCACAGCCGTCCACAATTCGAGCACGAAGAGTCTCTACATTTGGTACCGGGGTTGCGTAGACAAGAGCTTTCAAATGCCCCCATAAATGAAAGTCAAGAGGGTTGAGGTCAGGAGAGCATGGAGGCCATGGAATTGGTCCACCTCTACCAATCTGTTGTTGAGAAGCGTACGAATACTTCGTCTGAAATGTGCAGGAGCTCCATCGTGCATGAACCACATGTTGTGTCGTACTTGTAAAGGCGTATGTTCTAGCAGCACAGGTAGAGTATCCCGTATGAAATCATGATAACGTGCTCCATTGAGCGTAGGTGGAAGAAACTAAAATGAGCTCTAACATGGAAATTAAGCGTTTCCGGACACATGTCCACATACCATCTTTTCTTTATTTGCGTGTGAGGAATGTTTTCTGAAAGTTTGGCCGTACCTTTTTGTAACATCCTGTAGAGTCTGGCGCCTGTCACTAGGCCTCCCCTTCAGCAGCAAACGTGACTTTGTACGAAGACGTACTGTAGGCAGAGCGTCTCGCGACCAAGTTTGTTATTCAGCGATCGCGATTGGTTGCCATGATCGCCAGTGTAGAAGATGGAGCTAGCTGCTGCGCAGAAAAGCCTTTTGTCATACGAATGTGAAGCTCTCTTGCCTCAATGGGTGATGGTTTCGGACACGGGTTTCTATCCGCAGTTTATGTTTCTCCTGGAACTCTCTAAAATCTCCATTGTTCTTCGGTATACAGGAGAAAAATAAAGTGCAGATGGAAACCCGTGTCCGGAACTGTAATCCACCAAGGCAACAGAGAATCGCATTCGTAGGAGACAAGGCCTGTCTATGCAGCAACTAGCTCCATCTTTTCCACTGGCGATCGTGGCAATGAGTCGTGATCACTGAATAACAAACATCATTGTGAGACGTTCGCCTATGGGGCGTCAGCGTACAGAGTCACATTTTCCGCCGAAGGGGTGGCCTAATGACAGGTGCCAGCATCTATAACTTCGACACACACTCTGTAGTGTCGTTGTATGACGTTTCCGGACACGAGTTCCTATCCTTGAATTGTTCCTCAGGACACCCTTTACAAACCGTCGAGCCGCGCGGGATTAGCCGTGCGGTCTGAGGCGCTGCAGTCACGGACTGTGCCGCTGGTCCCGGCGGAGGTTCGAGTCCTCCCTCGGGCATGGGTGGGTGTGTTTGTCCTTACGATAATTAAGGTTAAGTAGTGTGTAAGCTTAGGGACTGATGACCTTAGCAGTTAAGTTCCATAAGATTTCACACACATTTGAACATACAAACCGTCGAAGTTTGCCGCAACATTTCTGGGACACCCTATAAACATAAAAGTTCCTCAGATTAGAAGGTACTATATTGTTCTCACGCCAGGCACGTTCTCCAGATCTTTCAACCATTGAAAACATGTGATCCTGTGTTACCAGGTAACTGGCACGCTGCGACTTACCAGCCACTATAAGCGATAAACTCTGTCATAGAGCTGAAGCAGATTGACATACTCATATCTATGCAGTTCGATGACTGTCCGAGTTAGTACCATTTCTGTTGACTGTGGAGGCAGCTCTGTGTACTAAGTGTCGTACCCTGTATCCCCGAATCATCTACAAATTTAGTCATTAGTCATGTATCCTTCGTGCTACACTTTATATGCACAACAAGCAAAAATTTCGTTATTTTCACTCTTCGTGTCATTGCTATTATAATGGCGAGGAGTGTATTTTATTGAATTATATTTGAGTATGCTATAATTATGCACTAACAACTGAAACGTAATTACGATACTATTAGTATATTTTTCATCGTATGTTATTGTGAAGCACGACGTGACTGGGTCGTGCAACACAATGGCTGGATACAAGTGTGACGTATTATTTGCGAGAGATGTTAAAACATTATCTGGTGCTGCAGTTGTGAATGTAGTAACTCAGCACTGTTGCGAGAATTCAGTTCACTGCAGATGCGAGTCATTGCTGTGAGCCATCATGTACGAATTTTATATATTGCTTTAGACCACGAAATCAGGATTATGGTATGTTTACGGGGCTCTGCATTCCACATATCTGCGTTTCTCATGGGGCATGTCCAACGACTCTAGGAAATGGTAGTGCATATCCCTGTGTCGGTTGCCACGCACACAGGATACTGTGAATTGTCTTGTCCTTTCTTTGTATCTGCTAGAGATAAGACCACTTAAGATATACTGAGATGACAACAACTTCACCATCAGTTATTGGTAAAAACTCTAATGGACCTCCGTCTCTAATGACCTCGTTGTCGACGGGACGTTAAACACTAATCTCTTCCTCCTCCTCTAATGGACCTACATATTTCATAACAGCATGAAAGCATTATAAGCTGCCATTCAAAACCGGTGTGATATAATGTTTGATTGCACCGCTGCTAGCATCGCTGTGCCACAAGAAACATGTCTAGTGCCGTTCCTATCCAGCTCCGACACTTTTTTCTACACACTTCGAAATATACCTCGTAAATTACTAACACTGCATTGTACATCTTTTTCATTGTGTAAAACAATGTGAAAACAAAGTGTGCTGAATTAAGTTGTCGAGGATTGTAAGTCCACATGTTCAGTGTTCGAGAATTATTTTCTTGTGACATATCAGCCCATCAAATTATCGACAACATTCAAGTTATTGCGTATTTATTTTTTAAATAACTAAACACACGCCACACTTGCACATAAGTCGACATGGGTAACATGAAGCCAACCTAAGTTTACCATGAGCAGACGGAGACAGTAGACACACGTCTGATTCGTATGCGACCTCAGCAACAACTGCCTCTTCTAATTTAAACGGTTCTGTTACAAAAAACGCTGTTTATGTCGGGATGTAAAAGTCAAAATTCATTTTGAAAAACACTGGTGTATACCAGATTCAAATATAAATAGACTGGTTACGGTAGGTGGGAATAAAGCACCGCAGTTTTCAGTTTTGTCATAAATTCGTCAGTGAGGGGTAGATTTTCCCGCGATTTCAAACTGATGTCATAGCCTGGATTGTTAACTGTAACCCATTCAAATTCCAGCTCTATCTGATTATTAATTACAAAGAAATTTACCATTTAGCTAAAACAAAATTTGTAGTGTTTTACCCCACAAAATATAGATAAAGTCGTGCATTGCGGGTCTTCGCTCCATTTGAGATAAACATGGATAAAATGGACGACTGTATAATAAAAACACTTGTAATAACCCTTTGTAACATTTTTGTATTGTAGCCTAGTTACCCAACACAATACCGAACTGAAAGGTCTCGTAAATTTGAACATAATGCTTAAAAACACCTGTACAAAAATAATACTTTATTATTCACTAAAGGAGGATTAGTAGGGTAGCCTGAAAGAGTTCATTTGAATACTTCCGCCATTTGACTGTACAAACTTCTTTGTTTTTATTAATATCATGATTTCGACCTTAAGGCATTATCAAGTGCACCAGTGTTGGGTATAATTAGACTTTGTTAAGTGAAGTCCAGCTATACCCGACAGCCGGCCAGAGTGGCCGAGCGGTTCTAGGCGCTTCAGTCTGGAACCGCGCGACCGCTACGGTCGCAGGTTCGAATCCTGCCTCGGGCACGGATGTGTGTGATGTCCTTAGGTTAGTTAGGTTTAAGTAGTTCTAAGTTCTTGGCGACTGATGACCTAAGATGTTAAGTCCCATAGTGTTCAGAGCCATTTGAACCATATATCCAACATTGCTGAACTTTATAATGGCTTAAGGCCGAAATCATGATGGTGAACTAAAATAAAGAAGTTCGTACAATCAAATGGCGGAAATATAATTCACATATTTTTGCATAATTACGGCCTCAAAATATGAGGTTATGAAAGAGTTCAATAACTGAGGCTAAGTTACCAGACTACTTATAAATAGTTTACTTTGTTAGGTCCTCTGTTTCTGCCGTACACAGCTTGTGGTCTGGTGCCTAGCATTGATGCCTCTAGATCATGGAGTCCCGGATCCAATTCCCGGCCGGGTTGGAATTTTCTCCGCCCAGGGACCGGGTGTTTGTGCTGTCCTCATCATTTCATCATCATTCGGAAAAGTGGCGAGACTGGACTGTGAAAAGATTGGGAATTCGTACGGCCGCTGATAACAACGCAGTTGAGCGCCCCACAAATCAAATATCATCATCATCGCCGGCCGGAGTGGCCGTGCCGTTCTAGGCGCTATAGTCTGGAATCGAGCGACCACTACGGTCGCAGGTTCGAATCCTGCCTCGGGCATGGATGTGTGTGATGTCCTTAGGTTAGTTAGGTTTAATTAGTTCTAAGTTCTAGGCGACTGATGACCTCAGAAGTTAAGTCGCATAGTGCTCAGAGCCATTTGAACCATTCATCATCATCTGCTTCTTCCTTGAAGACGCAGGTTCTTGCTCTTCTTCTTCGGATACTGCTTCGCCAAACAGTAAGTGCATATCTATAACTGAGCTACTGTCATGAGGGGAGAAATCTGAATCTGACTCTGAAGAATAAACAACTGGCTATTTGATTTGCTTTATTCCTGTTTCGTCATTGATGTAGTGACATCTAGCCTACGTCGTTAGGTTTCTATAGCACGCTCTTCTTTCTTTGGCACGTCTTTCCTTGTCAGTACCAAGCTATTCTTTTCCCATGCATTCTTCTTTCATTCGTTCTTTATTGTGTGTCGACGTTAGAGGCACATATTTCAATGCTTTGCCAGAAAGTTCCCCTTAATCTTCACTTTAGTCAGCTGAACTATATCATCAGGTGAGATAATCTCACACAGTGTGTATTTGAATGTCATCTTTTCTGAGGTTATTCATCGAAGAATTGTCATCACATTGTTGGAGTTGGAGCGATTTACCCCAGAACATCAGTGGAGATTTGCCCCATTTCGTTGTTTTCAGACAAATCCGTCACTGTTGATTTTGATGACCAATTGGAACAATTATTTCCAGGCTAAAGTGTTACTTAAAGGCACTAGTGTCAACGAGTGATTAGTTGATTCTTCTTTTCAAAACCTACATTATACTATGATAAAGTAAAGCATGGAATACATTACATGTAAGCAGTAAAAACAGACTGGCCTCTGGAGTGACCTGCCGGGATGAACTTTCATGAAACAACAAGTTACAATAAGACAAACCAGCCACCAGGTAGTCAATCATGAATCGATGGTAGTCAGTTTCCAAACTTCGGTGCGGGTTTGTACCCCACAGAGGGCTTTACCTCCATATACCCTATATTTTAAACACTGTTACCCGAAGAGAGTCCGTTATTTTAGTTTGAAATGACTTTTAAAGTCATTATAAATATGGAACTGGTTTGCAAGAAAAACAAGATAGGTAACATTCGAAAATGAAAAAACTAATTTTGGCATAAAATTTGAAATCATGAAAATAATTTTGTTGATGCATGTCTTTTAGCTGCATTTTATGTTTATATCTAGTTTCTGAGATTGAAATATTCCTCCGATATATGTTCATGAAGTAATTACTAGTATAATGTAGCCATATTAATTAAAATATATAATTTTACTTGCATTCGATTGCCTGTGCCAACTCCGTGCGCCGTCTGCAATTGCATAATCATTGCACACGACAGAGGTGATCCAATACGATCTATGCAAATCAGGTATCAGGTGTGATGGATCACTTTACTGAAGCAGCCCCCTACGAAGCCTATTACGTCACTGCGAACTACGTGTATTCTTGTCTTCCAATGAGTGCCGGTAAAATTTGGCGGGTATCCAAAACTGAAGGGGCCATGCTAATTGGATTCACGCACAGATATCTATACAATTAAGTACAAGGTGAACCTGATGTCCAACGACAAAATCTCGGAGACGTCAGTAGTGGCGAAGCTAATGGATTAATTGCGGACAGGCTCACCTTATTTTTTTTTTATGTATATGAGATCCATGCGTCGATTCTTCTTAGTAGCAAAGTTATCAATCACATTATCTTTCAATTTCTGATCAGTTGTAAGTTGTTTCACCACGTTCTTTCCTATGGCAGTTGTGCAGCGAGAACTTAACATATCATTTGTCATCGAATTTCGCAGGCAATTTTTAATTCTTTCAAGTGTGCTCATACTTCTTTCAGAACGATCTGCAGTGACAAGGAATTTAAGAATCAATTTGATAAACTTTGTTACTTCGTTACAAATATTTTGAAGATCATTGTCCATTACGAATTTAAGAAGGTCTGCAGGTAGTAAATATTTATGTTCGTCAATACAAATGTTTCCTAACTCGTTTTCCACACGGGCTTCGTTGGAAATTTGATTTATAATTTCCAAACTGATTCTTATCAAGCAATTCTATAAACTGAAAATTCTGGAGATCCCCAAAACGCATTTCCATTTGCACTGTAATGTTATCTAAGATCTTATAACATCTTCAATGTACTGGAAGTCACGCTCAGTAACACTTATTTCACTGGGAAATTTTTTGTTGCAACTTTCAATACGCGAGGTCATAGTTGATTCTAATCTCATATCGTTTAACAAAGTGATAACCTTCTTGATTTCAACATTGCACATACTAAATCACATGAAATTTTGTGTTTAAGAAGTGCATAGAGACGGTCAACAGACGGAAAAAAAATCGCAACATCGAGAAGGAGCTGTGCGACATAAACGAAAAGTTGGCAGGCGTGCTCCTATATCTGGAAGATGATAATTCAAATTTCATGTCAGTCACTTAAGAGTGGCGCCAGTAGCGCCGCTGTGAGAATGCAAATCAGATTTGCTTTAAATACACACCTTTGAGACTGAACGTAGTGGGTTGACGTTGGTCAAGAATGCTTTGAAGGCGGCAAAGACGCCATTATCAGCACCTCGCTGTGTTTCAACGAGGTCGTGTAGTAGGGTTATGAGAAGCTGAATGTTCCTTCCGCAATATTTCAGAAAGACTTTGCAGCAATACAGCCACTGTACATGATTGCTAACAACTGTGGTCACGAGAATGTACGGTCTCAAGGAGACCGGCGCCGGGACGGCCATGTGGCATTACCGAGAAGGAAGACCATCGTGTTCGGCGTATGCCTCTGGCGCATCGAACAGCATGTTCAGGAGCAATATGAGTGGCAATGGTACCGCAGTGATACAACTAAATGTTAAAAATCGGTTACTTCGAGGACAGCTCGGAGCCAGACGCCCTGTAAAGTGCATTTCACTGGCCCCAAGCCAACGCTATTTGCTATTTCTGTGGTGTCAAGTGGTAGCTCATTGAAAGATGGAGGTATGTTGTGTTTTCTGGTGAAAACTGGTTCTACATCGGTGCCAGTGATGGCCTTGTGTTGGTTACAAAGAGGTCAGTTGAGGGCCAGCAACCAATCCGTCTGCTTGCTAGGCGCACTGGACCTACACCTGCAGTTATGGTCTAGAGTGCGATTTCGTCTAACAGCAGGAGCTCTCTCGTGGTTATCCAACGCATCCTGACTGCAAATTTGTACGTCAGTCTGGCGATTCGAACTGTTGTGCTACCATTCATGAACACCATACCAGGAGGTGTTTTCCAAGAGGATAACTCTCTTCCACATATCAGTGTTTGTAACAACAACAACGCTGTACTATTGTACAAATAAGTAATTTTTTTTCTTCTGATTTTTCGATAAACTTGTGTAATTAATGTTCTGCTTTCATTTCTTTTTTTGTTTCATGCCATTGTGTTAAGAAAACTGTAAACGAGTTTCAATGTGAAGATTAATGTTTATGTTAAATGTCAAGTAATATTGTAATAGAGTTGAAATGTAACAAATGTTGAAACTGTTGTAAGATGTTTAAAATTGTAACTGTGCGTCTGGTCCACACGTAGGCAATGTGTTAGGATATGTAGAATGCAAAACCTCGGGTGAATACCCTGTCTGTAAGGGAGCGGTAAAAGGTGGATGGCAGGCGAGCGCGGGAAAATGCGCACGGACACTGCACAGCACAACGGGCTCAGCAGCAGTGGTAGGTGGAGTTTGGCATTGGTCTGAGCAACACCTTCTGGAGCGAGGAGGCTCTCCTGGAAGACATAGTTTCACTGAGCCTCGGGTATGCTGTTCCAGCGCCCTCACAGCATGGCAATATTCCATAGGCACTAAATGGAAAAGTATTGCGACGCTAAGAAGAATTAAAGTGCCGATACGTCAAGAGCCATAGCTGTGGCTGTATGTGTGCTCTGTGCCTCGCCATCTCGCCGCCCGCCAACCGCCGCATCGATACAAGCAGGTTGAAACTTTTAGTACTGTATTCGTATGGACCATAGAGTGAACTGTTCAATAATAACCTAAATTTTACCAGAACTTTCCCCTCATTTAATTATCCTCACAACTAACCTTGACAGGGTCCTTTCCAAATGTTATGCAATCCGAGTGTCCCGAAACGAAAAATTAAATTTTGTGGTAATAATAATTACTTGCAGACCTAGTTATGTTAGAATGGTGTTTAAAGAACTGTTTTGTTAATGAACCAGTAAATGAATAACGAAGGTCTAACGAAGTTGAAAGATAACTTTAATATTGATATAGTAATGAAGTTTAATTATTTCGAGGCAGATATAAAGGTATTTAAATGAACAGTGAATAAGAAAAAAAAGAGTAGTAACTCATATACTGGAAATCTTGAACGCATAATAATTTCAGTAATCAATTTTTTTATACAGTTTCAGAGTCCCTCCCCCCCCCCCTTTTATTCATTTGAATTCTGAAGTGTTCTAAATTGGTTTGACCAGCAAAAGTTAAAGTCAATATAAAAGCCAAAATTTATCAGTGTTTTATCTTTATTAAAATTGACATTTTGTGTGTGACTCGAAAGTGCTATTTCTAGGGAAACCTATGCCCGATTTTAATCAGATCAATAGACAGTACGAAGTTTTGTAGTATACATTATAGTGCAGTGTTATGTATTTATGGTTTTTCCATATCAGTACAGAACGTGAAACTATCAGTTCAATAGATTTTCTGGTTCTAAAAATTTTACTATATTATGCAGTGTTACTACTTGTTGTTTTGCATGAATATACACCAACCTGTACAGGGAAGAAACTCAGTTAATGCCTAATTAGGCTGGCGACCGTATTATTATCAAATTGGTAGCATCTTCAGTGTTACTTTTGGTCCATCTTGACGTGTAATTGCATTTTGAACTTACTTGACGGATCATTGTATTTACAGAGTGGGTGTAAGTCTGATTTGCCACCATTCAGGTACACGCGGTCGATATCGATATAAAAATCCTCTCTCATAAGGTGAACCCCGCTCACTTACCATAGTACAGGCTTTAACGAGTATTGTGTGCCCCACGCGCACGTTACATGTTGTGCCAACATGCTCTACAAAGTGTCAATCTGTTGCCTTGGCCTCCTCAATCACCAGATCTGCCTTCATTAGAGCACATAAAGGACATCATCGGACGACAACTCCGGCGTAATCCAGAAACAGCATTATCCTTCCATGTGTTGACCGAACAAGTGAAACACACATGGAACCACATCCCTCAAAATGGCATTCGGTGCCTGTACAACGCAATGCTTGCGCATTTGCATACTTGCATTTAATATTCTGGTGGTTACACTAGTTAGTAATGTAGCAGGATTTCACATTTACAATGGTTTATCTCGCGTCTAATATTAGCCTGTGATCTTGCTATATTAATCTCTTAAATATGTTACCTAGACAAATGTATTCCCGAAATTTCATTACTCTGCGTTAACCATTTTTTGGTGTTGCGATTTTTTTTCCGTCAGTGTATTTCTGTGTAAAGTCAAAGCAGAATAAATGCTAAACATTCCAGAAGCACTGTTGAACGACTCTACATCCAAGTCTTCATCATTTCTGGTAATATTCTGGAAAATGTCTTTCAGCTCATGGTATTTAATATATATTGTCTGAACAGCTAGTGAATTGAAATTCCACAGTGTAGTACACTTCTGAGGCAATCTGAATCCTTTATTTTCTAAGAGCTTTGTTCTGTTTGAGAACTTGCTAAAAATTAATGGAACGCTACAAGACTGTAAATATAAAGTCCAACTAATTTGATATTTTTAGAACAACGCAACTGCACAAGATGAAGTTTATGTGCATAACAGTACAAAAGTATAGCTCGTGGACATTTTGTTTAGCAAAATTTTGGAGACTTCCGTGCTTACCTGCCATTACTGAGGTCCATCATAGATTTAGGTCACTATTTTGTCAGTAGCTCCTCAAACATCAAGTGTATTGAGTACAATTTCTGGTAAAACCCCCGCAGTTTTGTCACTAAAAAAAACTGTGAAAACCAATAAGTCTTTCTATGGCACCGTCCTGTGTACAAAACCTGAGAGTAATACTCATTTGTGTCTTATACAAAACATTCAGAGTTTCATCCGCTTGCATTCCAGCAAACTCACATGACTGTAACTCTTCTTTTATGTGATCATTAATGACGCCGATAACCGATTCAATAAATTCGTTCTGAATTGTGCTTGATGTTCCTTTGAACCGAGAAGTGCTCTGCAAGTGATCTCGAGTAAACTGTTACTGTCTATGCAAAATTTCCAGGAATTCTAGGTAATTCCCTTTGTTGTCGGAACTTTCATCTTCGAAGTGTCCTCTGAATGCAAGCTCTTGCTTTCCCAAGAACAAACAACATCAGTTAGTCTCTATATCATGAATCCATTTTGATTCACAGTCGCATTATTTTTTTACGGCTAGAAGTTTGGCGCCTTCAGAAATTTAATGTTCAATTCGCCCATGACCCGACAGCTGAAAACTCTCTTGATTCAGAAACTCCCTTCTTGAAATCTGGTATTTGTCGGCTTTTCTGTCAAAATTTTTTGTCGCACATGCTCCGAAAGAAGTTGATATCCATTCATTTTTAATACTAGACACACCAAACAGAATGTTATATGGGTGAATTAGTTCGTAGCGTTTTTCCGTAAGTTTAATAAACACAACAGACATATTTAACAGAGACTTTAGTCACGAATAACATATTCTCCTTCACTATTTGCAACAGTCTGCCAACGCTGAGGTAACTTTTCCATTACGCAAATATAGAAACCACTTTTTTTTTAGACGAAGATCTCGTTGAGCCATGTTTGTAGCGCATTTTCATCCGGAAAGGAAATTCCCTGTAGTGATTAGATTAGATTAGATTAGATTAATACTTGTTCCATAGATCATGAATACGACAAAAAAATGGCTCTGAGCACTATGGGACTCAACTTCTGAGGTCATTAGTCCCCTAGAACTTAGAACTAGTTAAACCTAACCAACCTAAGGACATCACAAACATCCATGCCCGAGGCAGGATTCGAACCTGCGACCGTAGCGGTCTCGCGGTTCCAGACTGCAGCGCCTTTAACCGCACGGCCACTTCGGCCGGCATGAATACGACACTTCGTAATGATGTGGAACGTGTCAGGTTAATAAAAGATGTCTGTACAAGATATTACATTACACAAAATATTGCATGACACTAATGTTTAAGTTGTTTTCTTTTCCCTTAATTTATATTTAAAAATTCAGCCAATGAGTAGAAGGAGTTGTCATCTAGAAATTCTTTTAATTTATTTTTAAATGTTAGTTGGTTATCTGTCAGGCTTTTGATGCTGTTTGGTAGGCGACCAAAGACTTTTGTGGCAGCATAATTTACCCCTTTCTGTGCCAAAGTCAGATTTAACCCTGCATATTAAACATATTTCTTTCTCCTGGTGTTATAGCTATGCACACTGCTATTACTTTTAAACTGGGTTGGATTATTAACAACAAATTTCATAAGTGAATATGTATACTGTGAGGTTACTGTGAGGATCCCTAGATCCTTAAATAGATGTCTGCAGGATGACCGTGGGTGGGCTCCAGCAATTATTCTGATTACACGTTTTTGAGCAATGAATACTTTTCTACTCAACGATGAATTACCCTAGAATATGATGCCATACGAAAGCAGTGAATGAAAGTAGGCATAGTAAGCTAATTTACTGAGATTCTTCTCACCGAAATTTGCAATAACCCTAATAGCATACGTAGCTGAACTCAGACGTTTCAGCAGACCATCAATGTGTTGCTTCCAGTTTAACCTCTCATCAATGGACACACCAAAAATTTTGAAAATTCTACCTTAGCTACAGACTTCTGTTCAAAATGGTTCAAATGGCTCTGAGCACTATGGGACGCAACTGCTGTGGTCATAAGTCCCCTAGAACTTAGAACTACTTAAACCTAACTAACCTAAGGACAGCACACAACACCCAGCCATCACGAGGCAGAGAAAATCCCTGACCCCGCCGGGAATCGAACCCGGGAACCCGGGCGTGGGAAGCGAGAACGCTACCACACGACCACGAGATGCGGGCTTCTGTTCAAAGTCTATATTTATTACTGGTGTTGTGCCATTTACTGTACAGAACTGTATATACTGTGTTTTATCAAAATTTAAAGAGAGTCCGTTTGCTGAGAACCACTTAATAATTTTGTGAAAAACATCATTTACAATTACATCACTTAGTTCTTGGTTTTTGGATGTTATTATTATACTTGTATTATCAGCAAAAAGAACTAACTTTGCATCTTCACCAATGTGGAATGGTAAGTCATTAATGTATATCAAGAACAGTAAAAGACCTAAGACCGAACCCTGTGGGACCCTGTACTTGATAGCCTCCCAGTCTGAGGAATCAGCTGTTGTTTTAACATTACATGAACCACTTATTTCAACTTTCTGCATTCTTCCAGTTAAGTATGAATACCAATGGGTGATGTCCGGTTATTCAGAGCATTTAATATTTGATCAGTGAAAGCATATATAGCATTTTCTGTTGAAAAGCCTTTCTGAAAACCAAACTGACATTTTGTTAGTACTTTGTTTTTACAAATATGGGAGGCTACTCTTGAATACATTACTTTTTCAAAAATTTTTGATAGAGCTGTCAGAAGAGAGATTGGGCGGTAGTTGTTGACATCCGACGTGTCCCCCTTTTTATGCAATGGTTTTACAATGGTATATTTCAGCCTATCGGGGAAAACACCCTGCTCCAAAGAGCTATTACATACGTGGCTGAGAATCCTACTTATCTGTGGGAAACAAGCTTTAAGTACCTTGCTGGAAATGCCATAAATTCCGTAAGAGCTTTTACTTTTCAGTGAGTTTACTATTTTACTGATTTCAGAGGGAGAGGTTGGTGGAATTACAGTTGTTTCAGACTGCACAGGTATGGCCTCTTCTATTAGTAGCCTTGCCTCTTCTAGTGAAGATCTAGATCCTATTTTCTCCACAACATTTAAAAAATGATTATTGAAAATATTTTCAATTTCTGATTGTTTGTTAGTACACTTGACATTCAGTTTTATGGCACTAAAGTCTTCCTGTGCTCTTGGTTACCCTGTTTCCCTTTCAATAATATTCCAAATTGCTTTAATTTTATTATCAGATTTACTGATCTCAGACAATATACACATGCTTCTGGACTTTTTAATAACTTTTCTTAATACCGCACAATAGTTTTTATAATATTGAACAATTTCGGGGTCAGTACTCCCTCTTGCTGTTAGATACAGTTCTCTTTTACGGTTGCAAGATATTCTTATTCCTTTAGTTAGCCAAGGTTTTTTATATGTTTTCTTGGAATTTTGTTTAACTATTTTCTTGGGAAAACAATTTTCAAATACCCTTAAAAATGTATCGTGAAATAAGTTATATTTCAAGTTTGCATCGGGTTCCTTATACACTTCATCCCAGTCTAGCTGCTGTAGGCTTTCGCTAAAGTTTGCAATATTTATATTGTTAATTGAACACACTGCTTTGAAAGTCTGATTTGATATACTGCATGGAGCTATGTCATGTACTGCAACTAGCTGTGCACCACGATCTGAAAGACCATTCTCAACGGGATAAGCATTTATGTCCTTAAACTTATCTTGGTCTATAAAAAAGTTATCTATCAATGTACTGCTGTTCTTTGTTATCCGAGTAGGAAAATCAATGACGGAGCTCAAATTGAAAGAACTGAGTAATACTACAAGGTCATTCTTCCTATTATACTCTTTCAGGGAATCAACATTGAAATCCCCACAAATGATAATTTGCTGCCCCCTGTCTGACAGATAGCACAACAGAGCATCCAAGTTTTCTAGAAATAGCTGGAAATTCCCTGAGGGGGACCTATACACTGTTACAATTATGAAAGTGCCATCAATTATTTTAAGTTCAGTGGCACATGCTTCCATATGTTGCTCTACACAAAATTTTTTAGTTTCTAAATTTTTTACACTGTGGAAGCTTTTGACATATATGGCAACTCCTCCTCTCATCATATTATCTCTACTTACATGTGCAGCTAATTTGTACCCATTGATGCTAACATTTTGCATATCAGTGACAATGTCATGCTCAGACAGGCATAGTACATCTATTACATTCTCAGTTTCTATATCTTCTAAACAAAGCAGAAGCTCATCAATTTTATTCTTCAATCCCCCAATATTTTGATGAAATATACTAACATTATTTTTCACTTTACTTTTGTCTGGGAGTACGCATTAGGAGTGATTTAAAATGGAATGATCATATAATGTTGATCGTCGGTAAAGCAGATGCCAGGCTGAGATTCATTGGAAGAATCCTAAGGAAATGCAATCCGAAAACAAAGGAAGTAGGTTACAGTACGCTTGTTCGCCCACTGCTTGAATACTGCTCAGCAGTGTGGGATCCGTACCAGATAGGGTTGATAGAAGACATAGAGAAGATCCAACGGAGAGCAGCGCGCTTCGTTACGGGATCATTTAGTAATCGCGAAAGCGTTACGGAGATGATAGATAAACTCCAGTGGAAGACTCTGCAGGAGAGACGCTCAGTAGCTCGGTACGGGCTTTTGTCAAAGTTTCGAGAACATACCTTCACCGAAGAGTCAAGCAGTATATTGCTGCCTCCTACGTATATCTCGCGAAGAGACCATGAGGATAAAATCAGAGATATTAGAGCCCACACAGAGGCATACCGACAATCCTTCTTTCCACGAACAATACGAGACTGGAATAGAAGGGAGAACCGATAGAGGTACTGAAGGTACCCTCCGCGACACACCGTCAGGTGGCTTGCGGAGTATGGATGTAGATGTAGATGTAGATGAGTATCTCGAACTTTTTTAACATCTTTAGTACTTGCCTGGCTGAGTTTCCCACTGGACACTGATCTTACACTAAAAAAGGGTTTCCACCATGAGATGTAGTTCCTCCCCCCTTTAAATTTCCTGCTATCAGCCCAGCCAGTTTACCCTTCCCTTTCTTGTTGAGCTGTAGGCCATATCTAGTATAGTCCCACCTACAGAGTGAATCGACACGAACCACACCAATGTGTGACCCTGCACCAGATCCAAGTAGCCGTTCCAACTCCAAATTAATTCTCCTGACAGAAGAGCTCAAATGAGGTCAGTCGTGGCGCTCCAGAACCGACACAAACCCAGCACTGGTGTGACTCGATGCTGATGCAATATTTGCCAGGTCACACTCTATGTTGTACCCCGGATCTCTGTCAATACTGTTGCCCGGCCTACCCACAATAACCACGGTATCTTCCTTAGTAAAGCCTCTACATAGTGAACCTAAATCCTTTGTAACCTGCCCCAGTCCAGCACTAGGTTTGAAAAAACTTGTGACCTAGTATTCAGACCCTAATTCATCCTGCAGAAGTTGGCCCACACCCCTAGCATGCGAACTACCTAGCAACAAGACTTTCTTTCTCTTTGCAGACTCCCCTACATTCTTATTCAATTTGCTGCTTAAAGCTTGTTGAGTCCTGTCTACATCTACTTCTGTGAGAGGCTCATCAGTGTCTGACTGAGGCAACAGGTCAAAACTATTTTGTACATTAATAACAAAGCTGCCAGAAGAATTTCTTGGCCTGTTCCTTATGACTGTTGCCACTTCCCACCCCTGTTTACCCTTCTCCCCCCTTAACCTGCCCAGTTCTCGCCTAGCCTCATCTAACTCAGCCTGAAGGGCAGCAATTTTCCCCTCCTGTTCCACAATAGATATAGATAAGGGAAGGTGAAAATCTGAGGGCACAGTATCAGATGAATAATGTGGGTGCGGAATAACTTCCCAATTCACCTCCTGCATAGTGTTTTTTGTCAGTCTAGCAGAATGCGGGCAGGCGTTATCGTGGAGTAGCATCACTTCCCGCAGTCTTTCTGGTCGTTGTTCTTGGAATGCGTCTGCAAGGCATCTCATTTGTTAACAGTATATATCAGCAGTGATGGTTACACCTCGGGGAAGCAATTCGTGGCCCACCAAACCGTCGCTGTTTCACTAGATGTGTAGCTTTATCTTTGTGGATTCGGCAGGTCTTCGTTTAGGCGCAGCTGCTCCGTTCTTTTCTTAATGTTAGCATAAAGATACCATTTCTCGTCTCCAGTAACAATAGAAGATAGATATGGCCGGTGTTATTCTCGAGCCAGTTGATTACGAGCAAGCAGAGATGCACATATGGCCCACTGATTTTCATGATTACGGCTTAGAGCATTCGGTACCCATACACACCATTTCTGAACCTTCCCCATTGCATCCAAATATCGCACGATGATGAAATGGAAATGCCGTGTCACACGCTCATTACAGCCAGACAAGTCAGCTGTGGTCGAATATTGTATTGATACAGAGCATTCCATGAATTACAGTAATGTGAAGATTTTAACATCCAACTCTTCCTTTTGGTAATGTGTCCTCAAGGAAGCTATAGAGATTAGATCAGCTAATAATTTAATAAATAGAGATAATGGTTTTGATTTGAAAAAACCATGGAATCATGCTCTAGGGGTAATTACACTGCAGAGAAGTCGTCATGGTGTCATCGCCGCCGATCACACATCGGTAAGCGAACTGAATGTCTGTACGCCCTCGCCACAGGCGGCGCATGAGTAAGCGTATTTGTTTGCCGCCGACCAGCATCTGTGACCCGCATGCGCTGTACCACCACGGTGTAGCATAGAAGACCGCGCTTGGCAACTTGTCATCAGTCTTGTGACTCACTCTGAGGATGGCCGGACGATAAGCGGACGAAATATCAGTGGAGGAAATTTTATTTGCTCGGCTGCATGCCCGAAATTTAATGGAGCTACTGTAACGTCTATGTGTGGTGTGAATCGTTTATGTTTATGAGCGCACTTTGTTTCGTAAAAATTTAAGGACGAAAGTAACTGCCAAGTAACATAGCTCCACGAAATTTGGTCCATACGCAGAAAAAACTGCTATAGTGTAGTAGAAAAGGAAACTGAAAAAAGTACACATAGGGACGAACAGAAATTACACCTTTTTTTCAAAAACAATTATTACACTGAAGCCATTGTGATTTATAACGATCCCCTGGACATTATAAAATGCAGGCTGTGGATGTTAATAGGGAACGTGATCACTACGGCAGGAAATGCATGTTCTGCAACGCGCTCCCATCTTGGCACAGAGCTGGTGTGGAATTCTTGTGATCGGGTGCTCCATTCCTCCATCAGCGCGCTTGACAACTGCTAGATGATAGTTGGCGCACGTGGACGTGCTGCAATACGTTTCCCTAACACATCTCGCACATATTCGATGAGATTTAATCCGGGGTAACGGGCAGGCTAGTCGTTTCGCAGAATACCTCTCGTTCCAAACTGTCCTCCACCTGCACTGTTAGATGCGGCCCCACATTGTCATCCATGAAAGTCAATGCAGCCCTGAAAAGACACACATGGCTAAGGAATACAGTGTCACACTAATGTTGACCAGAGAGTGTACCGCGTTAAAAGATGTGTCAATTCAAAGGCATCGTTTAATTTGCCCTAGACAAGTAGGTTCCCAGTAAGGTTGTAGGGGATGGGAAAGATCCACTATGATTTAATAGCCGTGTTAGAAAAGCGCTACGCAAACACAGAGCATTTCATCTCAAATTCAAGAGAAGTAAAAACCTAGTTGACAAACAAAAGCTGAACTAAGCGTAAATGAGCGCAAGGAGAGCAATGAGAGAAGCGTTCAATGATTTTGAAAGTAAAACGTTGTCAACCACACTGAGTAAAAGCCCTAAGAGATTTTGGTCGTATGTTCAATCGGTAAGTAAGTCAAAATCATCTATTCATTCTCTCAGCGATCACACCGGCACCGAAACTGAAGATAACACAGACAAGGCCGAAATATTGAATTCGGCCGCCCGAAGTTGTTTCACCGCGGAAGATAGCAGCACTGTCCCTCCTTTCAATCGTCGTACGAACGTGGAAATGGCAGATATTGAGATAACCGATCACGGAATTGAAAAGTAGCTACAATCGCTTAGTAGCGGAAAGGCTTCAGGACCAGATTAGATACCTATAAGGTTCTACACACATCAAAAAAAGTTTTGCGTCACCCCAGTTCCGAGAGTTCCGGAACTTGTACAGAAAATTGGAATAGAGATCAACATCATTTCCGCCCTTTCTATTGCTCATGAAAACCACACATTGCATGTTGCACCACCACACAGCGACACCTTCAGAGGTGGTGTTCCACATTTCTGTACACACCGGTATCCCTAATTCCCAGGAGCACGTCGTCTTGCATTGATGCATGCCTGTAATAGTCGTGGCATACTATCCACAAGTTCATCAAGACACTGTTGGTCCAAATTATCCCACTCCTCAACGGCGATTCAGAGTAGATCCCTCAGACTGGTTGGTGTGTCACGTCGTCCATAAAAAGCTCTTTTCAAACTATCCCAGGCATGTTCTATAGGGTTCATGTCTGGAGAACATGATGGCCACTCTAGTCGAGCGATGTCGTAATCCTGAAGATTCACAAGATGGGGGCGCTAATTGTCGTCCATGAAGACGAATGCCTCACCAATATGCTTCCGATATGGATTCACTTTCGGTCGGAGGATGGCATTCACGTATCGTACAGCCGTTACGGCGTCTTCCATGACCACCAGCGGCGTACATCGGCCCCACATAATACCACCCCAAAACAGCAGAGAACCTCCACCATGTTTCACTCGCTGGACAGTGTGTCTGAAGCGTTCATCCTGACCAGTTTGCCTCCAAACACGTCTCCGACGATTGTCTGGTTGACGGCATATGCGACACTCATAGGCGAAGAGAATGTGATGCCAATCCTGTGCGGTCCATTCGGCATGTTGTTGGGCCCATCTGTAACGCGCTGCATGGTGTTTCGGTTGCAAAGATGGACCTCGCCATGGACGTCGGGAGTGAAGTTGCGCATCATGCAACCTATTGCGCACAGTTTGAGTCGTAACACAACGTCCTGTGGCTGCACGAAAAGGATTATTCCACATGGTGGCTTTGCTGTCAAGGATCCTCCGAGCCATAATCCGTAGGTAGAGGTCATCCACTGCAGTAGTAGCCCTTGGGCGGCCTGAGCGAGGCATGTCATCGACAGTTACTGTCTCTCCGTGTTTCCTCCATGTCCGAACAACATCGCTTTGGTTAACTCCGAGTTGCCTGGGAATTTCCATGGTTGAGAGCCCTTCCTGGCACAAAGTAACAATGCGGACGCCATCTAACCGCGGTATTGACCGTCTAGGCATGGTTCAACTACAGACAACACGATCCGTGTACCTCCTTCCCAGTGGAATGACTGGAACTGATCTGTTGTCGGACCCCTCCGTCTAATAGGCGCTGCTCATGCATGGTTGTTTACATCTTGGGCTGGGGTTAGTGACATCTCTGAACAGTCAAAGGGACTGTGTCTGTGATACAATATCCACAGTCAACGTCTATCTTCAGGAGTTCTGGGAATCAGGATGATGCAAAACTTTTTTTAATATGTGTATAAAGATTATTCCCCCCCCCCCATGAACCATGGACCTTGCCGTTGGTGGGGAGGCTTGCGTGCCTCAGCGATAGAGGTAGCCGTACCGTAGGTACAACCACAACGGAGGGGTATCTGTTGAGAGGCCAGACAAACGTGAAGAGCGGCAGCAGCCCTTTCAGTGGTTGCAGGGGCAACAGTCTGGATGATTGACTGATCTGGCCTTGTAACAATAACCAAAACTGCCTTGCTGTGCTGGTACTGCGAACGGCTGAAAGCAAGGGGAAACTACAGCCGTAATTTTTCCCGAGGGCATGAAGCTTTACTGTATGATTAAATGATGATGGCATCCTCTTGGGTAAAATATTCCGGAGGTAAAATAGTCCCCCATTCGGATCTCCGGGCGGGGACTACTCAAAAGGATGTCGTTATCAGGAGAAAGAAAACTGGCGTTCTACGGATCGGAGCACGGAATGTCAGATCCCTTAATCGGGCAGGTAGGTTAGAAAATTTAAAAAGGGAAATGGATAGGTTAAAGTTAGATATAGTGGGAATTAGTGAAGTTCGGTGGCAGGAGGAACAAGACTTCTGGTCAGGTGACTACAGGGTTATAAACACAAAATCAAATAGGGGTAATGCAGGAGTAGGTTCAATAATGAATAGGAAAATATGCGGGTAAGCTACTGCAAACAGCACAGCGAACGCATTATCGTGGCCAAGATAGATACGAAGCCCACACCTACTACAGTAGTACAAGTTTATATGCCAACTAGCTCTGCAGACGACGAAGAAATAGAAGAAATGTATGATGAAATAAAAGAAATTATTCAGGTAGTGAAGGGAGACGAAAATTTAATAGTCATGGGTGACTGGAATTCGAGTGTAGGAAAAGGGAGAGAAGGAAACGTAGTAGGTGATTATGGATTGGGGCTAAGAAATGAAAGAGGAAGCCGTCTGGTAGAATTTTGCACAGAGCACAACATAATCATAGCTAACTAGCTAACACTTGGTTTAAGAATCATGAAAGAAGGTTGTATACATGGAAGAAGCCTGGAGATACTGACAGGTTTCAGATAGATTATTTAATGGTAAGACAGAGGTTTAGGAACCAGGTTTTAAATTGTAAGACATTTCCAGGGGCAGATGTGGACTCTGACCACAATCTATTGGTTATGACCTGTAGATTAAAACTGAAGAAACTGCAAAAAGGTGGGAATTTAAGGAGATGGGACCTGGATAAACTGAAAGAACCAGAGGCTGCACAGAGTTTCAGGGAGAGCAAAAGGGAGCAATTGACAGGAATGGGGGAAAGAAATACAGTAGAAGAAGAATGGATAGCTTTGAGGGATGAAGTAGTGAAGGCAGCAAAGGATCGAGTAGGTAAAAAGACGAGGGCTAGTAGAAATCCTTGGATAACAGAAGAAATATTGAATTTAATTGATGAAAGGAGAAAATATAAAAATGCAGTAAATGGAGCAGGCAAAAAGGAATACAAACGTCTCAAAAATGAGATCGACAGGAAGTGCAAAATGGCTAAGCAGGGATGGCTAGAGGACAAATGTAAGGACGTAGAGGCTTATCTGACTAGGGGTAAGGTAGATACTGCCTACAGGAAAATTAAAGAGACCTTTGGAGATAAGAGAACCACTTGTATGAACATCAAGAGCTCAGATGGAAACCCAGTTGTAAGCAAAGAAGGGAAAGCAGAAAGGTGGAAGGAGTATATAGAGGGTCTATACAAGGGGGATGTACTTGAGGACAATATTATGGAAATGGAAGAGGATGTAGATGAAGATGAAATGGGAGATATGATACTGCGTGAAGAGTTTGACAGAGCACTGAAAGACCTGAGTCGAAACAAGGCCCCCGGAGTAGACAACATTCCATTAGAACTACTGACGGCCTTGGGAGCAAGATGTATGAAACAGGCGAAATACCCTCAGACTTCAAGAAGAATATAATAATTTCAATACCAAAGAAAGCAGGTGTTGACAGATGTGAAAATTACCGAACAATCAGTTTAATAAGCCACAGCTGCAAAATACTAACACGAATTCTTTACAGACGAATGGAAAAACTGGTGGAAGCCGACCTCGGGGAAGATCAGTTTGGATTCCGTAGAGACACTGGAACACGTGAGGCAATACTGACCTTACGACTTATCTTAGAAGAAAGATTAAGAAAAGGCAAACCTACGTTTCTAGCATTTGTAGACTTAGAGAAAGCTTTTGACAATGTTGACTGGAATACTCTCTTTTAAATTCTAAAGGTGGCAGGGGTAAAATACAGGGAGCGAAAGGCTATTTACAATTTGTACAGAAACCAGATGGCAGTTATAAGAGTCGAGGGACATGAAAGGGAAGCAATGGTTGGGACGGGAGTGAGACAGGGTTGTAGCCTCTCCCCGATGTTATTCAATCTGTATATTGAGCAAGCAGTAAAGGAAACAAAAGAAAAATTCGGAGTAGGTATTAAAATCCATGGAGAAGAAATAAAAACTTTGAGGTTCGCCGATGACATTGTAATTCTGTCAGAGACAGCAAAGGACTTGGAAGTGCAGTTGAACGGAATTGACAGTGTCTTGAATGGAGGATATAAGATGAACACCAACAAAAGCAAAACGAGGATAATGGAATGTAGTAGAATTAAGGCGGGTGATGCTGAGGGAATTAGATTAGGAAATGAGACACTTAAAGTAGTAAAGGAGTTTTGCTATTTGTGGAGCAAAATAACTGATGATGGTCGAAGTAGAGAGGATATAAAATGTAGACTGGCAATGGCAAGGAAAGCGTTTCTGAAGAAGAAAAATTTGTTAACATCGAGTATAGATTTAAGTGTCAGGAAGTCATTTCTGAAAGTATTTGTATGGAGTGTAGCCATGTATGGAAGTGAAACATGGACGTTAAATAGTTTGGACAAGAAGAGAATAGAAGCTTTCGAAATGTGGTGCTACAGAAGAATGCTGAAGATTAGATGGGTAGATCACATAACTAATGAGGAAGTATTGAATAGGATTGGGGCAAAGAGAAGTTTGTGGCACAACTTGACCAGAAGAAGGGACCGGTTGGTAGGACATGTTCTGAGGCATCAAGGGATCACCAATTTAGTATTGGAGGGCAGCGTGGAGGGAAAAAATCGTAGAGGGAGACCAAGAGATGAATACACTAAGCAGATTCAGAAGGATGTAGGCTGCAGTACGTATTGGGAGATGAAGAAGCTTGCACAGGATAGAGTAGCATGGAGAGCTGCATCAAACCAGTCTCCGGACTGAAGACCACAACAACAACAACAACAACAACAACATAAAGATTATTAGCTGTAATTTATCGTAGATCGCTTAAGCAACGGAAGGTACCTAACGACTGAAAAAAAAGCGCAGGTCATTCCCGCTTTTAAGAAAGTCCGTAAGACAGATCCACACAATTATATACCTACAACGTTGAAGTCAATCTGTCGTAGGATTATGGTACATTTCTTATGCTCAAGAATTATGAAGTTCTTGAAAAATGAACATCTCCTGTATAAAATCAACATCGATTCCGCAAACAGAGATCCTGCGAAACTCAGCTCGCTCTGTTCCTGCATGACATTCACAGTGCAGCTGGCAACGACACACAGGTTAATGCCGTGTTGCTTGATTTCGGTACGGCATTTAACACCGTCCCGGATTGCCGTTTAATGAAAAAGAATATGAGCTTACGGTGTATCGGAGCAGACCTGCGACTGGATTCACGATTTTCTTGCAGATAGAACTCAACACGTCGCTCTTGACGTTACTAAATCAACGGATGTAAAGGTAATATCCGGTGTACCACACGGAAGTGTGATAGGACCGTTGCTGTTTACAATATATATGATCTAGTAGAAGGCGTCGGATGCTCTTTAAGGGTATTCGCAAATGATGCAGTTGTTCAAATGGCTCTGAGCACTATGGGACCTAACATTTGTGGTCATCAGTCCCCTAGAACTTAGAACTACTTAAACCTAACTAACCTAAGGACATCACACACATCCATGCCCGAGGCAGGATTCGAACCTGCGACCGTAGCAGTCGCGCGGTTCCGGACTGCGCGTCTAGAACCGCTAGACCACCGCGGCCGGAGATGCAGTTGTCTATACCAAAGTAGCAACGCTAGAAGGTAGTAAGAATTGGCAGAACCACCTGCAGAGAACTGATGAATGATGCAGGCTGTGGCAGTTGACCCTGAACGTAACTAAATGTAACATATTGCGTATACATAGGAAAAGAAATCCTCTACTATACAGCTACATTATTGTGCTGTTTGAGGCTTTCCCGGCGCTGCATCTGCTTGATAGGTTCCCGGGATTTACGCCGGATCATATTGTAGAAACCGCACAATATTTCAGCGAGACAACTGCCCGCCATCTTCAGGTGCTACTGTCGCGTCGCTGAGAAGCGCGCCAACGGAGGACATCCGCTCTCCTCAAATCCAGCCAACTTCCTGACCATTTGAAGAAGAGTTTAAGAGAACGAGCGCCAGTTCCGCCACGACTTTATGGCCTGCCTAAGATACATCAGGAGAATGTTCCGCTTCGCCCTATCGTTAGTAATATAGGTGCCCCAACATACCATCTAGCTAAACATCTGGCTTCTATTCTGAGTCCCATGGTGGGGAAATGTGAACACCATATTCGAAACTCAGAAGATTTTATACGGCGAATGAAGAACCTGCGTCTTGAATCTACAGACTTACTAGTGAGTTTCGATGTGGTTTCCTTGTTCACACGGGTGCCTCTGATGGACTCATTACAACTTATAGGAGCCAAGCTCGAAGGGGATGTCTTACACCTTTTCAAACATGTGCTTACCTCGACTTACTTTTTATTTAACAACCAGTATTTCGAGCAGACAGACGGTGTTGCTATGGGTAGCCCTTTGTCTCCCATAGTAGCAAATCTTTTTATGGAAGATTTCGAGGACAAAGCACTTCAGATGGCGGTTCGGAAACCCAAATGTTTTTGGAGATATGTAGATGATACGTTTGTGGTATGGCCGCATGGGACAGCAACGCTTCCTTCGTTCCTGGAACATCTGAACTCCCTCCATCCAAATATCTGTTTTACCATGGAGGTAGAAAAAGATGGTGAGCTCCCATTTCTGGATGTTTTGGTGCGTAGAAAAGGAGACGGCTCCTTGGGTCACAGTGTGTTCCGGAAGTCTACGCACGCAGACTTGTATTTACAAGCTACGAGTTGTCATCATCCCTCACAGCGCAGCGGTGTATTACGGACGCTAGTGCATAGGGCTAGAGCCATCTCAGATCAGGACAGCTTATCGGCAGAGCTCAACCATCTTCGCTCTGTATTTGCCCAGAATGGGTACTCCGAGAAGCAGATCCGGAACGCGTTTCGACCAGCACGCTCCAAACCTCAAGAACAACCTGAAGAAGCAGATAACACCACGGGGTTGGTTTTTCTACCGTATGTCGGTGGCGTGTCTTTTAAGGTGGGCAGAATCTTCAAGAAACAGCGGATTAAATGTGTTTTCCGGCCTCCAGCAAAAGTGAAATCGATGCTGGGCTCTGTTAAAGACAACCTCGGCCTGAGGAGACCAGGAATATACAAAATCCCGTGCCAGTGTGGGAAATCTTATATTGGCCAGACGTGTCGTACGGTCAAAGACAGATGCGACGAACATAAACGTCACACGAGGTTGGGTCAGCCAGAGAAATCTGCGGTTGCTGAACATTGTCTTGACACGGGACACGGCATGAATTATGAAGAAACTAAGATCATCTCGCATGCTTCCACATACTGGGACTCCATCATCAAAGAGGCGGTCGAAATACGTATAAGCAGTGACCTATTAAACTGAGACACGGGGTTTCACCTGAGCAAAGCCTGGGAACCAGCCTTGGCGGCACTAAGGAATCGTCAGCCACAGATCAGCAACCGCGCCGAGTCAACGCAGATGGGAAGCCTTAGCGCAGATGCTTAAATCGCGCGCGCGAACGGGGTCCGTCGCTCCCGGCCGCATTTTCCCGCGCCGCGGCGCGCTTCCGCAGACCGCGACCCGTTTCTTCAGCAGAGGACTCTGGTATTCGACGCTGTCTACGATTGGTCTTCGATGACGTTATGCCCCGCTGGCGCCTGCGCTGTTCTAGAAAGCCAGCATATAAATTGGCGCGCTTGTCAGCGACGCGACAGTAGCACCTGAAGATGGCGGGCAGTTGTCTCGCTGAAATATTGTGCGGTTTCTACAATATGATCCGGCGTAAATCCCGGGAACCTATCAAGCAGCTACATTATTGATGACAAACAGCTGGAGACAGCTTCTGCAGTAACATATCTAGGTGTAACTATCCAGAGCGATCTTAAGTGGAATTATCATATAAAACAGACAGTGGGAAAAGCAGACGCAAGAATCAGATTCATCGGTAGAATCTTAAAGA